>NC_054701.1:90853457-91205957 GCF_016097555.1 Gigantopelta aegis
TGTAGATTGTCTGTGTTTCTATTATCTTTACCACAACCTACAAAAACTGAAATGGCAGTTTTATAATAACTCTCATGCAAGTATCTTGAAAAACAAATTAATGAACATAGACATATACAGTAACACCTGTCTAAACCGGATGATGCCAGGGACCTAATATTTGTCCCATTTAGACAGGATTTGGTTTTTAGAAGGTCACATTTTAGAATTTAGAAAATTTTGGACCATGGAACTTGGCTGGTTTTCACAGGATTCTGGTTTGTTCAGTATCCAGTTTGGATAGGTTTCACCAAACTAAGATTTTTCAACAAATGATCATGCTGAAGTAGGGGTATGGGTAGAAAGGAGCATAGTAAAGTCATGATTACTTTTTTTTTTTTAAGAAAAGGTATTTTATTGCCACCAGAAATTTGTATGCAAAGCTGTAAATCACCAAAATATTGTTTTAAGACTGTATGGAGGTATTGTTAAGATATTCGTTTCCTTTCTAACCCGCCAGCTGCTATTTGTATAGGTGAATGTGTCCTTGTTACGAGCGGTGTCCGTCCACCTACCAGCTGCTGGTAGTATGTATGAATAATGTCCCGCACAAAGATGTCCCATCATGAGGCTCCACTTTAATTGACGGCCAGCTGGACGCAGTGTCAGCACCCCATACCATTGTGACTCTTTGACCCACACACTCAGAAAGTCTCATGTCATGTGACAACAATCTACGATTGTTCCTTTGTTGGTTTCTCCGACATCACGACAATGGCTTCTTGTTAATAGCAGAAAATGTCTTCTTCGCCTCCTGTGTGTTGGCCAGTCTCGTGTCTCGGACAGTTTTAAACTGTTTTTCTTTGTTGCAATTTTAAGGCTTTTGGTCAGTAAACATTTATAGCAGATAACGGTTTAGTTCAATATTGGACATGCAGATGTTGTCAGGTGTCATATCTTGTGTTATTGTTGTCAAATGTTGAAGCTGATTTCCTCAACAGACAATAGTTATTACTGTGCTTCTTTTCATTTGTATTGGGGGGAAAAAAAGGATATAAAAAAATGTTTTATTTAGCTATGCACTAAATAGATTTTAAACCTTCTGCTGCCACTCTGTAGGCTTGTAGATATTTTGTCTCGATGACATATGTGTTTCCTAACTTGTTACCGTATTGTAATTTAAAGCTGTAATAATCTATGATACAGTATATTAAAGTAAGAACACTGTTTGCTTTGGTGGGTGCTAAGCTCTCCCCCACCCACCCTGTGGCTTGTCGTACGACAGGGGCGTCATTTACCTCAGTCAGTGGAGTGCTTGCTTGAGGTGCTTGCGTTGCAGGATCGAACTACCTCAGTGGATCCATTCAACTGATTGGGTTTTTTCCCGTTCCAACCAGTGCTCCACAACTGGACAAAGGCCATGGTATGTGCTTTCCTGTCTGTGGGAAAGTGCATATAAAAGATCCCTTGCTGCATTAGAAAAAATATAGCAGGTTTCCTCCGATGACTATGAGTCAGAATTACCAAATGTTTGACATCCAATAGTCGATGATTAAGTAATCAATGTGCACCAGTGGTGTCGTTAAACAAAACAAATAAAGTTTGTCTAGTCACAGGATACGTTGAATCGGGTAACTGAAGTTAACCACACTTTGTCTTTAGTTTGAGGCCAGCAGTCCCTTCAGCAGTGGTAGAGTGATCGCCTGAAGTTAACCACACTTTGTCTTTAGTTTGAGGCCAGCAGTCCCTTCAGCAGTGGTAGAGTGATCGCCTGAAGTTAACCACACTTTGTCTTTAGTTTGAGGCCAGCAGTCCCTTCAGCAGTGGTAGAGTGATCGCCTGAAGTTAACCACACTTTGTCTTCTTTAGTTTGAGGCCAGCAGTCCCTTCAGCAGTGGTAGAGTGATCGCCTGAAGTTAACCACACTTTGTCTTTAGTTTGAGGCCAGCAGTCCCTTCAGCAGTGGTAGAGTGATCGCCTGAAGTTAACCACACTTTGTCTTCTTTAGTTTGAGGCCAGCAGTCCCTTCAGCAGTGGTAGAGTGATCGCCTGAAGTTAACCACACTTTGTCTTTAGTTTGAGGCCAGCAGTCTCTTCAGCAGTGGTAGAGTGATCGCCTGAAGTTAACCACACTTTGTCTTTAGTTTGAGGCCAGCAGTCTCTTCAGCAGTGGTAGAGTGATCGCCTGAAGTTAACCACACTTTGTCTTCTTTAGTTTGAGGCCAGCAGTCCCTTCAGCAGTGGTAGAGTGATCGCCTGAAGTTAACCACACTTTGTCTTCTTTAGTTTGAGGCCAGCAGTACCTTCAGCAGTGGTAGATTGATCGCCTGAAGTTAACCACACTTTGTCTTCTTTAGTTTGAGGCCAGCAGTACCTTTAGTAGTGGTAGAGTGATCACCTGAAGTGCGATGGGTCCTTGGATCAATTGCCCTCGATGGACTTGGGGTTTTTCCCTCCCAAGCACAGAAACACAACTGGCCTTAGTACGCACTGTCCTGTCTGTGGGAAAGTACATGTAAGAAGTCTCTGGCTGCTTTTCAGGAACGTGATTTAGCCTGTGTGGTGACAGTGGGTTTCCTCTTTCATCCTCAAAATGTACATATGCTAGGCACCACATAGCCATAGTTTTAAATGTGCTGAGGTGGCCTTATATAAACATTCCTTTCCTTTTTCCATTTATTAAAACCTTTCTAGCTTTAGGACAGTGCACTCTTATTTGGATACTCGTTAATTAACACTACTTTTCCTGTCCTGGGTATGCATACACACTTCAGCTATCTGGACTGTCTGTCCAGGACAGTGGGTAGTTGTTAGTGAGAGAGTAGTCAGTGTAGTGGCATTACACATTCCCATGGATTTGTTAAACTTAATTGCTCTGGATGGGAGCTGGTACCGGGAGCCGAACTCAGAACCTACCAGCTTATAGCTCAACCACCGAGGCCTGTTATCTGGATAGAATCAGGTTAATGTTTTGTCTGCTATTCAGTGATCTAAGACACTTCTAGGTTCATTGCTATCAGCAGGGGAGGACATAGGTGGCAAGTATCAGACTGAACTTGTGCTTGTTATTGCAAACCATGTGTTGTTGTTTGTATTGGCTGTGAAGTGTTGTTGTTTGTGTAGGCAATAAAGTACTGTTATACGGTCAGCGTACACTAACCAGGATACTGTTAGATCTGTGGTCAGTTATGTGGAGAAGAAAGAGGAGGTCCACCTGTTATTATGCAGGCCAGGTGGAGCGAAACAAGCCAGTCAGAGGTCATAGCGGTCCTCTTACCACATAACACAATGCTGTAGAGTTCACAATAACACTCACAACTAGCAGGTGTCACAGGTCGGGAGGGTTAATTTGAGGCAAATGCTTTGAACCAGTTGAGAAGAATGTTCTCCATGGTTTAAGGGAACTACTATCCAGGGTTTGAAAAAAAAAAAAAAAATGCCCTCCAGTTTTTCAGGGAAAAGCTATCCAGGGTTTGAGGGAAATGCTATCCATGTTTAATAGAAATGTCCTCCATGGAATAGAAATACTATCCAGGGTTTGAGAGAAATGCCATCCAGGGTTTGTGGGAATGCGGTTCAGGGTTTGATGGAACTCTTCTCATGGGTTTGAACAAGGTGTTCTCCATAGTTGGAATAGATTTTTTTTCCCCCAAGGTTTAAAGCGTTTTTCTTTAGGGTTTACAGCAACTTTTCTATTGGCTTTTTGTCAAATTGTTCTCCTGGCTTTTGGGGAATTGTTCTTTTGAGTAGGATGTTCTGAAGTGTGTAGGGTTTGAGATAGATGTTATGCATGTTTGTGATATATATTCTGCAAGGTTTGGGGGAGTTGTTCTGTAGGGTTTGAGGGTGATGTTTTGTGAAAGACTTTTATCTCACAATATGAAGTAGCTTCATCTACCATCATTGATTTGCAAAGAAAACATGTTGACAGATTATTATTGTAAAATGTTTTGAATATTAATACCTGATGACTGACAGACATAGATTATTAAAATACTGGTGCATATGTATGGATCAAATATCAAGACACAAACATCAATACACTCAATGGCTGTATACACATAGTCACTCCTGAGAGGCACCAAGGTGTCCTTGCTTCAGGTAGATGGCAACTACTAGAATATGTCACTTGATTTACAGGCTGTAAAATATCTGTCAACTGACAGTTTGTCGGTTGATTCATAGATCAATTGTGTGATCAGTGTACTGGTTGATTTAGAGATCAGTTGAGTGATCAGTTGATTTAGAGATCATTTGAGTAATCAGTTATCAGCTGATTTAGAGATCATTTGAGTGATCAGTTTATGCAAAGATCAGTTGAGTTATCAGTTAAGAGATCATTTGAGTGATCAATTGGCTCAGAGATCTTTTGAGTGATCACTTTATCAGTTGATTTAGAGATCAGTTCATTAAATAAAATATTATTTGCTTGATTGAAACATCTTATTAGTTGATTGATTTCTTTATTTATCAGTTTGAGACTTTAATTGATTGTATGATGCTGTGAGTTGGAAAGGAACTGATGGTAACCCGTGAACATCATCAAGACAGACATAAAAACAAGCCAAAACCCCTGTTCATGTTGTTTCTTCGTGTTGCACCAGACAACCCACAAGAGAGTAGATAACCATAAGTGTTTTCCTCCAGTTCCTCTCTGCAGGTGTTCTGCTCAAACTATCATTTCTGTTTTTCCAGGTCAAAGAATACAAGTGGCCGCAAACAAGCCAGTACTGTCCCTTGGATCTCTTTTCTGGGTGAGTGCAGAAAATGATCCAGGAATCAACCATTCCATTATGGGGGTGGCAGTTTTAGGTTTCTATAGCCAAGTTCATATTAGTGTATCAAAGCATTACAGAAAAAGGGGTGACAGCTTCTTTGTTTAGTGGCAGGAGCATAAAAAAAAAGATACACTTGTATGTAAACAAAGTCCATCCTATTCCCAGAAAACTAATTTTATATGCTGAATTTTCATTGTTTAATTTAAAAAACAAACACAAACAACATCTGTTAATAAAAACAAATACAATAGCCTTTATTTATTATTTTATGCAAACTACAAAACCCCAACACATTTCATATTTGTTAAGATTAAATTCTAAAACTAATGATATGTTAATTGTTTGTATGGCTAGTAGATGTGAGAATGCATGTGCTTTTATGTATTGGAGTGTTCATATGTTGCTATATTATGTGATATTACAAATAATTAAGACAAAGGCAGTCTATCATTGTAGTTATGTGTCCTTCCAAGTGATTTTTGCAAGTCTAGGAGTCCTGTGTAGTTGTTCAGTTCTGATTAGCTGAGATTAGGAAAAACAGGAGTTTTGATTGGTGGACATAGTGCCACAGTAACCAGTGAGCTATTCCTTCCCTGTGACTTTTGCACTGTGTTATTGTTTTGATGGTTGGTGGGGGTATAATTAGGAAAGGGAATTCAGTCACCTATAAATAGCTTGGGGAAAAGTTGTTGTTGAGGTGACGCCAGGGGTCGTTTTAAACCTGTCCTGTGATTGGCTGAACAGGGGGAACAGGAACAGCTGTTGGACTTCAGGTTTCCAAGGCTAATGTGATAGGGAGGGTGACAGAAGCAAAGGAATGTCTTTATTTACCACCCCAGTCAGTTATTTTTAGAGATTAAAATACACCAAGGGTTTTGGTTTTAATATTGCCTTTAGAAGTTAAGCCATTTATTTGGTTACAAATTTAAATATATTGTTTTGCTATAACTTTTAATTTACCATATTATTTCACATATAATGTTCTTCAATCTTATGGGTTTTTTAAAATGCTCATTAACATAAATATATATTAAATTTCTGATAACCCATAGTTATTTTCTTATAAAAACTACCTACAAAAACCATTGTATGTTAAACTTATAGTGATTGCAGTGATTTACAAATTACTTTTGATATATGTAAATATATATATATGTATATATGTATAAAGTTTTACATTTTGTTATTGAAATGTAATACATAATTTGTATTTTACATCTTACTGAACATTATTTATTTTTCACAACCTGATTTAATAAAGCCTAGTGGTTTTGCTGTGATTGGTTGTTTTGTGACCTTAATTTATTATGCAGAGCAGCATTTACGATGTTAGTATAGATTTGTCATCTAATACTTAAAATGAATTGATCCCATCTCTGACAGAGACCAGTGTTTAACACTTCATTGTAATCAGCAGCATGCTACAGTGTGATAACAATCATTTCTTTTATTTTCATTATTTTATTTTATTTAATTCACGAAATTAATTTTCCATTAATTTGTTATGTAATGGATGTGTGTTATAACTGAAGTAATATCAAAATGTTTACCCTTACAAGTTTTATAGACATGGATTTGCAATCAGTTTCACTTTCATTAAGAAAATTGTTGTTAGAAAGTATGTATACACCTATGATTAGAAATTGAACCTGAATTTATGAACAGTATATTATTAATCAAACATGGTTATCAAGGTATAATGTCTAATGACTAAAGTGTAATTGATTAGCAGGCTAGCTCAGGTAAAAATAGTTCAGGTATGGCAAGATGTATATTGCTGACGCAGGACCCCTGTGTTTAGAAACTGAACCTGAATTTATAAACAGTACACTATTAATCAAACATGGCAGGGAACATTTTATTCAGTATTGCGTCGTGATTCACTACGCAAATTTAAGAGATCGCTACACATTAAATAGTATTTGCTAATCACTTTTCAGTTTACTAAAAATATAGCGAATCAAGATTTTAAAGAAAGAAAGAAATGTTTTATTTAACGACACACTCAACACATTTTATTTACGGTTATATGGCATCAAACATATGGTTAAGGACCACACAGATTTTGAGAGGAAACCCGCTGTCGCCACTACATGGGCTACGCTTTCCGATTAGCAGCAAGAGATCTTTTATTTGCACTTCCCACAGGCAGGATAGAACAAACCATGGAATTGGTTGAACCAGTTATGAATCACTGGTCGGTGCAAGTGGCTTACACCTACCCATTGAGCCTTGCGGAGCACTCACTCAGGGTTTGGAGTCGGTATCTGGATTAAAAATCCCATGCCTCGACTGGGATCCGAACCCAGTACCTACCAGCCTGTAGACCGATGGCCTAACCACGATGCCACAGAGGCCGGTCAAAGATTTTAAAAGACAACATGTTCCCTGCATGGTTTCTAATGTGTAATGTCTGATGGCTAAAGTGTAATTCATTGGCAGGCTAGCTCAGGTAAAAATAGTTCAGGTATGGCAAGATGTAAATTGCTGACGCAGCACAGCTATGATTAGAAATTGAAATTGGATTTATAACCAATAGTTTAACATGCATAGACTGACAAATAAATCAATTTAGCTCAGGTGAAAAAGTCTCTGTATGCCAAGGTACATATTGCTGACACAGCATATAATTAGAACCTGGTTTTATAACCAGTATCGTTTTACGCTAACATGACCGACTTAATGTTTAATGACAATTGACTGATGAATTATTAGTTTAGCTGAGGTAAAAATAGTCCAGGTGTGGTAAGGTGTGTCCTGCTGACCCAGCACCTGTGGAGCCTGTTCCTTGTCAGCAGTTTACCTGTTATCAAATCAAGGTGACAGCTGTTGGCCTCCACTAATAATAATAACACACTGGTACACAGCAGTCTATTGGCTTTCATTTTAATTGGTTAACAGATGCCATATGGCTTGTTTACTGGTTACTGTTTACCCAATAATAGGCCAGTAGAGTAAACTGTATGTTGTACTGCTTGTACAGCATTATAGGAGGTATCTGAAGAAGAGAGAAGTTTCCAGACTGAAATTAAACAACAAATGACAGTATTATTATTGACCTGCTTTGAAATGGGAAGTCTGTTTATACAAGTTGTATGCAAATCTGTTTACTGTTTTAGATTGAGTCTGAATAATATAGAGAATATCTGATATGTGAACATTTGCATCTAAATCCCAGTGTCCATGAGACCACAGATACACAAACACCCACATGATCCGCTGTATAATATATGCCGTATTGCATAACGTCTACATCCCCAAGGATATCTGATGAATTGTCACGTTTATCACACACTTACATCAGTCTTCTCATGGTAACTCATCAATACTGGCAGCTATCTCTGTATCTAGTATCCAGAGACACAGTCTTCTCTCATGTTAACTCATCAATACCAATAAAAAACAACCGTATTGCTATCAAAAAGAGCAACTCGACATTTTGTGTTATAATTTCCCCAACTGCCAACTTATGACGGTTGCACCCTGGTAACAACTAATCGTTTGTAGAAGTCACATACGATGAAAATCAATTTGTAAGAGTGCTTAGACTAGCAACTGGACAGTCGTAGGAGTTGAGAGAGCAGAAAGTTGGCCAACAGTGTACTGGCAATTGGTAGTCTGAGCATTAGTCTTCTAATACCTGATGACTAAACATTGAGCTAGGGCATCAGTAAACTATCATATCTTTACCCTGTCGTTAAACTATCATATCTTCCCCCTGTTGTTAAACTATCATATCTTTCCCTGTTGTTAAACTATCATATCTTCCCCTGTTGTTAAACTATCATATCTTTCCCTGTTGTTAAACTATCATATCTTTCCCTGTTGTTAAACTATCATATCTTCCCCCTGTTGTTAAACTATCATATCTTTACCCTGTTGTTAAACTATCATATCTTCCCCCTGTTGTTAAACTATCATATCTTTACCCTGTTGTTAAACTATCATATCTTTCCCTGTTGTTAAACTATCATATCTTCCCCCTGTTGTTAAACTATCATATCTTTCCCCTGTTGTTAAACTATCATATCTTCCCCTGTTGTTAAACTATCATATCTTCCCCTGTTGTTAAACTATCATATCTTCCCCTGTTGTTAAACTATCATATCTTTACCCTGTTGTTAAACTATCATATCTTTACCCTGTTGTTAAACTATCATATCTTTACCCTGTTGTTAAACTATCATATCTTCCCCTGTTGTTAAACTATCATATCTTCCCCTGTTGTTAAACTATCATATCTTTACCCTGTTGTTAAACTATCATATCTTCCCCCTGTTGTTAAACTATCATATCTTTACCCTGTTGTTAAACTATCATATCTTTACCCTGTTGTTAAACTATCATATCTTCCCCTGTTGTTAAACTATCATATCTTCCCCTGTTGTTAAACTATCATATCTTTACCCTGTTGTTAAACTATCATATCTTCCCCCTGTTGTTAAACTATCATATCTGCCCCCTGTTGTTAAACTATCATATCTTCCCCCTGTTGTTAAACTATCATATCTTTCCCCTGTTGTTAAACTATCATATCTTTCCCCTGTTGTTAAACTATCATATCTTCCCCTGTTGTTAAACTATCATATCTTCCCCCTGTTGTTAAACTATCATATCTTCCCCTGTTGTTAAACTATCATATCTTCCCCCTGTTGTTAAACTATCATATCTTTCCCCTGTTGTCAAACTATCATATCTTGTCCCTGTTGTTAAACTATCATATCTTCCCCCTGTTGTTAAACTATCATATCTTCCCCCTGTTGTTAAACTATCATATCTTCCCCCTGTTGTTAAACTATCATATCTTCTCCCTGTTGTTAAACTATCATATCTTCCCCCTGTTGTTAAACTATCATATCTTCTCCCTGTTGTTAAACTATCATATCTTCCCCCTGTTGTTAAACTATCATATCTTCCCCTGTTGTCAAACTATCATATCTTCCCCCTGTTGTTAAACTATCATATCTTCCCCTGTTGTCAAACTATCATATCTTCCCCCTGTTGTTAAACTATCATATCTTCCCCCTGTTGTTAAACTATCATATCTTTCCCCTGTTGTTAAACTATCATATCTTCCCCCTGTTGTTAAACTATCATATCTTCCCCCTGTTGTTAAACTATCATATCTTCTCCCTGTTGTTAAACTATCATATCTTTCCCCTGTTGTTAAACTATCATATCTTCCCCCTGTTGTTAAACTATCATATCTTCCCCCTGTTGTTAAACTATAATATCTTCCCCCTGTTGTCAAACTATCATATCTTCCCCCTGTTGTCAAACTATCATATCTTTCCCCTGTTGTCAAACTATCATATCTTTCCCCTGTTGTCAAACTAGCATATCTTTCCCCTGTTGTCAAACTAGCATATCTTTCCCCTGTTGTTAAACTAGCATATCTTTCCCCTGTTGTCAAACTAGCATATCTTTCCCCTGTTGTCAAACTAGCTTCCCCCTGTTGTCAAACTAGCATATCTTTCCCCTGTTGTTAAACTAGCATATCTTCTTCCTGTTGTCAAACTAGCATATCTTCCCCCTGTTGTCAAACTAGCATATCTTCCCCCTGTTGTCAAACTAGCATATCTGTCCCTGTTGTTAAACTATCATATCTTTCCCCTGTTGTCAAAGTATCATATCTTTCCCCTGTTGTCAAACTATCATATCTTCCCCCTGTTGTCAAACTAGCATATCTTTCCCCTGTTGTCAAACTAGCATATCTGTCCCTGTTGTTAAACTATCATATCTTTCCCCTGTTGTTAAACTATCATATCTTTCCCCTGTTGTTAAACTATCATATCTTTCCCCTGTTGTCAAACTATGATATCTTCCCCCTGTTGTCAAACTAGCATATCTTTCCCCTGTTGTTAAACTAGCATATCTTTCCCCTGTTGTCAAACTAGCATATCTTTCCCCTGTTGTTAAACTATCATATCTTCCCCTGTTGTCAAACTAGCATATCTTCCCCTGTTGTCAAACTAGCATATCTTCCCCTGTTGTCAAACTAGCATATGTTTCCCCTGTTGTCAAACTAGCATATGTTTCCCCTGTTGTTAAACTATCATATCTTCCCCCTGTTGTTAAACTAGCATATCTTCCCCCTGTTGTTAAACTAGCATATATTTCCCCTGTTGTTAAACTAGCATATATTTCCCCTGTTGTCAAACTAGCATATCTTTCCCCTGTCGTTAAACTATCATATCTTTCCCCTGTTGTTAAACTAGCATATCTTTTCCCTTTCGTTAAACTATCATATGTTTCCCCTGTTGTTAAACTAGCATATCTGTCCCTGTTGTTAAACTATCATATCTTTCCCCTGTTGTTAAACTATCATATCTTTCCCGTGTTAAACTAGCATATCTTTTCCCTGTCGTTAAGCTAGCATATTTTCCCCCTGTTGTTAAACTAGCATATCTTTCCCCTGTTGTTAAGCTAGCATATCTTTCCCCTGTTGTTAAACTAGCATATCTTTCCCCTGTTGTTAAGCTAGCATATCTTTCCCCTGTTGTTAAGCTAGCATATCTTTCCCCTGTTAAACTAGCATATGTTTCCCCCGTTGTTAAACTAGCATATCTTTTCTGTGTTGTTAAACTAGCATATATTTCCCCTGTTGTTAAACTAGCATATCTTTCCCCTGTTGTCAAACTAGCATACGTTTTCCCTGTTGTTAAACTAGCATATATTTCCCCTGTTGTTAAACTAGCATATCTTTCCCCTGTTGTTAAACTATCATATCTTCCCCTGTTGTTAAACTAGCATATCTTTCCCCTGTTGTTAAGCTAGCATATCTTTCCCTGTTGTTAAACTAGCATATCTTTCCCCTGTTGTTAAGCTAGCATATCTTTCCCCTGTTGTTAAGCTAGCATATCTTTCCCCTGTTAAACTAGCATATGTTTCCCCCGTTGTTAAACTAGCATATCTTTTCTGTGTTGTTAAACTAGCATATATTTCCCCTGTTGTTAAACTATCATATCTTCCCCCTGTTGTCAAACTAGCATACGTTTTCCCTGTTGTTAAACTAGCATATATTTCCCCTGTTGTTAAACTAGCATATCTTTCCCCTGTTGTTAAACTATCATATCTTCCCCTGTTGTTAAACTAGCATATCTTCCCCCTGTTGTTAAACTAGCATATCTTTCCCCTGTTGTTAAACTAGCATATCTTTCCCTGTTGTTAAACTATCATATCTTTCCCCTTTTAAACTAGCATATCTTCCCCCTGTTGTTAAACTAGCATATATTTCCCTGTTGCTAAACTAGCATATCTTCCCCCTGTTGTTAAACTATCATCATTCCCTGTTGTTAAACTAGCATATCTTCCCCCTGTTGTTAAACTAGCATATATTTCCCTGTTGCTAAACTAGCATATCTTCCCCCTGTTGTTAAACTATCATCATTCCCTGTTGTTAAACTAGCATATCTTCCCCCTGTTGTTAAACTATCATATCTTTCCCCTGTTGTTAAACTAGCATATCTTTCCGCTGTTGTTAAACTAGCATATTTTTCCCTGTTGTTAAACTAGCATACTGTAAAATAGGTATTATTCGCGAATGTGTAATTTTCGCGTTTTTAATTTAACCGCGAAAATTACACGTACGCAAATAATAAAATCCATTAGAACAAAAAAAAAAAAAACAAAAAAAAAAAAACAACAAACAGTTTAGCAATTTTGGCATGCTGTTGATTTTTGGAACAGACATTCTTACTGGTATTTTTAAGCTGTGAATAAACATTTAGAAATTAGTATAATGAGCCATTTTTAATTGGCCAATCAAAATAAGGGACACAAATGGTTTCCCCTATCGTTAAACTATCATATCTTTTCCCTGTCGTTAAACTATCATATCTTTCCCCTGTTGTTAAACTAGCATATCTGTCCCTGTTGTTAAACTATCATATCTTTCCCCTGTTGTTAAACTATCATATCTTTCCCCTGTTAAACTAGCATATCTTTTCCCTGTTGTTAAGCTAGCATATTTTCCCCCTGTTGTTAAACTAGCATATCTTTCCCCTGTTGTTAAGCTAGCATATCTTTCCCCTGTTGTTAAGCTAGCATATCTTTCCCCTGTTGTTAAACTAGCATATCTTTCCCCTGTTGTTAAGCTAGCATATCTTTCCCCTGTTGTTAAGCTAGCATATCTTTCCCCTGTTAAACTAGCATATGTTTCCCCCGTTGTTAAACTAGCATATCTTTTCTGTGTTGTTAAACTAGCATATCTTTCTCCTGTTGTTAGAACAATGTAGATGGTGTTTTACATTATTACCTGTCACTTTGAACTCATTTAAAAAAAATTCAGTTGTGTTGTTAAAACAATGTAGATGGTGTTTTACACTATTACCTGTCACTTTGAACTTATTTTAAAAACTTCCAGTTGTGTTGTTAGAACCATCATGATTTTAGACAGTATTTTAAAAATTACTTGTGTATCATCCTTCAATTTCAAATTACTTTCTTGATTCCAAAGCTGTTGTTAAAACCATCAAGACTCTATAGACACTAGTTACACTATTACCTGTGTATCATCCTTCAATTTGAGTTTACTTTTTTTATTCCAAGTTCATTATTAGAACCTAGATTCTAGACACTAGTTACACTAGTTACACTATTACCTGGCTGTTAGAACCTGGACTCTAGACACTAGTTACACTATTACCTGGCTGTTAGAACCTAGACTCTAGACACTAATTACACTATTACCTGGCTGTTAGAACCTAGACTCTAGACACTAGTTACACTATTACCTGGCTGTTAGAACCTGGACTCTAGACACTAGTTACACTATTACCTGGCTGTTAGAACCTAGATTCTAGACACTAGTTACACTATTACCTGGCTGTTAGAACCTAGACTCTAAGCACTAGTTACACTATTACCTGGCTGTATATGATCCATCTATTTGAAATTACTTTCTTGAGTACAACTTGAAATTATCTCTGTATTATTTCGCAATCTCCGTCTTCTGGCTCTTTGCCTAATGTTCTTGACCTTTTTCTTTGACATTTCCTGCTCAAGTAAAAACAATTACAACATTTGTGTACTTTATTTGCTGTGTAACATTCACTGACAGTTCACATTATAGTAGGTAAATGTCAGCTAGGAAATAAAACAGACACTTGTTAAGTAATTGTTTGGACATATTCTCTCTCTAAAGATTGGGTGTCAAGCCAGTTATTTGTTTTTCACCCATGCCCCATCTATTCTTCATCTATTCTTCATCCATTCTTTGTTCATTCTTCTCTCATTCTTCATTCGTTCTTCGTTCATTCTCCGTCAGGTCACTGTGGTTGAAACAGGTGGCAATGTACCAAGTCAGTCAAAATTAGAGTTAAAGTTAGTTTGTTTTGTTCAACAACACCACTAGAGCACATTGATTTATTAATCATTGGCTATTGGATGTCAAACATTTGATAATTTGGACATATAGTGTTTGAGAGGAAACCTGCTACATGTTTCCATTGGTAGCAAGGGATATTTGATAAAAACAATATTTACAGAGTAAAAACAGCTGCAGCTCTAATTGGTAGTAAAATGTTAGTCCTATTAGAAAATGTTAACCATATTGGAAATGGGAATAGATTTGTGTGGTATGTGTTATCCTGTCTCTGAGAAAGTACATATAAAAGACTTGTAACTGGTAATACAAGGAGCTGTATGGTGACAACAGACTTTTATCATATTCTTTAAACCATAATTAATAGCATTATTAAAAAAAAACCCAAAAGCTTCCACCCCCCCCCCCCCCCCCCCCCCCCCCCCCCCCCCCCCCCCCCCAAATCAAACAAAAGGCAAAACAAAACAATGTTAATCCTGCTACAGTATGTGGGTCAGTCAAATTTAGTTTGGTGGTAGACTGCTTCTGTCAGGTACAGTGGGTTGTAAGTTTAATAGCCCTCGGTGGATCCAGATTTTCCCCATTCCAGCCAGTAGCCATGACTGCTTCATCAAAGGCTATAGTGTGTACTGCCCAATCTATATTTTCTCTCTTTGTTTGGGTCCTAATCACCGTATTGCATGTGTCAGCAGCAGATTAGCTCTCTCACTGTTTAAGTAATCATGTGTTAGATACCAAGTAGTCTGTGTTTAAAATGTTCTGAGGTTTCACTAAGCACATACCAATACCACTCTGCGACATCCCTCCTCCACCACTGGGAGTCCAGTTTCAAAACAGACTAACATCATATTGTGTGGGTTTATAGTTAATAGGGGTGTGGTTTGTCAATATATCTGGGTGGGAACTAGCTCAGTTGGTAGAACACTCACCTGAGATGCTTTGGTCACAGGATCAAATTCCCTTGGTGGAATCATATTTTGATCATTGTTTTCCCTCCATTCCATCCACTGCCCCATGGCTGGTATATCAAAGGTTGTGGGATGTGCTGTCCTGTCTATGGGATGGTGCATATAAAAGATCCTTTGCTGCTTCTGTCCTGGACAGGAGATTGGTGCAAGTCAGAACTTGTGCCCAGGATGGACGTGCTTGAACCTTGTATGTAGCAGATTTTTTCCAAAGACTGTCGGAAAATGTTTGACATCATATAGATGATTAATAAATCAATGTGCTCAAAACTTGCAATGTATCTAATTTAATTTTTACTGTGTCCATTAAACTTACTTTTCACAATAGTGTGTTTAATTTGTACGGAGATAGATGAATAGTGGGCGTGGACCTAGTTTTGAAGTATCCAGCCAGTTTCATCAGATCGTGGTTTTCTGTTAAGGTGTATCCTATATTTGAGCTATTCACAAAGCATGCTTTACACAATTGTGCGTGTTATCGTGTTTAGTGGGGTGGGTGAATAGTGTGTATCGGGTAGTTTAAAGTATTAACCACTTTCTTATTATCATGCTTTTATTGTTGGATGAATTCTATATTTAGTACAGGGCGGGACATTGCGCAGGGGTACAGCACCACTTACTTGATACACGGTCGGTCTAGGATCGATCCCCGTTGGTGGTCCCATTGGGCTCTTTCTCACTCTAGCCAGTGCACCGTAACTGGTATATCAAAGGCCATGGTATGTGCTATCCTGTCTGTAAGATGGTGCATATAAAAAGATCCATTGCTACTAATTGAAAAAAGTAGCAGGTTTCCTCTCTAAGAGTATGTGTTAGAATTGCCAAATGCTTGACATCCAATAGCCAATGATTAGTAATCAATGTGCTCTAGTGGTGTCGTCAAACAAAACAAACAATCTAGATCTAGTAGGTTTAATGAGACTATATTCTGTATCTCGCTGGTGTAGTACAGCCATGCATGTAATCAGCTTGTTTACTTCACCTGTTTGATCAAAACTAGTTTACATGGCGCTGTCGGATGATACCTATTGATTGTTATTTGCCTGCTCGGGGGAAATTGCGACATTTATCCGATAACAGAACTCAATGTGTGGCCATTTGAGCTGAGATTAAGTACAAGTGTAGTGAACTGTCTTCAACGTTTATCATTCTGATGAATAATCAATAACAAACTAAAATTGTTTTTAAGTCACAGGGGAATTGGAGGAGGTCAAGTGGTTTGGTTTTTGTAGCATTAAATTAAAGTTAAATATTAACTTTGAAATATATTTATTTACTTTGTATTCCCAAGAATGAGTAAAAAGTGTTAATCCTACTTTTGCTTTTACGTAAGCATCGCAAATCCTCTTACAAAATACCAACGTTAAACGATCCAAACGACATCATTATTTGTTATGTGATGTCATTTATGATTGTTTTCAGTGCGTCATCACACAGCTGAAGTCAGGGGAAATTCTGGAATGTCCTTGAATTTTGTGATTTTAAAATGCACGCCTGGAATGTCCTGGAAAAACATTAAATTTTATTGTGTCCTGGAAATTTATGCCTAATCTTACCCCAACATCTTTACTTAGGGGCCGTGCATAATTTTCAACATTTTCACAAGCGTACAAACCATGCGTGGGGGGGGGGGGGGGGGGGGGTTAAGAGGCCAGCGTGCACTTTTTTTGAAAAATGTCAATCAACATTTTTCATTTGGGGATGTACACTTTTAGGGGGGGGGGGGGGGGGGTCCAAAAGTGTACGGTTTGTATGCTCGTAAAAATGTTGAAAATTATGGATGGCCCCTTATGTTGTCCTAATAACCTGTCTAAATTGAGACAACAGTTTGTTGAGTGATTGACTGAACATTTCATGTCCTGGATTGTTTTTTTTAAAAGTCCTGGAAATGTCCTTGAATGTTATGTTTTTTCAAGTGTAAGAACCCTGTATTAATGGAAAAATGTAGCAGGTTTTCTCACTAAGACTATATATCAAAATTGCCAAATGTGGTGTTAAATACTCACTCCAGTTCAGTTCAGGCACTCTTTGTCACGTCATCACAAAAAGTACCAAAATAGATAAATACTTTAAATACTCACTCCAGTTCAGTTCAGGCACTCTTGGTCACATCATCACAAAAAGTACCAAAATAGATAAATACTTTAAGTGAAAAAAATTTCATGACAGAACATTCACAGACGTTAGAAATTACAGAACTTGGGTGTGGGGGTTGTTCATTTGAATTTTTTACCAACTTAAAATATTTATCAAAAGAAATTGCGCTCAGACCAACAACACCACCACCTTAAACATTCTGTTTGAGAACAATAACAGCAGTGTTTCATTCTGGTAGATGTTTTTTTTATCTTCTTCTTCAGCAGTAGATCAGTCAGAAATGTCTATGTGATGCACATACTCTGTCTTAGAGGATATTGGCGCAGACTAAGGAATTACTCAAATAACGGCGTTTATCTCTGTCGTCTTTGATTGCCTGACTTGTTTGTGTGTTGAGGGTGGTTTGCACCTTGTTGTCCCTCCGCAGGATTTCGCCAGTCGCATCGATATGCCCTAAACCCAGGGATTACAGCCATCTCATATTTACCTGGCACGAATACTGATGGATTATGTATTGTAAACAAAATGCAGGAAGTTAATAAAAAAAAAGGTTAATCTGTGAAGGGTTAACAATTTCATAAACATTTAACGCTATAGCCCTGTCTAAAAGTGCAGGATGTTGAGGGGGTTTTAAAGTTATGTGTAAGGGTTAATGATTTCATAAATATTTAAGACTACAGCATGTTTAAAAAGTGCAGGAAGTTATTAAAAAAGTAAATCTGTGAAGGGTTAACGATTTCATAAATATTTAAGATTGCAGTCCTGTTTAGGCTGCCAAGTTAAAGACAGACTTCACCTGTGTGTCTATCAGTCTGTTTGGGTCTGACATGTTAGTCCATTTATCTTTATATTTATGGTATGTGCTGTCCTGTCTGTGAGAAAGTGAGCATAAAATATATCTGTGTATTAATGAACAAATATAGTGGGTTTTATCTGAAAACTGGTCAGTGCACTATGACTGATATATCAAAGGCTGTGGGATGTACTATCCTGTCTGTGGGATGGTGCATATAAAAGATCCCTTACTACTATTTAAAACAAATATAGTGGGTTTTCTTTCTAAGACTATCATTATATGTCAAAATTACCGAATGTTTGACATCCAATATGCTCTAGTGGTGTTGTTAAACAACCTTTAACTGAAGACTGTCGAAATTATCAAATTCTTCAATCCAACAGCCAGTGATTAATTATTACCAAGTGTTCTCTAGTGGTGTCATTAAGCATTACAAACTTCACCTGTCTGCTGGATGGAGCCAGTTCTGGGTCCATCAGTGGCACATCCGTGTAACTGGTTTCCTTTTTCACTTGTCTACCGACTGACCCACTCGCAAAGTCACAGTAAGACCTAGTTAAACACAATTCACTCGCTAATTGACTTGCGGCTTTCCTTTCTGATCGGGATGTCTGCTGGTCGTTTGGTGTACAGAAACCTGTGATTTAGAACCCGTTTGTCTTAATTAACATTTAGCAGGTCCCAAAAATCTATGACCTAGACCAATATGTCCCTTCTTTTTATGACATTTTTATCATCATTTATCTTAATTAACATTAACCATCTCACAAGGCACTTTGTTTTCTTTCTATAGCAGTTATCAGTTCTTGAAGAGTTTACGATAATATATTGATAATGAAAAAAACACCAAAAAAACCCAAGAAAATATTTACTAGTACAGAGCACTTTCTTTATAACTGGATTTAGTTCTTGAACAGAATAATGAGTTATTTATGCAGAATTCTGTTAAACTGCAATTATTTTCAACCAGCAGAAAAACATGTTTGCTTGTTTGTTTAAACAGTGGTGGTGTGTATTTGTTTTTGTTTTTTGAGGTTGTGTTGATAGGGGTGCTGTTACGTTAATCATTATTTCAGTGAATGAGAAAACCATTAACTATACATTTAAATAAATTATTGTTAAACAGTTTTTCATTCTACTAATAAAATGTCTATAAACTGTAACAATTCTACATTTAGTGATATTGAAAAATATAAATAAGGTAAGGGCCCAAACAAAAGAAAGAGAAAAAGAAGAAGAGAAAAAGAAGAAGAGAAAAAGCTGGTTTGTCTTAATATTCTTTGATAATCAGACCCATTTGGCACACAGTATGATATTTCTGTATTTACATACTGAAAGCTTAAAACATGACCTTAAATGGAATTTAGATTATTGTGCGAATAGCCATTAATAGAGCAGTATCGCAGTGAATGCAGGAGACCAGGGCTTGTAAGGTCTTGTTGTTTGAAGTGTAGTGCAATTCTTTTCCTTGGGTTTATCAACCCAGTGACAATATTGACATCTCGAAAATGCTGTAAATTCACGAAACCAGTTGAATTGTAAATTAAAACATTGTAATGTTTCCTCATCTATTTTTGGTAATCTCCATGTTTACGAGATTATTTGTGTTCAATTTGCCAAGGATAAAGCTATAAAAATCAATACAATAACACATCGCTATTTCTATTTACACAGCATAAACATGTCCAGCGAAGGTTAACACCATTTTATTAAGACATTCATTTCATATTGAACAACATCAAGAAATGTAATTGCGGAAATCTGACTTGAGTTGTATTTGTCTGGGATTATTTTCTCGGATGTCGCCGAGGATATTTTCTTGGCATTGTTATTGTAGAATAAATACCACATTGTTTGTTTTAAATGAAACTGTTTTTCCTTTTGTCATTGTTCCTTGACGGTAGAAGGAAATCAATAAATGTTGAAAACTGATTTTAGATATTAAAACCCCCAGATATTTAGTTTGATTAAATGCAATGGAAAGTAAATTAATGATGTTTGTTTAACAATACTTCAGTAAATTTTTAATCATGTTTCTCAGATCTTGACATTAAAAGAATTGAGTGATTATTTGCTTCCCTAATATAGCTAATAGAGAGCCACAGTGATGCCATATAAATTCACATGCTGTGGGGAGCTACAAATTACTCTCCCTGAACTAGTCTCAGGAGAGTGATGGTGGGGGGTGGGCGGGGGGGGTGGTGGTGGTGAGAGTAACAACTCCCCTTATATGGCAAAGTCTGGTGTCTTAACATATGTACCCATTTTCACCACAAACTAACCGTATCAAGACATAGCAAGAGATCTTTTCTATGCATGTTTCCCTTAAACAAAACAAATCTTTAATGACATCACACACATCCAATTTGTATGATGTTGCAGGCCATAGAATTTCAAATTTCATGGAAAACATTTTTTCGGTTCCTTGCTTTGTGATAAGTGGAACGCATTGGAAACCTTTTTCAAAAACTAATATGTATATATATTTATTTTTTTGTTCAATAGTCGTACTTGATATAATAATAAAGGCCAACAAAATTTCGGTTCTGTGATTTTATCAACATGCTACGGACACAATATCGAAAACAATTGTTTTCGTGAAATCCAAGGACCTGCTTTGCCAGGACGTTAAATTCTCAGACTCTATTAGCATCTTGAGGCTAGACTTGTGAAAGTTATATAAGCACCAGGTCTGGTATTAGGGCTTAGATAATATGTAATTGTGACCAGAAAAAACAAAAGTCCAGTAAGACTTCAGTTTTATTGCAGTCCCAATTACATCTTACCAGTGCCATAATACCAGGCCCCTCTTGACAGAAGTGATCTCTACAACCCATTGCACCCCAGGTGAACATTCTACCACTGAAACACATCTCATTTCTTGGATGTGTGTGCGTGTGTTTGTTATATGTGATCTATGTATTGATCTGCATACCAGGTGAAGTATCCGCTACTTTGCATTAGACATGCGATTCACGACAAGCCATTAGCGTCAGATAGCTTCCTGGTGACATTACTGTCAGTGACTATTTTTGCCAACATATCCATCATCAAGAACCTTTTATCCCTTGTTATTTTCGAGTGAGTCACGAATGTGTGCTTTTTTTTTTTTTATGTAGTTTCAGTATTTTCAGTCATCAGACAGCCTTGATAGTTTTTTTTTTAACCAGTTGTTTCTTCAAAATGCCATTCTTGTGTATTTGAGTCAGTTGTTTCTTCAAAATGCCATTCTTGTGTATTTGAGCCAGTTGTTTCTTCAAAATGCCATTCTCGTGTATCTCAGCACTGATGTAATGAAGAGGGGTAAGGGTGAGAGATCTAGCTCAGTCCATTGAGTGTTTGTCTGAGGTGCTTGGCCATAGGATCATACCCCGTCAGTGGACCTATTCTTTAATAGTTTTTTCCTGTCCCAACCAGTGCCCTCCGATTGGCATATCAAAGCCTGTGGTAACATGTGTGCTTTTCTTTGTCTGAGAAAGTGCATTTAAAAGCTCCTTTGCTTCTAATGGAAAAATGTGGCATGTTTTCACTGACAAGATAGCAAGATTGCCAAATGTTTGACATCTAGCAGTCAGTGATTAATTGATCTTATGCTCTAATGGTATCTTAAATGAAACAAACTTTAATGTTCAGTGTAACAAAGGAAGAGAAGTGTTGTTGGCAGATTTATAGAACTAGACAGTTTAAAACTTTAAACTCTCCACAAATATTTTAATTACATTGTTTGTACAAGAATAAATGTTTACAGAGTGTACAGCAAACTGATGCATTTTTTATGTTAAAAGTAAACCCCCAAAATTCAGGCTTTAGACGTTACATGGACTGTTTTGTGTTAATGTAATGGTAAGAATCCATATTAGTGAAAACCCACAATGATCGCTTGTAGGAAGTCCCCAGCATTTTGGTTGGATGTTAATTAACATCTGTTAGATCTCAAACATAAAGTATAAGAGAAGAAACCTGCTTTCCATTACCATCACTTCTATATAGACAGGTTACTGTTGGCTTGTTTGGTAGTGCTGGTTCGCTTATGTACTGTCATAAACATGTGACGACAACCAGTCTTCCAGTTTTCATTGAATTCATTTGATATTTGACATGGAGAATTCTGTCGTCACTGGATAATGTTCACTTTTAGTTTTCATTACATGTATCACTATTAGGTCCTTCGAGTCTTTAAATGCACATACATTAACACTGTTGGTGTCCCAACTAATATAATTATTTGTCATCCTGTCACCACAAGTTTTTCCATTTTGAATGAGTCACTGATCAATGAATATTGAAGATGACAAATAATGCTGAGCACATTTCGACTCTTGTGACCGAGAAATAACTGAAACATGTCTTGCTTGCAAGAATTGCTGTGAAATGTCATCCAGGAAGAGTTCAATAATAAATATATATATATATATATATATATATATATATATATATATATATATATATAAAAAGAAAGAAAAATAATGTTAATTTCTAATTCACTTCCAGATCAGTCTACCTATTATATATGACTGTTGTAAATTTTATACACAATTTTTAAGTATGCATAATCAAAAAGGCAGAAAGAAAAGAAAGAAAGAGAGAAAAAAAGAATAAAAAGAATAGAAAGCAATGAAAGCACAGAGTGTATAATAGTGTGTAATAGTGTATTATAGTGTATGATAGTGTCTAATAGTGTGTAATAGTGTATTATAGTGTATAATAGTGTATAATAGTGTATAATAGTGTATTATAGTGTATTATAGTGTATAATAGTGTATAATAGTGTATAATAGTGTATTATAGTGTATGATAGTGTCTAATAGTGTGTAATAGTGTATTATAGTGTATGATAGTGTGTAATAGTGTATTATAGTGTATGATAGTGTCTAATAGTGTGTAATAGTGTATTATAGTGTATGATAGTGTCTAATAGTGTATAATAGTGTATTATAGTGTATGATAGTGTATGATAGTGTCTAATAGTGTGTAATAGTGTATTATAGTGTATGATAGTGTCTAATAGTGTGTAATAGTGTATTATAGTGTATGATAGTGTCTAATAGTGTATAATAGTGTATTATAGTGTATGATAGTGTCTAATAGTGTGTAATAGTGTATTATAGTGTATGATAGTGTCTAATAGTGTGTAATAGTGTATTATAGTGTATGATAGTGTCTAATAGTGTATAATAGTGTATTATAGTGTATGATAGTGTATGATAGTGTATGATAGTGTATGATAGTGTCTAATAGTGTGTAATAGTGTATTATAGTGTATGATAGTGTCTAATAGTGTGTAATAGTGTATTATAGTGTATGATAGTGTCTAATAGTGTATAATAGTGTATTATAGTGTATGATAGTGTCTAATAGTGTGTAATAGTGTATTATAGTGTATGATAGTGTCTAATAGTGTGTAATAGTGTATTATAGTGTATGATAGTGTATAATAGTGTATAATAGTGTATGATAGTGTATGATAGTGTATGATAGTGTATGATAGTGTATAATAGTGTATAATAGTGTATTATAGTGTATAATAGTGTAATAGTGTATAATAGTGTATAATAGTGTATTATAGTGTATTATAGTGTAATAGTGTATAATAGTGTATAATAGTGTATAATAGTGTATTATAGTGTATTATAGTGTATAATAGTGTATAATAGTGTATAATAGTGTATAATAGTGTCATCATTCTGATCCACTTCAGATTATGGATCTGGCAGAGTTATGTAACCTTTTTGTTAATGGGGACGATTTACAAACAAAACAAGTAGGCTCTGTATTTTATATTTGTGTAAACCAGATATGGTTTTTTATTATTATTATTGTAGTTAAAAATAATTATTTTCTGTGTGTAATCGAGGTCATGGCACTAGGTTTATTGACATTTAAGCAAATGTGCTTGTGTGACACTCCATAATTGATGTATGCATTCATACATGTAGTCATCAAATAAAAACATTTCATTATTAAGACGTTTTGTTGTTTCAGGAACCGTGCCGGAATGCTGCATGCGTTGCTCTGCCTTATTAAGACGTTTTGTTGTTTCAGGAACCGTGCCCACATGCGTTGCTCTGCCTTATTAAGATGTTTTGTTGTTTCAGGAACCGTGCCCGAATGCTGCATGCGTTTCTCTCCTTATTAAGATGTTTTGTTGTTTCAGGAACCATGCCCGAATGCTGCATGCATTGCTCTGCCTTATTAAGACGTTTTGTTGTTTCAGGAACCGTGCCCGAATGCTGCATGCGTTGCTCTGCCTTATTAAGACTCCACAGAATAATCTGAAGATCTGCCAGGTCAGTGATCTACCCGGTATTGCTGGGTCACCCGGTATTGCTGGGTCACCCGGTATTGCTGGGTCACAGAACAAAATATGAAGTTGGGCACACAATTACTGTACAAAATATCTAAAAATATAGAGATATTATTAATTCATTATATTAAGTCTCAGCAGGCCCATGAGAACCAGGATGGCGGCACAGTACCCCTCTCTCTTAGGACGAAAATATTCAGGATGTTTTGTCTTACCCTGTATAAATAATATGTATCTGTGACCTTAACAACAGATATCATTCATGTGGACCTACTCAGCAATTCATTGTGGCTTTTGGCCTACAGTCGTGGCTGAAACAGCTTTCAGTTGTTAATCAAGTTTAGAAGCTTAAATTTTATTAAATAAAATATCTTTTGAATGATTCTTCTGCAGTTGTTAATAAAGTTTATAAGCTTATATTTTGTAAAACAAATCATATCTTGAATGATTCTTCTGATTTTGATCGATTTTTTGAATGATTCTTCTGCAGTTGTTAATAAAATTTATAAGCTTAGATTTTGTGAAATAAATCATATGTTGAATGATTCATCTGATTTTGATTAATGTTTTCAGAATGGAACTGAGGTGTACGGGGCTGGTGCTATGCGAGATCTTGGTGCTGTTTTGAAAGATTTCTTTGGAGATTCTGGTCAATGCAAGAACAGGTTGGCTGACAGAGTAGGATGGTTTAGAACTAAATCTGAAAATACTGACCTGCATAATGCTAAAATAATTTCTAATTTAAATTGTTTTAAGTATAAATTGGTGTGAAAACATTTATAAATTTTACAGGTACAGATAAATTCTTGGTAATGGTCAAAGGGAAATAATCTTAATTACAATCTTTGAAATATCCAGTGTAAAAAAAAAGGCAATTGTAATAATTTATTTATTAAACAAAATATATGTGTATATACAGGTGTGGGTATTTAAAATATATTAAAATAATATTTTTTATTGATAGTTTGTTTGAAACAAGCTTAATTAAAAACCCCACTAAAACCATAGTACAAACCAGTTGAGTACATGTTAGTGTGAGACAGTTTATAGGAATGATCAAAGGGAAGTAATCTGCTAATTTGTATTACTTAGGACACAAATAGCAATGGATGTGAATTGTATAAATGGAAATCTTAAAATTGCTTTAATAAGAATGGCATGTGTACAGTAAGAGTTAAATGTCAAATTTAACCATTTACAAACCTAGCTGAACTTTAGTGTGAGACCATTTTATTTGGTGCAGCCTTTTCCCGTGAATATATATGTTCTTGTTTTCCTTATTTTCAGCCATGTTTTGATGTTCCTCGATCTAGTTATAGAGATTTTATTGTCTACTCAGCAAAACGACAACCTACTCGAATCAACAATGCTCAAGAAAAAATGCTACAACTCTAGCTTTGTGTCAAGAAATGGAGAAAGTTTGTTATTTTTTAAAGAAATTAATAACAAGTAGCTAAGCTGTGTTTGTGTATGTGTCTATCTGTATGTGTGTGTTAGGTATAACAATATATTATTTAAAAAATGATGATAACTTGTTTGTCATATCATTTCAGTTGGCTGTACATGTTAATGGCAAGAAATACAAATTGATAAAAAAATTGAGTGTGTATTTTGCAATAGGAAAAGTGTACAGGTATGGTGTTGATACATACAGTTGATAAACATACCCACATTTTCTAAACTAACTAAATGTTATTACAAATATACTGAAGACATTTTATATTGCCTATCTTGACATTAGTGGAACACACATACAGACATAGTATTGCCTTTGTAAACTTAAATTATACACTGACTATATACAGTATACACTGCAAACTATCCAAACTTAACTTTCTGAGAGAAACAGGCACTGACATAAAGATTTCAACCAGTGTTATGATTATTTTCACCACCAATATAAATATACAGCTGATAAAATGTAATTACTATCTTCTAATCTGGATGTATTCATGCATTCTGTCTTTACCAATCTATATTCTGTTCACCACACTGTTGTGTTTTCCTCCAGGTCTGACGGTGGTGGTGGTGTGTTTTCGTCCAGGTCTGATGGGGGTGTTGTTGTGTTGTCCTCCAGATCTGACGGGTGTGTTGTTGTGTTGTCCTCCAGGTCTGATGGGTGTGTTGTTGTGTTGTCCTCCAGATCTGATGGGTGTGTTGTTGTGTTGTCCTGCAGGTCTGACGGGTGTGTTGTTGTGTTGTCCTCCAGGTCTGACGGGTGTGTTGTTGTGTTGTCCTCCAGGTCTGACAGGTGTGTTGTTGTGTTGTCCTCCAGATCTGATTGTGTTGTCCTCCATGTCTGACGGGTGTGTTGTTGTGTTGTCCTCCAGGTCTGACGGGGGTGGTGTTGTGTGTCCTCAAGGTCTGACGGGGGTGTTGTATTTTCATCCAGGTCTGACGGGGTGTTATTGTGTTTTTCTCCAGGTCTAATGGGGGTGTTGTTGTGTTTATTCTCCAGGTCTGATGGGGGTGTTGTTGTGTTGTCCTCCAGGTCTGACGGGGGTGTTATTGTGTTTTCCTCCAGGTATGACGGGGGTGGTGTTGTGTTTATTCTCCAGGTCTGATGGGGGTGTTGTTGTGTTTATTCTCCAGGTCTGATGGGGGTGTTGTTGTGTTTATTCTCCAGGTCTAATGGGGGTGTTGTTGTGTTTATTCTCCAGGTCTGATGGGGGTGTTGTTGTGTTTATTCTCCAGGTCTGACGGGGGTGTTATTGTGTTTTCCTCCAGGTATGACGGGGGTGGTGTTGTGTTTATTCTCCAGGTCTGATGGGGGTGTTGTTGTGTTTATTCTCCAGGTCTGATGGGGGTGTTGTTGTGTTTATTCTCCAGGTCTGATGGGGGTGTTGTTGTGTTTATTCTCCAGGTCTGATGGGGGTGTTGTGTTTATTCTCCAGATCTGACGTGGGTGTTGTTGTGTTGTCCTCCAGGTCTGACAGGGGTGTTGTTTTTTTTTTTGTCCAGGACTGACGGGGGTGTTGTTGTTGTGTTTATTCTCCAGGTCTGATGGGGGTGTCGTGTTTATTCTCCAGGTCTGACGAGGGTGTTGTTGTGTTTATTCTCCAGGTCTGATGGGGGTGTTGTTGTGTTTATTCTCCAGGTCTGACGGGGGTGTTGTTGTGTTTATTCTCCAGGTCTGACGGGGGTGTTGTTGTGTTTATTCTCCAGGTCTGACGGGGGTGTTGTTGTGTTTATTCTCCAGGTCTGACGGGGGTGTTGTTGTGTTTATTCTCCAGGTCTGACGGGGGTGTTGTTGTGTTTATTCTCCAGGTCTGACGGGGGTGTTGTTGTGTTTATTCTCCAGGTCTGACGGGGGTGTTGTTGTGTTTATTCTCCAGGTCTGACGGGGGTGTTGTTGTGTTTATTCTCCAGGTCTGACGGGGGTGTTGTTGTGTTTATTCTCCAGGTCTGACGGGGGTGTTGTTGTGTTTATTCTCCAGGTCTGACGGGGGTGTTGTTGTGTTTATTCTCCAGGTCTGACGGGGGTGTTGTTGTGTTTATTCTCCAGGTCTGACGGGGGTGTTGTTGTGTTTATTCTCCAGGTCTGACGGGGGTGTTGCCACCGGGCTGTGTCTTGGAGCGGATATTCACGGTACAGGCGATGGATCACCTCCACATTCAGAACATCTTGCCACTTTACCAGAAGATACTGACCCACCTAGAACACCATCCGGAAGACAGGTGATCACTGTACATACTCTGTCTGTTTACCTTTCTTAGGTACAAACATTTAAAAACATTTATTTGAAGCACTATAGCGGCACTGTAGTGAAGGTTGAAATGGCCAAGGGGAGATAAATCTTTATATAGTTTGAAAGTAGCTACAATAAGGATCAGATTGAAAAAGGTCTTCATGTTTTATGAATAAAATATTATAGGAAAGGTGGCTATTTGAGTTGAGTTAAATTATAATTTTGATGTAAAAATATATTTAAACCACAATAATATTTTTAATTTTTCCTTATTGTATGAAAATAATCTGTCCCCCATTCATTTTATTATACTAGAATAAACATTATGACAGTTTATAACAGATGTTAAAAATATAAACATTATGACAGTTTATAACAGATGTTAAAAATATAAACATTATGACAGTTTATAACAGATGTTAAAAATATAAACATTATGACAGTTTATAACAGATGTTAAAAATATAAACATTATGACAGTTTATAACAGATGTTAAAAATATAAAGAGCAGTAAGCCAAATTATTACCATTCTTTCCTTTTCTATGCAAGCTTTTACTTGTTATTTCCTTTGTGTTGTATCTGTTGAGATTAAACATTGAATCTGAGTGCTGTATTTTATTAGAAAACGTGCTGTGTTTTATCAGATTGAAATGGGGTCTGGATGGACCATACACGAGAGAACTGTGGCCCACCAGCACGGACAGCAAGAGAGACTTGTGTCCATCAAGTATAGAGTACGCTGTCGATAAGGTAAACAGAAATACATTCAAAAGTTCTTTTTATTGTCAAAAATTTTAAATCACTAAGAATGTTTTCTTGGTTATTTTAGTTTGTTATGATTGAAACAATTATATGCTAAATGTTGAGTTTATTTTGTAAGCAAAAAAATTGATTTGAAAATAAAAGTTCCAGGTGAGAAATTTCAAATAAGCACATTGATTTATTAATCATCGGCTACTGGATGTTAAACATATGGTAATTTTGACACAGTCATAGAGAGGAAACCCACTACATTTTTTCCATTAGTACCAAGGGATATTTTTATATGCACATCTCATAGACAGGATAGCACATACCACAGCCTTTGATATATCAGTCGTGATGCAATGGCTGGAACGAGAAATAGCCCAATGGTCCCACCGACTGGGATCGATCCTAGACTGATCATGCATCAGGCGTGTGCTTTACCACTGGGCTACGTCCGGCCCCTTCAAATAAGGAGACCTAATACTAGTAGTAGGCTATATAAAAATTCAGTACCATAACAATAAACAGGAAAGGGAAAATAATCACCTTCCTTCTGGATGTGTTTAAGTGAGCATATATTGTCTGGTGTGATGAGAAGATGTTCTCAAAGTGCAGATGAAAGTACAAAGTGAATGTGAGCCACTGCACATTTGTCAAGGAAAAGCTTGACTATGTTAACATGATAATTTTGTGAGCTGCTGCACACTTGTCAAGGAAAGGCTTGACTATGTTAACATGATCATTTTGTTCTTGTTTGTAGGTCAAGAGGTTCCTCATATCTAAGACTGTTCAAGACTGCTCAGTAATTGTGGCCATTCAGCCGTGCAGGAAAGGGTATGAAATCTCTATCTTTCTTGTCACTAAAGTCGCCATCAGTCACATTTCTAATGTTAGTTCGTATCTTGAGTGTTAGAGAAACATACTCAGAAGAATTACAGTTTTAGAGGAAATAGAGGAATATTTCATATAACAACCTCAGTACATTTTACACCATGGCTGTGTGGTGTTACTATATGGTTATTTTGACACTTTGTCTACGGTGAGAGAAGAAACCTCTTTTTGTATAACAACCTCAGTACATTTTACACCATGGCTGTTTACTGTCTAATATTCGGTTATTTTGACACTTTGTCTTTCACATAGACAGGACAGTACATACCATAGCTTGTTATATAATATAACCATCATTGCAGCTTTCACTACACATTAATCTTGCTTCATTTCTTGACTGGATCACTTCATGACCAGTGTTTAAGTTATTCAGTGAACAATTCTATGATTAAAGTTTCATTTACTGGTGAGGAAACGTGACTCGTGAGTGTTCTAAGTTTTAATTTTTGTTTGGGAAATTTCATGATAAATGGTTCTGTAACTGTATTCAAGGGTGGAAATACTGCCACTCCGACTGCCTTTTGCTGGCACTGGCCTAGACTTTTCGTGATGCAGTAGCAGTAGCGATGGTTTATATATATTTATTTATATATATATGTCTGTGTGTGTATGTATGTGTGTGTGTGTGTGTTTGTGTTTGTGAGTGTGCCCCACCCCCCACTTTTTTGCACCTTCCTACGCTAGTCAACAACACCACGGGCCAGGAGATTTTTCTGTTGTACCAGCAATTATTTTATGTTTGTATTGACACATTAGTTTGAGTCAATATTGTTTAGTCTGGCAGGTTTTCATTTGAGTTAACAGAATTTATAACTTGCCACACTGAATATCCGGCTGGAATTTCAGCCAATTTCGAACTCTGAGATTTACTAAGAAACTTGTCTCTGCTTTGTTTCAGGATATCCAAAGAGAACTCCACCATCTCCATGAACAGCCAGTGTTTTTCGTACTCCATTGCACTGGTCGACCTTGACCCTAAACCCTTTGATAAAATCCAGTCCTACTATCTACAGGACCTGAAAATCACAAAGGCGTTTCAAGAAACGTTTGATTTGTCAACTGATGGAAATGAGTCCAGCGATTTATGAACTGGTCCTTGGTGGTTTGTCACTTGGTTTCTAGACTGGTGTTCTTCTTAGTGCTATTTATTGCTAACTATCAAAAGACAGGATATTCTGGCACCATTTCTTTTGCTTTTTTGTACACCTACTTATGTAACTATTTATTTATGTTATATTTAATGTGTGATACTTGAACTTAATTTCTCGATATTTATTAACAATAAAAAAATACTGGTATATAAACAAGTTTTAATATAGAATTAACAAATGTTTTGATTGGAGGGAAGGTAATCTGAAAAAGCTGCATCCCATAGCTTACAACTATTTTTTAATTTGAATGACATGATGATTCAGATAACATCACATTGCATCAGGGGTGGGGAAAAGCCCTTTTCTCCCGGTCTGGGACCGATTCTCGATCTCTGAGACCGAAAGTATATTTTAAAAACGTGTCATTCTTGTCGGTCCGAAGCACCTGTCCATTTCTATTATTGACACAAATTCTTATCCGTCAAGTGGACCGGCCTACCCAGACATCGGTATCTCATGCATGATTTAAAATAATAAATAAATAGTGGTCAATATGGCTTGTGTTTCAGATGTCTGTGATTTTAAAGTCTGCCTAAGTATATATCGTCAGTCACTGAAGTCAATCCACAGCCACTAGGCTAGACATTAATTTTGTCAAAGTTGCTGAGCCGGTCAAGAGATTAAACGGACGTTAACAATAACACCATTCTTGGTGAGAGAGCCATCAAGGTATTACACTCCCAATTAAAACAAAGGACCCAGAGTTTGTAACTGGTTACAATCAACACCTGTCAACACCTATGTACGGAGCTTTGTCGGGTCGAGTGTTCCAGTCCGAATCAAGAGACTTTTGTGCAATCCAAACTGCTTGAAATAGCATGAAATATACTGAAATAATCTATAAATGTATTTATTATTGACTGTTCAATGTAGTCTATCCAATAATTATAAAGGATTTTAAAATTAACAAAAGGTTTCCACTTTTTTGTTAACAAGTGGGAGTAAGCAGAACAGCTACATGAACTGGTTATCTCAAGAGCCAGTAGAGGTCAAATTTCATCCGATCAGTGATGACGTTATTAATCTCTTTGTTTAAACGTGCTAGCTCAGGCTGTCGAACGCTTCAACGGTGCAATATTTTATTGATTTTCAGGACACAGTACTGAATACTCGTACTTTTTATACATATGGATTTAAAATCACAACTTTTATTCCTTTTTTTATATTATTTATTCCATTATGTAAAATATATACAATTTGTGGGTTTTTTTATTCCTTTCTGTTTTTTCCCTTCTTCCCCTCCACCCCCCGTTAATGATGACATCAAGCGGGACCGATTGACAATTTTATTTTTCCCAACCCCTGAATTGCATACTTCTACAATAATAATAAACTTATTCTTGATTCTGACATTTTTAAAATGCTAAAAAACTTTCAATGTAAAATTGCTAAGGAATATTGTATCTTAGGTGATTATGAGTACATATGAATATGTTCGAAAAATATAATTTAATTTTAAAAAAAGGTATGTAACATTATGATATATTTATTGTGTAATAAGCAAAAACTTTGGTGCCAGAATGTGTTGTCATTGATGATATGCTATTTATTCCTGATACATGATATTAAACAGTATTCCTAATGTGTTTGAGTAGTGAAATAAACTACTTAAATTATTAATCCATGCATAATTTGATTTTGATTCTGAGCACTACCTGGTATTAGGCGATGAATTTACTGGTATCGGTTAATACTGTTTCATTTAAGTACATGAAATATTGTAGCTAAGGCCTTCTTTAAGGGGCGTTCTCGCTGTGAGATTAGTCGCACTGACCTGTCGAATGTGATCAAATCGTACTGCGAGAATGACAGGTCATGTCGGAGTTGAACCAATTAAAACGTGTCCTATTTCTCACAACAGTTAACACGTGACAAGTCGGTGCGACAAATTGCATGATGAGAACAGCGCTTAACACATTTCCATGCATGATTTATCATGTGTTTCCATGCATGATTTATCATGCGTGTTTCCATGCATGATTTATCATGTGTTTCCATGCATGATTTATCATGCGTGTTTCCATGCATGGAAATGTGTTTTTCCATATCTGCATTTTTACAAGCAAATTACTGTACTATATAAAATTTGACATTGTCGAAGTGTGCTTTTAAGCCGCTTGTAAATACTTTGCATTATAACATCACTGCTCTGAAAAATTATTTATCGAAAATGTATTGTAGATATGCCCTGTACTGATAAACTCCCATGAATGGAAAGCAGGTTTTAGTCATGAGGAATGTTTCATTCTCAGGTTGGACTTGTCATTAATACTAAGTGTATTAGCTGTTAGGCTGTTATTTCAGATAGTTTGTTCACATCTTGTAGTTTACATAAAATGACTCACTGCACATTGTACGTTAATTTATACTCTTACCCATCTAACTTTTAAATAATCATATGACTAGCAATGTTGCTTGAAAATTGTTATACAGTTAGACTTCAAAATTTGTTTTGTTAAAATTAATATATTTTTAAACTGCTTGTTTTTAGATTAACAGAGATATAATATAAAGTTGATTGATGTGCTGTGTATATTCTCCATAAAACAGTTTTACTGATGGCATCTTAATCAATATCCACCAGTTCAGGTTCCAGTGATATGCATCGAAGAAAGTAAAATAATAATTTTTTTAAATCTCACAAACTCTTTATAAATTTTTGTATCATTTTGCACTGTGCACTCATGTTACATATAATTACATATTATAATTATTTATATTTAGTTAACAAGTATATAGGTCTTGTAATTTTTCAAGCTGCCTTTTTTAGTCTTATTTTTTTTATAATTTAAGTATTTAAAAGAAATTTCATTTTCTTCCTGTGTTGTACTAGTCTTCCAATATTGTTGAAGTCCTTCTGAACAGGCTTTTGATTGTGATGCTTTGCTATGCAGCCTGTATCTCTTCATCAACTTGGTGACCGAGTTCAACACATTCGCAATTTCATCGTTATGAACGTTTTTGTTGTTAGGACTGGAATGATGAAGACGAATATGATTTTGACTAATTGAATGCGAATAATGAACTTTCAGAGGATTATTTACATCGATCATCTTCGACTGCAGTCTCCAGCCCTTACGACACCTCGAAGGTGGGGCACATTCAGTATGTTTGGTTGGACAGCGTATTCAGAAAATGATGCTAACACTTTAGTGTTGCATCTGTCTGTAGCAGAAATGGAAAAGTTTATTAAAAGTGTAGTTGTGTTTGCATTTTGCATTATTAAATGATGTTATAATATGGTGAGTTGGAATGGGAGTTCATTAAAATTGTAGTTGTGTTTGTATTTGCATTGGTTAATGATGAGTAGATGGAAAGGAAAATGAGAGTTTATTAACATGTATTTTTGGTTGCTTTTTTTACAATAGTAAATGTTATGAAATTGGGGGGGGGGGGGGTGTTGATGATTCGGATTTTACTAAAACTGTAGTTGAGTTTGTATTTTGCATTAGTAGATAAAATTATAAGATGGGGAGGATAGTGTTAGTTGATTAAAATTGTCAGTGTTTGTATTTTATATTAGTAAACATTATAAGATGGGCATTCGAGATTGCAGCAGTCTTGTGCAGAGATGAAAATGAAATTGGACAACAAAAGAAATGAGGAAAACTTTGTACAATTTTGAAAAGTCAGTGGTTATTGTCAGTGATCTTAACAGTTTTCAGTTAGTGCTGAAATCAGAAAAACTTTGTCGAATTTTGAAAAGTCAGTGGTTATTGTCAGTGATCTTAACAGTTTTCAGTTAGTGCTGAAATCAGAAAAACTTTGTCGAATTTTGAAAAGTCAGGGTTATTGTCAGTGATCTTAACAGTTTTCAGTTAGTGCTGAAATCAGAAAAACTTTGTCGAATTTTGAAAAGTCAGTGGTTATTGTCAGTGATCTTAACAGTTTTCAGTTAGTGCTGAAATCAGAAAAACTTTGTCGAATTTTGAAAAGTCAGTGGTTATTGTCAGTGATCTTAACAGTTTTCAGTTAGTGCTGAAATCAGAAAAACTTTGTCGAATTTTGAAAAGTCAGTGGTTATTGTCAGTGATCTTAACAGTTTTCAGTTAGTGCTGAAATCAGAAAAACTTTGTCGAATTTTGAAAAGTCAGTGGTTATTGTCAGTGATCTTAACAGTTTTCAGTTAGTGCTGAAATCAGAAAAACTTTGTCGAATTTTGAAAAGTCAGTGGTTATTGTCAGTGATCTTAACAGTTTTCAGTTAGTGCTGAAATCAGAAAAACTGTCGAATTTTGAAGTCAGTGGTTATTGTCAGTGATCTTAACAGTTTTCAGTTGGTGCTGAAATCAGAAAAACTTTGTCGAATTTTGAAAAGTCAGTGGTTATTGTCAGTGATCTTAACAGTTTTCAGTTAGTGCTGATATCTGTCATTCTGGAGGGAAAATCCGAGGATTTTGATCTGTAATGATCTGAAAGGACACCTCTAATGAACTATCAATACCAGTTTATTAGAAGTGTCCTCTTTATACAGGTTAAACTAGATGTATATTTGAAGTGGCCTTAATATTAGGTTGTTGTTTTATGTGGTGTCCCTTGTAAGAAGGTTGGCGTTGTTAAATCCGTGTGATCCATGACAAGATCGTACACGTGACCCATCCGGAAGCTAGTCAGTGATACAATTTACTTAACGTGTGTGTTTTACATTTTCATAATGCAACTTTGTCAAATTGTGGTTTATTGCTTTAACGTGTTACTTTGGTCATTTTAATATTGAATGCTTGTTGTTATTGGCTTGGAAATGAAAGTATTATTACGCATGTCATTTTTCAGATTTGTATCCGATTTCAGCTTTTTTGGTGTTAAAATATGTTTTTACAGTGTAGATTGGATTTGATATAAATGCTGAAAAATTACTTTATTTAGTTATAGTGCAGATATTTCAGCTTTCCAAAGATCATTTTATTTTTTATTTTTGAAATGTCAAACATAATGATATAACTGTATTCTTTTGTATGCACTTTACAAAAGTCATGTTAGCACATAGGCCTACCACAGCCTTTGATAACTAGTCATGAAGAGAGTCCGAGTGGGAGGAGTGTTCACTACCAGAGTACATAGGTCAAGCTCTTAATCGTCTGCAACGTACTCAGTGTGACAAAATGATACACACCCAGGAGAAGAGCTTTTTAAATAGAAAAATCCACAATTGGTGGGCATGTAGTTTATGGATACCCTTAATATGGCAGAAAGTGTCATAATCTGAGAGAATTAGGTATGTTAACTGCAAACAGAAATCAAAATGTTGCCTGTCTGTGCTAAATGTTTTAATTTCGTGCCAAGTACAAAACGTAGTTATTTATGTTTGTAATATTGTAACCCATATGCTTTCAAAATAATATGCCAGTAACTTTCAAAATATGATGTGTTAAGAAAACAAAAATAAGACAAAAACTTTACAGAATACTCATTGTGTTCTTTTAAAATAAATATTTTAAAAAATTTATAATCATTAGTGTAATTAATTAAATAATATTTCTAAGTGTACCATTTATTTTGTTAATCTTTAGTCTTAATGTTGTTGTAACTCTACTGATATACATATTTACACACTGATTAGCAGAACTTGTTTCAAAATAGATTTATTTCAAATCAAATGTTAATAAATATGTACATCAAGTTAGGTTTAATGTAATGTTTTTGTGTGTGTGCTGTTTAATGAAAAACAAGTTACTTTCCATTTAAACCTGTTGTTTATCCTTATTAGACTACAAAAATGTTCTTTACTATTATTGCATCACTGTAAATTGACCTTACTTCTCTCTTCAAACGGCATTAAAAGGTCAATTATTTTTATTTTTACAAACATACAATGCATACACATTTTTTTCTACACCCACATTCCATCCCCTAAAAGCATACCTAAAAATTATCATCAATAACTTTAGTTTTAAAACCTGGCATGTACGAGCTTCTACCCAAGTGCATATTTGTTGTATAATTGTGAATGGCCGTTCACTTAAATATTTAATAATGTGACATTGTTTTTAATAAAATATATTGTACCCAACACATATCGGGCTCTGATCTAGATGACGAAATGGAACTTTGTTGTTTGTTTTCATGAAAAGCTGGCTCTCATCACCAAGTTATTAACAGTAGGTAGAAGTTGAAGTGGTACAGTCTTGGACCTAATCTGATTTCAAGGGGCAGGACGTAGCCCAGTGGTAAAGCATTTGCTCGATGCACAGTCGGTCTGGGATCGATCCCCATTAGTGGGCCCATTGAGCTATTTCTCGTTCCAGCCAGTGCACCACCACTGGCATATCAAAGGCTGTGGTATGTACTGCCATGTCTGTGGGATGGTGCATATAAAAGATCCCTTGCTGCTAATTGAAAAGAGTAGCCCATGAAGTGGCGACAGCGGGTTTCCTCTCTCAATATCTGTGTGGTCCTTAACCGTATGTCTGACGCCATATAACCGTAAATAAAATGTGTTGAGTGTGTCGTTAAATAAAACATTTCCTTCCTTCCAGATTTGAAAAACAGTATTACACTGCAGACATGAAGTCACTGACTTGTGTAGTCCTATAACTCACTTAACACCTGATAGGTCCGTTGCATGATGTGTTTGTAGTTCACCAGGCAAGTGTTGTTTGGCCCAAGTCATTTCAATAATGACAGAAAATACTAATTATTACTTTCATTTCATTTCAGCATAACAGTGACACATTAATTATCACTCACTTAATATTATAGCATTTTAATGAAAATATTCAATTGTTTTGTTTAAATTTTATTATCAGAAATAGAGTATTTAATAACAAATATGACAATTCAAATAAAGCGTGTAATTCAGAATGTTTCAGAAAACTATCACATGAAATGAACTGATAAATGTTCACTTCACCTAGCTTTATCAAAGTTCTCCCCTTTCCCCTGGGAATGCAGAAGTTACTTGTCGGATGTTTTCAATTGTAGATTAGGGCCAGCACAGTTACATTTAGCTTTACTATGACGGAATGAGATTCACAAGCAAACCGAGTCACTGTGCTTTGTTTGCATACTGTACTTCATGGACACAGGTTAGACAGTTGTGTGATCAGATACATCTTTATACATCAAGCCTTGCTACGATCAAAAGATGCTAAGAAATGGATCAAACATTCAAAGTAACCTATTATGAAACTGTCTACTCAGAGGTTGATTTTTTGGGGGGTGAGTGGAGGGCACAAGGCTCAACTTGTGAAAAGGGTAACCCAATTGAATTTTGTTTAAAAGCCAGAGGGAAAAAAAAAGAATATAATTAGGGGATAGGTCACCTAGTTCCCCCGCCCTATATAGATCTGCTTCTGTCTATTGGCAAATGTAGAGAAGTACAATGACTAAAGGTATGGTAGCATGGCAGGTTACCCACTACAAGCAGAGTTGGTTGAACTCTGTGACTTGAAATATACGTTGTGTACCATTCTCTTTGGATACAACCATAAAGCTGTTTTTCAAACATTTTAAATAGGTAATATTATCTAAGAAAATTAACAATTGAAAGTTTTTAGGGTTTATTTTATTTATTTTACTTATGGCTAGCATAATTCTACAGCCAGTATATACCAAACCAAGTGTTGGTAAACAGTAGCATACGATAGTTTGTGTACCTGGTATACTGAAGACCAACAGAAACACAAATCAGGGTTATGTTTAGTTTTTAATTATTTTAAATTTACTTGATTACAAATGCTCCATTTTGTGACATGGTATATAAACCATGTAATTTTCCCCGAGTCACAGTTTGTTAAGATCTCTTCTTAAAACACTATATGTAACTGGAAATTAGATACATGTACTTTGGGGGACAAATTAAGAAAAAATATATTTAAGCCTGAATTTAACAAAGAGACTTAAAGCGGCAGTATCCGGAATATTTTTATTATTTAAGCATATAGAACAGAAAATCCAATTATGTTTGGTGCATATATGACGCCGCACTCCGCATTAGTTTCACTACGCTGGCTTATCCAGGTCAAAAACAAAGCCAGTATTTTGAAAGTGGGACACTTTTGACGGGCTTGTACTGATCTAGGTTTTCATTGGCTTATCACAAGTATTGAATTCCCCAACAAGAAATCACATGAGATATCGCAATTTTGGAACAAATTTAACTGTCTTGATTGAGGGGTCGTCTCATATCTCCAAAACATATTTATATCCATAGAGGTATGGTACAACACCTTTCCAGGGGTCGGTGGGTGGGGGATTTGCCATGAAATTTGGACAGTGGCCAGCTGTTGGCATACGCGTTACATGTAAGGGGGTGTTACTAATTACGTAGCGCTCTAGGGGTAGAGGAAGAGGGTACTGTGTTTGACTTATGTAACATTTTTCAAGACAATATGTTATTTTTATTCATTACTTAGACCTAAAAAGGTGTTTTTTGGAAATGCGCGGTCAGTCTAGGATCGATCCCCATCGGCGGGTATATAAAAGACCATGATATGTGATATCCTGTCTGTTGGATGGTACATATAAACGATCCCTTGTTAATTAGTTTTTAGCAGGTTTCCAAGCCGTGTGTGCAGGGATTTCAGTGGGGTTGGGGTTATAGACTGTGTTGAGAGAAGTTTGTATGGGGCCATGCTCCCCCAAAAAAATACATTTCAATTTTTGTTAAGCATGGGCAAGTAAGGGTTTCGACCTCCAATACCTTCCCCCTGCACATGCACCCGATTCCTCTCTAAGATTATATGTCAAAATTACCAAATGTTGGACAACCAACAGCAGATGGAAGGAAGGATAGGATATGCTTTATTTAACGATGCACTCAACACATTTTATTTACAGTTGTATGGCGTCGGATGATTATTAAATCAATATGCTTTATCTTTGATGTCGTTAAACAACCCCACCCACCTAACTTTACCCTTTCCAAACAAAATAATATTTATTTGAATTTGTCGATTTTAATACGTAAAATTAAGAAGTGAAAATGTTCATTGTTTACTTTAGTATATTTTATTATAAAAATATATACATGATTAATGTGTTACTAGTATACAAACTAAACTTTGAAAGTTCTACTAACACTTTATAAAATATCAATTCTGAAATAGGAAGGTACGACTATCGATAATACATTGTCAAGATCAAACCGGTTTTAACTAAAGACTCTAGTACCGTATCCTCAACCGAATGTTCTTCGTACAGCGCAAGATTTCTCTTTTAATTTTTTGAGATGAACCCTACAATTTGAAATCGGCAAACACACGTGTTAACTGAAACTGACAACAGGCTGTTGTTTGTGCTTTGCCGAGCTATGGCGGCACAGGCGACGAATCAAGCGTATACGTTTGACAATATCCGTTCATAGTGAACACACAACTTTTTTAAAAGTGCATTTGAGCTTGTATTTCACATTTGTACATGATGTTATAATATGGTAACCAGAGAATGTAACTTTAAAGAATTGTATCACAGATATTTGTGAGGAAACGTGTACCATGATTATAACTACTAACACAAAATATCAAATAATGTTGGTATCTTATTCAAGTGTTATAAACTTCTACTATGTAGAACTTGAAACTAATAATCTGAACTTATACTACATACAGTTTGAGTGAATGTGTGTTCCTCTGTATTGTTATATTACTGTTATAAGTCATAAGAGTCTGTACATTATTAGAAAGATAACTTATGATTCAGCACACAGCAAATGAAATGCAATAAAGAATACTACATGAGTGGCCATTGGATACCATTTATCAATTGTTTAAAAAACATTATGTAAGAAGTGAGTTGGATACATTTTTAAAAGCCAAGCAGTACGATAAATAGTATCTAAAGTCCAAACCAAAATGTTAACAACTACGATAAATTGCTCTCCTACTTTTATTTTTCGTTAGATTTTACCCACATTTTGTCCAGACAGAAATATTGAAAAAAAACATTCCAATGACACAGATTGCACATACTAGATGATAACCATGTCAGCTACATCGACTTCGCTGAGATCGCACAGGGCAAAAAGCATGTAATTTTGTACTGGCTGCCATTTCAACTTTTTATGTAATATTCTCCAAGAGGGGTGGAAGGATATGACTTAATCTAACAACATCATAACATGTTATGATATAAAAGCAAACATGATGACGTCATATTATTATTTTTTTAGTAATATTTGTGTATTTAAAGATACCACTAGAGATCACTGATTTTATATTAATTATGTTACATATTTTGAAGGCTTTCACTCCTCTTGAAGAGTATTCCATAAAAAAGCAAAATGGCAGATGGCAGAAAACTGCATGTATTTTGACCTATGCCATCCCGGCGAAGTCAATACTGGCGACATCGTTACAGTCTCATATGTGGAATCTGTGTCACTGTAATGTTTTTTTCACAACTTGTGTCTGGACAAAATCTGGAGGAAATGTAACAGTAATTAAAGGTAGGAGAGTAATTAATCGTAGTTGTTAACAATTTGATTCGGACTTTAACGGACACAAATGTAGTATTCTATTTCTTACATATCCTCAAAAAACATTTATTATGAATTTAAATGTTTTTTCCAACTAAAACACATTTACAGCAGTTTCAATTATGCATCAAGTAATCAGTTTCAAGTTAACTTTCACGCCACGGAAGAGTCTATTTCGGACGTCCTTATTTTATTGGACAGTAGGCCTCTGGTGACTGGGGTCCTCACCATGGAGCAACCAGTCACAGGTGTCATAAGAGATCTCCAAAATATGCTGAAGACAATACAACGGGTCATCTCTTACATGGATGTGTAAGAAACAAACAACTAACAAACATGTTCACCTCAGACTACATTCATAGACCCGCAGGATATTTTAACATTACCTTAACACAGCTCATAGACAGTGTAGGTGTCCATCACCCCAAATATAAAATGTGGCTTTGTCAATGGTACGTAGGTTATAAATCAGTATTACTCGAGAACTGTAATCATGTTTAAGAGTCAAGATTGACATTTTGAGGAGTGGTTTCATTCCACTCATAAGCATTTTAAATAAGGTTAGGCATGCCATGGTTTTTTAAATCCGAAAGGCTAAATTCTCAGATGTTTAAAAATAAAAAATAATTTCTGCAGGATATTGGGAAGCTCAATCTAGCACCCTAAGTGTAGACAATCATTGTATGTGAACTCAAAATCATGCAAATGACTGCATCACTTCTTCAAATTAAAATACCTCAAAACAATAAGTGTGATATTTCTTGCTTTTATTGGTCTACAAATAAAATATTTTTAAAAATAAAGCTTTCCTCTAAAATAACAATATTTGATATAGCATAAAAATAGGTCACAGCGGAGCATCTGCTGTTCTTTAATTGAACAGTTATAGTTATTTTGATTTAATTTTGTTAGGTGACTATAGTTACAGAAAAGCATACACAATATTGATAACAATACATATTTATTATATGAAAAGATTGTATTTCTGTTTTAAAGTGTTTATAGTCATAAAACTGAGAGTTTATTAATCTGCTATAATACATCTGAGTAAAATAGAACTTGTTAAATAGATTAAAATATAAAACATTACATTCATAAATACATTTGGAATTATTTATTATGCCTTTATTTCAAATTTTAGTTGGCAGTTAGAAAAAAGACTTAATTGTTACATATACAAATATGCAAAAATGCATAATGAGCTATTACAACCATTTGAATGACCAGAAAATATTTGAATATACAAATACCGGTAGTCAATCCTAAGCAAAAACAAAACAATAAAAAGAATATTTAAATTTTTATAATTGTGAAAAGGTTCTATTGGCTAAAAACATGTTACAATCGAAACAAATTCAGGACAATCTGTTAAGTTTAATAATCATTTAATTCTTCTTTTTTTTAAACTTCAAAGAAAAACTTTAAACGGAGAAAGACGATGGTTTTACGTCGGCACAAAAGATCAGCTCATTGTCATGATTGTCACAATGTTATAAAACATAATGCCAAGATCTTAATAATCTCTTGGGGATACACCCTGTGCTAGAATTTAGCCAACCAATAAGAGATGCTCACACAATATTTTACACTTGTGTTCAGAATGTTTTACTTTATTGACATTATGTTGTTATTGTGAACTGCTTTATTTGTTCATATAAACAGTTTTGTTTCTTAAAACGTGAATAAAAAAGAAAAAAGGCTACATGTGTTTCGTTGTCACTTTTGAAAAAGAAAGAAAGAAAGAAATGTTTTATTTAACGATGCACTCAACACATTTTATTTACAGTTATATGGCGTCAGACATATGGTTAAGAACCACACAGATTTTGAGAGGAAACCCACTGTCGCCACTACATGGGCTACTCTTCCGATTAGCAGCAAGGGATCTTTTATTTGTGCTTCCCACAGGCAGGATAGCACAAACCATGGCCTTTGTTGAACCAGTTATGGATCACTGGTCGGTGCAAGTGGTTTACACCTACCCATTGAGCCTTGCGGAGCACTCACTCAAGGTTTGGAGTCGGTATCTGGATTAAAAATCCCATGCCTCGACTGGGATCCGAACCCAGTACCTACCAGCCTGTAGACCGATGGCCTGCCACGATGCCTGTTAACCTTTATTATGGTGTGGTGGGGTCTGTTAACCTTTATTATAGTACGGTGGTGTCTGTTAGTCTGTTAACCTTTATTATAGTATGGTGGTGTCTGTTAACCTTTATTATGGTATGGTTGTGTCTGTTAACCTTTATTATGGTATGGTGGTGTCCGTTAACCTTTATTATGGTACGGTGGTGTCTGTTAGTCTGTTAACCTTTATTATGGTATGGTGGTGTCTGTTCACCTTTATTATGGTATGGTGGTGTCTGTTAACCTTTATTATGGTATGGTGGTGTCTGTTAACCTTTATTATGGTATGGTGGTGTCTGTTAGTCTGTTAACCTTTATTATGGTATGGTGGTGTCCGTTAACCTTTATTATGGTATGGTGGTGTCCGTTAACCTTTATTATGGTACGGTGGTGTCTGTTAGTCTGTTAACCTTTATTATAGTATGGTGGTGTCCGTTAACCTTTATTATGGTATGGTGGTGTCTGTTAGTCTGTTAACCTTTATTATGGTATGGTGGTGTCTGTTAGTCTGTTAACCTTTATTATGGTATGGTGGTGTCTGTTAGTCTGTTAACCTTTATTATGGTATGGTGGTGTCTGTTAGTCTGTTAACCTTTATTATAGTATGGTGGTGTCCGTTAACCTTTATTATAGTATGGTGGTGTCCGTTAACCTTTATTATGGTACGGTGGTGTCTGTTAGTCTGTTAACCTTTATTATGGTATGGTGGTGTCTGTTAACCTTTATTATGGTATGGTGGTGTCTGTTAGTCTGTTAACCTTTATTATGGTATGGTGGTGTCTGTTAGTCTGTTAACCTTTATTATGGTATGGTGGTGTCTGTTAACCTTTATTATGGTATGGTGGTGTCTGTTAGTCTGTTAACCTTTATTATGGTATGGTGGTGTCTGTTAGTCTGTTAACCTTTATTATGGTATGGTGGTGTCTGTTAACCTTTATTATGGTATGGTGGTGTCTGTTAGTCTGTTAACCTTTATTATGGTACGGTGGTGTCTGTTAGTCTGTTAACCTTTATTATGGTATGGTGGTGTCTGTTAACCTTTATTATGGTATGGTGGTGTCTGTTAGTCTGTTAACCTTTATTATGGTATGGTGGTGTCCGTTAACCTTTATTATGGTATGGTGGGTCTGTTAGTCTGTTAACCTTTATTATGGTATGGTGGTGTCTGTTAGTCTGTTAACCTTTATTATGGTATGGTGGTGTCCGTTAACCTTTATTATGGTATGGTGGTGTCTGTTAGTCTGTTAACCTTTATTATGGTATGGTGGTGTCTGTTAGTCCGTTAACCTTTATTATGGTACGGTGGTGTCTGTTAGTCTGTTAACCTTTATTATGGTATGGTGGTGTCCGTTAACCTTTATTATGGTACGGTGGTGTCTGTTAGTCTGTTAACCTTTATTATGGTATGGTGGTGTCCGTTAACCTTTATTATGGTATGGTGGTGTCTGTTAGTCTGTTAACCTTTATTATGGTATGGTGGTGTCTGTTAGTCTGTTAACCTTTATTATGGTATGGTGGTGTCTGTTAGTCTGTTAACCTTTATTATGGTATGGTGGTGTCCGTTAACCTTTATTATGGTATGGTGGTGTCTGTTAGTCTGTTAACCTTTATTATGGTATGGTGGTGTCTGTTAGTCTGTTAACCTTTATTATGGTATGGTGGTGTCCGTTAACCTTTATTATGGTATGGTGGTGTCCGTTAACCTTTATTATAGTATGGTGGTGTCCGTTAACCTTTATTATGGTATGGTGGTGTCTGTTAGTCTGTTAACCTTTATTATAGTATGGTGGTGTCCGTTAACCTTTATTATAGTATGGTGGTGTCCGTTAACCTTTATTATGGTATGGTGGTGTCTGTTAGTCCGTTAACCTTTATTATAGTATGGTGGTGTCCGTTAACCTTTATTATGGTATGGTGGTGTCTGTTAGTCTGTTAACCTTTATTATGGTATGGTGGTATCTGTTAGTCTGTTAACCTTTATTATGGTATGGTGGTGTCCGTTAACCTTTATTATGGTATGGTGGTGTCCGTTAACCTTTATTATGGTATGGTGGTGTCTGTTAGTCTGTTAACCTTTATTATAGTATGGTGGTGTCCGTTAACCTTTATTATAGTATGGTGTCCGTTAACCTTTATTATGGTATGGTGGTGTCTGTTAACCTTTATTATGGTATGGTGGTGTCCGTTAACCTTTATTATGGTATGGTGGTGTCTGTTAGTCTGTTAACCTTTATTATGGTATGGTGGTGTCCGTTAACCTTTATTATGGTACGGTGGTGTCTGTTAGTCCGTTAACCTTTAATATAGTATGGTGGTGTCCGTTAACCTTTATTATGGTATGGTGGTGTCTGTTAGTCTATTAACCTTTATTATGGTATGGTGGTGTCTTGTCTGTTAGTCTGTTAACCTTTATTATGGTATGGTGGTGTCCGTTAACCTTTATTATGGTATGGTGGTGTCTGTTAGTCTGTTAACCTTTATTATGGTATGGTGGTGTCCGTTAACCTTTATTATGGTATGGTGGTGTCTGTTAGTCTGTTAACCTTTATTATGGTATGGTGGTGTCTGTTCACCTTTATTATGGTATGGTGGTGTCTGTTAACCTTTATTATAGTATGGTGGTGTCTGTTAGTCTGTTAATCTTTATTATGGTACGGTGATGTCTGTTAGTCTGTTAACCTTTATTATGGTACGGTGGTGTCTGTTAGTCTGTTAACCTTTATTATGGTATGGTGGTGTCTGTTAACCTTTATTATGGTACGGTGGTGTCTGTTAGTCCGTTAACCTTTATTATGGTATTGTGGTGTCCGTTAACCTTTATTATGGTATGGTGGTGTCCGTTAACCTTTATTATAGTATGGTGGTGTCCGTTAACCTTTATTATGGTATGGTGGTGTCTGTTAGTCTGTTAACCTTTATTATGGTATGGTGGTGTCTGTTAGTCTGTTAACCTTTATTATGGTATGGTGGTGTCTGTTAACCTTTATTATGGTACGGTGGTGTCTGTTAGTCCGTTAACCTTTATTATAGTATTGTGGTGTCCGTTAACCTTTATTATGGTATGGTGGTGTCCGTTAACCTTTATTATAGTATGGTGGTGTCCGTTAACCTTTATTATGGTATGGTGGTGTCTGTTAGTCTGTTAACCTTTATTATGGTATGGTGGTGTCTGTTAGTCTGTTAACCTTTATTATGGTATGGTGGTGTCCGTTAACCTTTATTATGGTATGGTGGTGTCCGTTAACCTTTATTATGGTACGGTGGTGTCTGTTAGTCTGTTAACCTTTATTATGGTATGGTGGTGTCTGTTAACCTTTATTATGGTATGGTGGTGTCTGTTAGTCTGTTAACCTTTATTATGGTATGGTGGTGTGTTAACCTTTATTATGGTATGGTGTTAGTCTGTTAACCTTTATTATGGTATGGTGGTGTCTGTTAACCTTTATTATGGTATGGTGGTGTCTGTTAGTCTGTTAACCTTTATTATGGTATGGTGGTGTCTGTGGTAGTCTGTTAACCTTTATTATGGTATGGTGGTGTCTGTTAACCTTTATTATGGTATGGTGGTGTCTGTTAGTCTGTTAACCTTTATTATGGTATGGTGGTGTCTGTTAGTCTGTTAACCTTTATTATGGTATGGTGGTGTCTGTTAACCTTTATTATGGTATGGTGGTGTCTGTTAGTCTGTTAACCTTTATTATGGTATGGTGGTGTCCGTTAACCTTTATTATGGTATGGTGGTGTCCGTTAACCTTTATTATGGTACGGTGGTGTCTGTTAGTCTGTTAACCTTTATTATAGTATGGTGGTGTCCGTTAACCTTTATTATGGTATGGTGGTGTCTGTTAGTCTGTTAACCTTTATTATGGTATGGTGGTGTCTGTTAGTCTGTTAACCTTTATTATGGTATGGTGGTGTCTGTTAGTCTGTTAACCTTTATTATGGTATGGTGGTGTCCGTTAACCTTTATTATGGTACGGTGGTGTCTGTTAGTCTGTTAACCTTTATTATGGTATGGTGGTGTCCGTTAACCTTTATTATGGTACGGTGGTGTCTGTTAGTCTGTTAACCTTTATTATGGTATGGTGGTGTCTGTTAGTCTGTTAACCTTTATTATGGTATGGTGGTGTCTGTTAGTCTGTTAACCTTTATTATGGTATGGTGGTGTCCGTTAACCTTTATTATGGTATGGTGGTGTCTGTTAGTCTGTTAACCTTTATTATGGTATGGTGGTGTCTGTTAGTCTGTTAACCTTTATTATGGTATGGTGGTGTCCGTTAACCTTTATTATGGTATGGTGGTGTCCGTTAACCTTTATTATAGTATGGTGGTGTCCGTTAACCTTTATTATGGTACGGTGGTGTCTGTTAGTCTGTTAACCTTTATTATAGTATGGTGGTGTCCGTTAACCTTTATTATAGTATGGTGGTGTCCGTTAACCTTTATTATGGTATGGTGGTGTCTGTTAGTCCGTTAACCTTTATTATAGTATGGTGGTGTCCGTTAACCTTTATTATGGTATGGTGGTGTCTGTTAGTCTGTTAACCTTTATTATGGTATGGTGGTGTCTGTTAGTCTGTTAACCTTTATTATGGTATGGTGGTGTCCGTTAACCTTTATTATGGTATGGTGGTGTCCGTTAACCTTTATTATGGTATGGTGGTGTCTGTTAGTCTGTTAACCTTTATTATAGTATGGTGGTGTCCGTTAACCTTTATTATGGTATGGTGTCCGTTAACCTTTATTATGGTATGGTGGTGTCTGTTAACCTTTATTATGGTATGGTGGTGTCCGTTAACCTTTATTATGGTATGGTGGTGTCTGTTAGTCTGTTAACCTTTATTATGGTATGGTGGTGTCCGTTAACCTTTATTATGGTACGGTGGTGTCTGTTAGTCCGTTAACCTTTAATATAGTATGGTGGTGTCCGTTAACCTTTATTATGGTATGGTGGTGTCTGTTAGTCTATTAACCTTTATTATGGTATGGTGGTGTCTGTTAGTCTGTTAACCTTTATTATGGTATGGTGGTGTCCGTTAACCTTTATTATGGTATGGTGGTGTCTGTTAGTCTGTTAACCTTTATTATGGTATGGTGGTGTCCGTTAACCTTTATTATGGTATGGTGGTGTCTGTTAGTCTGTTAACCTTTATTATGGTATGGTGGTGTCTGTTCACCTTTATTATGGTATGGTGGTGTCTGTTAACCTTTATTATAGTATGGTGGTGTCTGTTAGTCTGTTAATCTTTATTATGGTACGGTGATGTCTGTTAGTCTGTTAACCTTTATTATGGTACGGTGGTGTCTGTTAGTCTGTTAACCTTTATTATGGTATGGTGGTGTCTGTTAACCTTTATTATGGTACGGTGGTGTCTGTTAGTCCGTTAACCTTTATTATGGTATTGTGGTGTCCGTTAACCTTTATTATGGTATGGTGGTGTCCGTTAACCTTTATTATAGTATGGTGGTGTCCGTTAACCTTTATTATGGTATGGTGGTGTCTGTTAGTCTGTTAACCTTTATTATGGTATGGTGGTGTCTGTTAGTCTGTTAACCTTTATTATGGTATGGTGGTGTCTGTTAACCTTTATTATGGTACGGTGGTGTCTGTTAGTCCGTTAACCTTTATTATAGTATTGTGGTGTCCGTTAACCTTTATTATGGTATGGTGGTGTCCGTTAACCTTTATTATAGTATGGTGGTGTCCGTTAACCTTTATTATGGTATGGTGGTGTCTGTTAGTCTGTTAACCTTTATTATGGTATGGTGGTGTCTGTTAACCTTTATTATGGTATGGTGGTGTCTGTTAACCTTTATTATGGTATGGTGGTGTCTGTTAACCTTTATTATGGTATGGTGGTGTCTGTTAACCTTTATTATGGTATGGTGGTGTCCGTTAACCTTTATTATGGTATGGTCACTTGGTGGTGTCCGTTAACCTTTATTATGGTATGGTGGTGTCCGTTAACCTTTATTATGGTATGGTGGTGTCTGTTAACCTTTATTATGGTATGGTGGTGTCTGTTAACCTTTATTATGGTATGGTTGTGTCCGTTAACCTTTATTATGGTATGGTGGTGTCCGTTAACCTTTATTATGGTACGGTGGTGTCTGTTAACCTTTATTATGGTATGGTGGTGTCTGTTAACCTTTATTATGGTATGGTGGTGTCTGTTAGTCTGTTACCTTTTTATTATGGTATGGTGGTGTTAGTGTTAACCTGTTAGTCTGTTAACCTTTATTATGGTATGGTGGTGGTGTTGTTAGTCTGTTAACCTTTATTATGGTATGGTGGTGTCTGTTAACCTTTATTATGGTATGGTGGTGTCTGTTAGTCTGTTAACCTTTATTATGGTATGGTGGTGTCCGTTAACCTTTATTATAGTATGGTGGTGTCTGTTAGTTTGTTAACCTTTATTATGGTATGGTGGTGTCTGTTAACCTTTATTATGGTATGGTGGTGTCTGTTAGTCTGTTAACCTTTATTATGGTATGGTGGTGTCTGTTAGTCTGTTAACCTTTATTATGGTATGGTGGTGTCCGTTAACCTTTATTATGGTATGGTGGTGTCCGTTAACCTTTATTATTTTATGGTGGTGTCCGTTAACCTTTATTATGGTATGGTGGTGTCCGTTAACCTTTATTATGGTACGGTGGTGTCTGTTAGTCTGTTAACCTTTATTATGGTATGGTGGTGTCTGTTAACCTTTATTATGGTATGGTTGTGTCCGTTAACCTTTATTATGGTATGGTGGTGTCCGTTAACCTTTATTATGGTACGGTGGTGTCTGTTAGTCTGTTAACCTTTATTATGGTATGGTGGTGTCTGTTAACCTTTATTATGGTATGGTGGTGTCCGTTAACCTTTATTATGGTATGGTGGTGTCTGTTAACCATTATTATGGTATGGTGGTGTCCGTTAACCTTTATTATGGTATGGTGGTGTCCGTTAACCTTTATTATGGTATGGTGGTGTCCGTTAACCTTTATTATGGTATGGTGGTGTCCGTTAACCTTTATTATGGTATGGTGGTGTCCGTTAGTCCGTTAACCTTTATTATGGTATGGTGGTGTCTGTTAACCTTTATTATGGTATGGTGGTGTCCGTTAGTCTGTTAACCTTTCTTGTCTGGGGGTGGGATGTAGCCTGGTAGTAAAATGCTCGCTTGATGTGTAGTCTGTTTAGAATCGATCCCCGTCAGTGGGTCCATGACATTGGGCTATTTCTCTCTCCAGCCAGTGCACCACGACTGGTACATCAAAGGCCGTGGTATGTGCTGTCCTGTCTATGGGATGGTGCATATAAAAGATCCCTTGCTGCTAATTGAAAAAGAGTAGCCCATGAAGTGGCGACAGCGGATTTCCTCAATATCTCTGTGGTCCTTAACCATATGTCCGACGCCATATAACCGTAAATAAAATGTGTTGAGTGTGTCCTTAAATAGACTATTTCCTCCTTCCTTTCTTGTCTGGGGCATATCTTCCTATCATTTGATATACCATCATCAAAGCATGTATGCGACCTAGTTTTCACAGATTAATGCTCGTGGAAATCTTTGTCCTGGTCATATCTTTCTTATCAATTCGTGTAGGATTATCAAACCTTGCATACGAGTACAACATGGAATGGTGGTGTGTTACTTACCATAAATAGGTCACTGTGACCTACACTCACTATGGTTCTAGGTAATATACATGCTATTACTGGGATAACAAGACCTATTTTCATTATGAACATCATCGGGAAACCTTGGAAGAACTACATGCATAAACTGTTTCTTGGTCATAAATGTGTCAACACTGTACCCATGTTACAACACTTCCCTTTATTAGTCAAACAAAAGTTCCTCCAATAGGTGCAGTAGTTAGTCCAAAACAAACTGTTAATTCATCCCATTGCACAAATTTCACATAATAATCCAGTCATACATAAAACACATTTATTAAATGTACGGGCATATCATATACCTCACCAGTACTCTTGTTACCGTAATACTTGTCCTAAGGTTTTGTACATACTATTAATTTTAATTTGGTGAATTTTGGGCCCTGCCCATTTTTCAATTCTGAATTATATTTATAAGTACACTGTATTATGTGTATCAAAAGTAAAAACAAGGGCCAATAATACACAAACATGTCGGGCTACATGACAAACATCCTTGACAAGACAAAATGTAAATAACATTGCAGCTGTAATCAAATTTAGGTGGAAGTCTTTCGCATTTATCTAAAACTAGTTGGTCTACTGGCAACCATTCACATCTCATGATAAATACTATAGTGAAAACATTAGACTAGTGTCAACAGTAAGCAACATAATAACAACCACAGCAGGATGAATCCAATCTGTATCCTCTCCACACTGGCTTTTCCCATTGGCACTTTACTCATGATGGGGAAGGCAACAATCAACGGGCACCATTGATCACGGAATCTTTTGGAAATCTTGGTGTGATATGTGTTCAACACATCCTAGAATGTATGATATTATCTCACGATCCACCTTTACTGAAGAAAGACATGATTAAAGGAATAGTCAAAGCCAGGGCTCCGTAGACGAGAGTAGCAGATGCCAGAGCATTCATTTTGATTTTCCACTCCAGGTTATCCTCCGTCTTCTGCAGCATATCCTGCATATCGGGCCCCACATACACAACGTTGACCTCAGACTTCTGGGCCTTCTGCAGACCCAACAACTTCTTGATGTCCCGTATTTCTTCATCCAGGAACGCCTCCTGTTTGTGGATGCCTTCGAGGATCTTCTCCGTCTGCAAATGCAGATCTCTGCCACTGACAAAATCTGATGGTGGCAGCCGAATCTTTTCTTTTGGTGATGCAGACTGCTGACTAATTGACAGTCTGAGATCATTGAGAAAGATTTCCATCTTGCTAAACTGACTCTTGACGGCCGTGCACAGCTCCAGTGTCAGACTCTTCATCTCTTTGCTGGTCGATGCAGATGTGTCAACGATGCCTCGCAGCTCTTTCATTCTCACGTAGTTGTTGATGGTGGTGCCAGTGATGCCGATGGCGGCTCCTACGATGGAGCCAATCACAGACCAGTACTTGGTCCGCTCTGCGTGGGTCCTCTCTTTCTCATGGCTCTCGCGCACTGCCGCACTCAGAAATGAGAAATATTCGCGCTCCTGGTTTTCAATATTGCGGATGTCTTCGAGCAGCTGATGCTCCTCGCGGATGATGGAGTGTTCCACTTTCACCAAATCCAGATACCGGTCTTGAGACTTGGTCGTCTTGTCAAGGTCTGCAGTGACAGACTTTAAACGAGCTTGGACAGTGGCCAGTAAATTCTGTTTTTGTCTACGTTCTTCTTGTTTAGCAAGAAACCTTTTTTCAGCCTGAATTTGAAAAAGAAAAAATGTCAGGTTTAATAGATCATAAATATACACGTTATTTTCATGACCAAATCAAAACTGTCATGTCATTAGTCACCGTTTTCCCAAGTATGTTTTAGCATAGCACGGTGTCATGCCTTAGTAGTTAAGCACAATTTTGCCTTGACCAATAAGCCTGTTGAATGTTCCTATCCAATAATTAAAATAGACACAGCTAAATTTAATATACTGGGTATATATATATATATATATATATATATAAATGTTTTTTTGTTTTTTTTTAAAGGGAAAAATGTGCTCTGAAAATGGTGAAAATGCCCCCAAATTGTTTAATCTAGGTACCATGCACTGCCAAAGTTCTAAGGAAAACACTTATCATTACCAAAGTCATTCTATTAGGTACCTCTTGTCATATTTGTGAGATCAGCTTGATTGGTTAAAAAGACCGAGTGGGTACCGTAGGTGTAAGACCACTACACCCTCTTCTCTCTCACCACTAACCCACTGTCTTGGACAGACAGCCCAGATAGCTGAGGTGTGTGCCCAGGACAGCATGCTTGAACCTTAATTGGATATAAGCACACAAAAAAGTTTGAATGAATGAATGAATCACTGGTCAACGAAAATGTCAAAATTAACCATTTTTAATGCAAGCTCTAGCCCTATTGGTACCTACAATAAGATAGGGGTGGAGAACACTCTGAGAGTAAGGGGTGTTATGCAATTTGTTGTACTGACTTGTAGTAGCGATGCAAATTATATCATGTGGAAATATGTTACGTCATAAGATTCCTGTAATGTCAAAGAAATCTCTTCAGTTTAAACATATTTTGTGGGAAATATAAGTGCATATATTATTCACTGAATATGAAAATGAATGTACAAAATGTACTCATTGTATTATGTAACAAAACAATAGCTGACCACTATTTTGGACAATAATAAATTTTATGGACCATTTTGACATAATTGTCAACAACAACAACAAAAACTGTTAAGTGAAAACACTCTTAACAGTTGTAGTTAATTAGCCCTAGTTCTTAGGTACTCTAATGGTAAGAGAGTCAGACGGACATTTGGACGGTTATCAAAGATTCCTGCTCTAATACAACAAGAATCCTATGTTTGATGTCAAATACCTTTACATTGATCATTTTAGTTCCTTGATATTTTCACATATCAATCACTAATACACACACTACATGAAGAAACCTGTCAGCAACTAGGTATTTAATTGGAACATTATTGAACAGGGGTGCTGTGATTTTTGTTTGTAGTGTGTGTATTAGTGATTACTGTATTTAACTGGAAATTAGCCCACATCTTTAAATAAGCTCTCTCCTTTTTGACAGCATTTAAGAAATTAGGCCCTTATTTGTAAATAAGCACCTTTCCCAGCTCATCCCCTTATCACTGCCCCCCCCCCCCCCCCCCCCCCCCCTCCTGCTCGTTTCCTTATCACAGTAAATAAAACCAAATATGCAAGTTTGCTCAAAGTTCATTTAAAAGGTCATACCTCCTGTAACATTAAAGGTAGGGTCAACTCAAACAAGAGCCTTATGTGTTGGAAAGATGCACCAACACGTACTGACACTTTAGCAAATGAAAAACGCGTAATTTTAGAGTTAATAAAAAAACATGATTATTCCTGCTAACTGGGAGCAGCCATTTTGTTTCGTTTTTGTGACGTCCGGTGGGATAGCTTGGGGCGAAGTGATGTCAGCTCCTGACCATCTCCTGTATGTACAGTGTAAACAAAAGCAGTAATTTTCGACAAGGCGCTTCTCTTTGATCAACCTGACTTGTAAAACAGCATAAATGACGTAATAATATAATAAACTATTTAACTAAATATATTTCAAGTTGCATTAACGGAACAAAATGGGGTTATAGTATTTTTCTCTGTTAAATAATCCAAAGGAAAAATGTACACTATTAGGCCTATTGGTATGATACGTGGAGCAAAAACGACAACCCACGATACCCAAGTGATAATTTTCTTTTCTTTGGGACTACGTAATTGGTCAGTTCTGTGGTTTTAGATGGAAAAGTCTACTTAATCAATAGTTTTACAGAACTATTTACAGTAATAAACCATGTCCATTACAATTTTAGGGGCGACAGGTAATAACTCCACAATACCGGTATGTATTTTTGTGTTTAGACAGCGTCAATTAATTGGCTCGTCTGGTTACCAATCACAATACACACCTGCCAATCAGGAATCACAGGTAGAAGCAACTAACAGCAACCAATTAACTTAGAAAACACTCTGTGTATCATTTCAGTACTTAGGTTAATGCATGGGCAAAACATTGTTAATTGTTTTGCCTTGTTGTGTAGCCACTTTGCCACTTTAACAATGGTATTTTATTTTGTATTGAAAAATAATATATATATTGCTGGATATACTTATTGCTAGCTTACTGGCATGTGTATTATTACAGAACATTGCAATGTATGACTATTTATCATCCCGCAAAAACCAGGTAGATTGTGTTTCTCTAGATATCAAAGGCTCATTCCTGACGTTATGCGTTAAGTATTACGTAACCACCAGCTCGACAGAAGGCGTACTCACTGAGATGGTACAAAATGGCTGTGCCCGTTATATACAATAGCCGTCACATTTAACCATTTTATTAATTAACTATATGATTATACGTGTTGATATTAAGCAATAATGTGCATTATATATCGTTGAATATGCATACCAGGCCAAATGCCTTAATTGTCCTCTCCTTTAACAAACAATTACATACAAGTGTAACACCTATCTTATTACCAATAGTGAGATTTAGCAGTCTAACAGTGTGTAAATTGTTTTCAATTTCATGTCTGCAATGTTTCTTTGATCTACCCAAGTATAAAGCCAAAGTCTGAAACTAAAACCAATGTCTATTTCTGAAACCCCGCTGGGGCCACTGTTAATGCTAATTAGGCAAATACTTTATTCTGATTGGCTATATAAACAGTTGCAATGACCTAGTCTGACAACAAAAGCTCCCCTGCCACTTTGGCGAAGTCAGAGGTTGTGCCCATGACAGGCATGCTTGAACAGTTCTCTGATGGAAGCATGCCAAAAATTACCCACACCCTCAGTGTAAGCTCTCTACCTGCCTCAGTGGTGTTGTGGTTAAGCCATCTAACATAAGGCTGGTAGGTACTGGGTTCGTAGCCTGGTACCAGCTCCCACCCAAAGCGAGTTTTAACGACTCAATGAGTTGGTGTAAGACCACTACACCCTCTTCTCTCTCACTAACCACCAACCCACTGTCCTGGACAGACAGCTGAAGTGTGTGCCCTGGACAGCGTGCTTAAACCTTAATTGTATATAAGCATGGAAATAAGTTGAAATGAAAATTAAACTCTCTGTCTGTGTTAGAAACAAATGTGTATACACTAATGCCAGTTTGTTGTTAATTGCTTTAAGTCTTTTCAGCATTAAATTTTTGACGTAAATAAACAGCACTGTTGAGTAATTGTAACATAGAAAGTGTGTTTCTGATCATTAGATACTATAAAAAAAACCCATATTTAATCATGGAATTTGAAAATGATCCCAGTATCCCACCGGGATACAATATAATGTAACATTGTTGTTGGGTTTTTAAATCCGGCGTTTTCATTTTTCGCAGAAAGTCGTCATTTACTGGTGAAGTTAGGTAACAGTATGTTCGAGCTCGTACCCGGTCTAATGCTATGCCAGTCTAATGCTATGCCGTAACAATATCTCCCCCAGCTCATACCCAGTCTAATGCTACACTGGTGTAATAGCAAGGTAGCAGTAGACTGGGAACCGCTAAGTCGCTATTGTTTTTGTTGGATGTTTCCTCCTTTCATATTTTATTTGAGATATTGATTCCACATATGCAGAAAATTAATACACGTAGGTTTATCATTAGTAATGTCAGAAACACTTATAGATTACTGCTAAATATTAATTTATGTCATTATTACGCAAAAATAGATGCAGCAAATTTTTTTGCCGATTCTGTTTGATTGTCAATTTCACAAATTCCACGATTTCGATTGTGGCATAGCAATAGACTGAGAACGAGAACAGTGTCATCCAAGTTTGTTACGATGTTATTTATGAATTTCATTTGAGTGGGATACTAAATTCTCAGGTGGGATAAGAGATTTTAAATGCTAGTTTCCAACTGGAATACTGCCCAGAATTTTTAATCTCGAACACTGGAGAGCGTGTTGATAACTGTTCAAATGTTCATCCCAGGCCTCCCAGACCTCCTATATTTCCTATATTTTTTATAGGATCCTATAAAACTCCTATATTGAGATTCATTTCCTATATTTCCTATATTTGACTCAATTGCTTTGCCAAAATGCCGATAAATAAAATATGTTACTGAGTCATATTCACCTGTCAGAAATTCAGAAGATGCTTTGAATGTGCACCAACTTTCAAATTATCCTGGATATCAGCATGGACTGCTGGCAAGCCTTGGTATATATTTGTTCAGGGTTGAAAATTAACATGAAAACCATGGTCACCAGCAGGGCCAGTTGAAGAAAAATCTTACTGGCCCTTCTCAAATTCAACTAGCCCTCCAATTTAACTAGAATGTTCTTTGTTGAATAATAACCTTGTATAATAATAACCATGTATATAGTCCATTTGCATTGAGGAAACCGCTGAATTGACATGTAACTTCATAACAAATAAAGTTAAAATTCATAGTAGAAAACATATTATTAAGTTTTAAACCCATACCAACCCAAATCACATTTAAATAGAAAAAAAATAGTCCAGTATAAATAAAAGTTACTTTAAAAGTTACCATTAAATGATACAGATTAAATATAATTTTTAATACAGGGATAAAAAAAATGCTAGAACAGCCAAGGTATGCAGCTTCACTTGCATTGTCTCTGAAGTAATCGATAAAGAGACTAAAGGTAGAACTGTGTGTGTTTTAGTATATTAGTCTGGGAATGACAGTCTTCTTTGTGCACCTGTGAGAGGTGGTTCAATATGGAGAACTCTCCAGTAAAGGATCTCCTTGGGAGTGGCTGTCCTAAAGACGAGGCACTAGATAAAGATTCATGGAATCATCCACTATTTTGCCAAACACCCAATCGACTCTGTATTGTGCAGAGATATGGCCCTGATTTCGTATTACGTTTTTTGTTGTTCAGATTACATTGGATTTATCTTATGCCGTTTTATAAATATATTTTGTTTTTATTTACACTTAATGTTTTACCCCCAAAAACTTTATTTCAGATGATATGGGTTTACAATTTAATAAATTAATATGAATTTTATGTGAATTTTATCTTTAGGCCTACATGCCAGTTAACTGACTTTTGAAATAATCCATGTACTATGATGTAGTAATGTTAGTGTGAGTTAAAAGTACATTTTAACATTTTATTTTGTCCCAGAATAATATAAGCTAATTAAATATGATTAATACATTGAACAATGTCAAAAAGTGGGTCTACTAAATAATTATGGTGTATTCAGTCCATTAATCCGACAACTTAAAAAAACACACCCAAAAAACAAAAAAACATGATGTGTTTGCAATACGTTTTGAGCTATATTTTTTTAAAGCCTTGGACCAAAATCTCAGAAGCTGAGGCTGAGTCTGGTAAGTCTGGCATTGTCAAAATATAGAACATGTTCTATAATGTTGTCTGTTGCCAGATCTGCAGTTTGCGCCAGCACAATAGCAGTGTATTTTGTCACATTCAATTCAGTTTCAGTACGTTAATTTTTTACCTGGTACCATATTCACCAGATTCTAAAATCAATGGTCACCCAACGGACTACCTTTGTGAAATTCATAGTCGCCCATAGCCAATAAAGATTGCTACGGGCAACCGGCCGACTGCTAATTTTCAACCCTGTTTGTTGAGGTAGTAGATGGTATCTTGTATACATATGCAAGGTAAGAACATACCATTAGTAATGTAAATGTCTTTAAAAATCTGTGTAAAATGCCTATAATCATGATAATTAGTGCACAATTTCCTATAAAACTCCTATATTTGACTTTAAAATTCCTATAAAACTCCTATATTTTGGTATGCAAATTCCTATATTTTAATATGTACAAGTGGCTGGGAGGCCTGTCATCCACAGGGCATGTTATGTCAATACTTTTCTTAACATGCACGGCGAGTTGCTTCCCTCTATGTAGCATATTTAAAATGGTGGGGGACTTTTGACGGTCGTCATTGGAAGATTTATTTTGTTAATAATGACACAAGTACTTCAATCGGGATTTAGTGAGTACGTACGGTAGGTTATACGTTTTTAGTTTGTGTGTCCATTTGTTGTACTATTTCGGTTGAGAAACGTTTGAAACATGGTGCCACAAGTTTTGAATACCAGCTACATAAAGGGTATGTAACAAGGTTCGAATGTAGAAGAATAACACATTCTACGTCCCTTCGGCCTAAGCAGTAAGCTCTTATTTGATTGGCCAAAGCAAGGGTTTGTGATTTGTCAATAGGAATATTACATGTTCTAATATTTACGACTCCAACATGACTTGTAATATTATACCAATGTCGGAAAGAGTTTGACCCTACCCCTCTACATCAAAGGCTCTAAAGACTAAACCCTAACCCTATCCCTAAAATTACCCTAACCATTGAATGGGGGAGGGGGGTTAGAGGGTTACGGGTCGAACTCATGCCCCAATGTCGTCACGATTTGTGTGTTCTTACGGTACGAAACAATCGCATGCGACAAGCCCCTTGACGTGACCAAGTAATTAAAGTATGGAAATACCTGCAACACGTTGTTTTGTGCCTCTTTAATTAGAGTAAGACCAATAAAATCTTCATAGGCCTGCAGCCATTTATTAATCCGAGTTTTTGCAACTGTTGAGTAACTTATTTGTCGATATGATTTAACAGGAATTGTTTTTAACTTTCTTAGTTGGCAGTTCAGTGCCAAGAAACGACTGCGAGCAGCCATACCTCTTGTTCTGTTGTATTATCGATCCACGTTGAAGAGATCCAAAGCATATTATGTTGTTGCTGAATTCACTTTGGGGCAAAGCATGGGCGGATCCAAGGGGGGGGGGGACCAAGGGGGACGCGTCCCCCCAAAAAATTGTTCAAGTGCCCTCAAAATGTCCAAGTGCCCTTTTTGTTTGTAGAATTTTTTTTTTTTTAAGTAAACAATAATTATATTGTAGATAAATGAAATCAAGATTTTCGTGTACATGCGCAAGCTTGCAGATATGTGTCTGTGTTATTGAGTCTCAATGGGGCCCCATTGAGGTTCTAACGCGAGTGACGCCAATTTACTTCATTATTGCTAGTATATTATGACGTAGAACTGTAGGAATTCATATTAATTGTAAATATCAAAACTTGTAGTAAGGTGCCCTTTTGACGAGTCAATGTGCCCTTCTTTTTTGGTACCCCCCTAAAAGTATTTCCTGGATCCGCCCATGCAAAGTGCTGTTATAGGGAAACATACACCCCAAAATCAATGTGTAAAAGTAATAACATCAAAAAGAAACAAACAGCTTCAAGTTTGTCATTAAAACTTTATTTCCGTGCTTATTTCCAAGTAATGTTCAAGAACGCTGGGCAACAGTAGTTTGAATGTAAAACAGCCAAACTTTCGAGACCCTCCACCACACTACACGCAGTCTAGCCATAACCATTATTAACCATTTAAAATGTGTTTAACCGTATCGATGTCTGTGTACAGAACATGTCTTTATTTACTTATTATAAATGTCCTTATTGACCGTTATCACTCTAACTGAGGGATGGAAGTTTAACGCGGGGGGGGGGGGGGGGGGGGGGGGGGGGGGGGGGGGGGGGGGGGGGGGGGGGGCACATAAAATTTTACCTTATATTATTATATAACTTAGAATGTATGGGAAAGGCACGTTGGCAAACCAGGTAAGGCACCATAGCATTTTTTTTAGCATCGACAACATCCAAATTTCAAGGCAAGGAACTTGCTCTCGTTGCTGTGGTAAAATTCATATATACATGGCCTCAGACCACAATTAATTTTGCTATATGTTTCTATATAGCCTTAGTGGCTATAACATTTTTATTAATATCAACAGGCCCATGGAGTTTCGTATGTACCATTGCCTGCCTGGGGGACACATACCCTGAAAAGGACAACCCCTGTTGTCCAGCTCTTTCTCCCAGCATATTGGTTTAAACAAACACACCCTCTAAACCAGGCGGGATACACCCATTTTACACAAAAAGCACTACTTATGCATGGGCCGGAATTACCATAAACAAGTCTTCAATGTCAACAAGTTACACATGTTTACAAACTACATCCTCTGTCACTTCAGTCAAATAGTTGCCACTTCATAGCTGTCTGCCATGAAATAATCACAGTCAAACAACAGATTACTTGTGCGGACAAATGTCCAGATTTTGGACAACCAAATGGGAAGATAACTGTAAGCTGAGGCCCATCAGTCCATTTTTTCCCCTAAAAACTGGCCCACACTAATGCATTCCAATGATATACATATTAAAGCAATGCTCGGTAAGTATTGGGATGTCACCTTTAAAATGAGAGTATATAGAGGCTGTGTTAAAACACCTACCACAGTGCCTTGCCATGGCCAATTTTAGCAATGGAGACTTGAGGGACACCAATAAACAGCTATTTTTTCTTCTACATATGTTCTATCTACACAGTGTTGTCTTGGAAATATTTTGAAATATTTAAAGAAAACAAAATCAATCTGTATCTGTAAAATTTTGCATTTTAGATATGATAGTTGGAGGCTTATTAAAGATATGGTAACTGAATTCATGGTACCTTATTAGAAATGTGTCAGAGGGATGGTGAAAGTCACAAAATTGGGGCCATTTGCAGCAAATTTTTATATACTAATTTTAGGGAAAATTAGACATGATAGGCCTCAGATTCAATTTTGACCTGCTATATTTACTGAATCTAATTCATTTACTATATTAGACATGTAGCCATTTGTTAAAAGGCAAAACAGCCCATATAAATGCATATTAATATGAATATGCCCTACAGATATACACCACAATATGTTTTTTTGTTGACGACAACTTTCAAAATGAAGATTTTGGCACAACATGCTAATATAAATCCTACCAAGAGGTACATGCACCATATGTTTCAGTTTCCAGTGATAACTATTAACAAGTGTAATCACGTGCCAGTGTCTTGGAGACCTCAGTGTAGTATTTCTTGATTGGAAGGATGTTTGTAGTAATGACCACTGAATATGCATTATGGATTATTCTCCCATATGTATTACAAGCCAAATGTTAACCTTTTCTGCAGTAAACTTGACAAGTGTACCAACATCTGATTACAGAACACAATAAATACATTCAGACAGCATAGAATATTAGCCAATTAGATTTTCTAAGGATAAAAGACCATTTTTAAAAAATGACTGAAGTGTGTAATTTACATAAATGTAGGTGAAATGTATTATTAGAGTACTTAATCTTGTTAAAAACTGTATACTATTTATTTAAAGAATTTAATGACATTTAGTAGTGATATATTCATTATATTTAGATCTTCTGTCCAGTTGCAATAATTGAGAAACTCATTAAAATTCTATATTTAATTGTTTTTTTAAATCTCAATATTAACCAACAAAATCCAACTTTTAGTCTTTTTTACCAAATTATTAGCTCAAAACTTACAAAATATTGCAACAACATGTAGTAACATCAGAGTTCATTTTATGCTATTTTGGAGGATATTGAAATTTAAAAGTTGAAAATTTTAATTTTTAATAAATTAAAAAAAATGTTTTTTAATTTAATAAAATATTTAGAAAATAAATAAATTAGTTTTCATATTCCTTGTGGTATTTACAAATCAGTCTGTGTAATTTCACCTCTCTGGCTACAATACTTTCAACAGAATCAAGTATTTAACCGATGAACTATATCAGGCCTCAGACCACAATTAATTTCTCTATATATTTCTATATAGCCTTAGTGGCTATAACATTTTTATTAATATCAGCAGGCCCATGGAGTTTTGTATGTACCTTTGCCTACCTGGGGGACACATACCATGAAAAGGACAACCCCTGTTGTCTAGGTCTTTCTCCTAGCATAATGGTTTAAACAAACACACCCTCTAAACCAGGCCGGAGTACACCCATTTTACACAAAAAGCACTACTTTTGCATTGGCCGGAATTACCACAAACAAGTCTTCAATGTCAACAAGTTACACATGTTTACAAACTACATGCTCTCCCCTGTCACTTCAGTCAAATAGTTGCCACTTCATAGCTGTCTGCAATGAAATAATCACAGTCAAACAGCAGATTACTTGCGCAGACAAATGTCCAGATTTTGGACAACCAAATGGGAAGATAACTGTAATCTGAGGCCAAATTGTGGCTGTCATCTTGAAATCCAAAATGGCCACCATCCACAAACTATTTTTCTCAATATCTCATAAAATATCATATATATCAATACAGTTTTAACACCTATAATAACATTAATCATCGGCTATTGTCACTACAGGTACTTGTGCGATCATACATCAAAATGACGAATAATGCAATAATAGTGGTCATCTGTTCTGTTATAAAGACAGGCTGCAGGTTCTGAAATCAAAAGTCTTAAATGATTGGAAAGCAGTGTGGACCATACCACTAACAAGTCAGCAGGTGTGCAGGCAGAATTAATTGAATTTTCTGCAAGGAGACTGGAATTTTAGGTGATTGTAAAGATCTTGTCACAAAGGTAGTGTTGGACAGCTCAGTATTTTATATAGCGCAACTGACAGAAACAAGCGGACACTTATAAACAATGGGGAATGGGAAAGCTAATGAAACATGAGTGGCACCCAGAGGCATCAATGGCTTCACTATGAGAGCTGACTGATTTCTTCAAATGCACTTGCAAATTTATGGCTCATTAATAGGAGATGGTATAAATATAAAAAAAACACCCCAGAATTACAGTTAGTCAAATGTTTAAGCAACACTTTGAAAGCAAATTAGAATTTACATTGTCAAACCATTAACAAACATAACTGAACACATTTTATTCTGACTGAGCACATTAAGTTTTTTATGTATGTATGTATGTATGTATGTATGTATGTATGTATGTATGTATATATGTATGTATGTCTCTGTGTGTAATGAACCGAGGAAGATGCAACTGTTAAAAGTAACAGTCACACAAAAGACTTGTTGGTTTAAAGAGGATGACCTACATGCAATAATGAAAAACTATATTAAAGTGACCCTTTATTGTTTCTTTTTTTTTTCTCTCGGGTACTGTGTGTGTTGTTTAGTGAGCATGATGCAGTTTTGCCAGTTTGCAATGGAATTTAGCTGGTCTATTTTTTTATTTTTTTTACAATAATGGTATTTAACACTGGGAATAAAAAGCAAGTACTAGGCCACCTAAAATAATAGTACATTGCAAATTAACAAAATTACATCATGCATACTACACCACGCACAACACTACCAGAGATCTTACAGTTTTAAAATTGGCCAAGAAATTGGTGGCGTCATGGTTAGGTCATCGGTCTACAGGCTGGTAGGTACTGGGTTCAGATCCCAATTGAGGCATGGGATTTTTAATCCAGATACCGACTCCAAACCCTGAGTGAGTGCTCCGCAAGGCTCAATGGGTAGGTGTAAACCACTTGCACCGACCAGTGATCCATAACTGGTTCAACAAAGGCCATGGTTTGTGCTATCCTGCCTGTGGGAAGTGCAAATAAAAGATCCCTTGCTGCCTGTCATAAAAGAGTAGCGGGTTTCCTCTAAAAAAACCAGTGTCAGAATGACCATATGTTTGACGTCCAATAGCCGATGATAAGATAAAAAATCAATGTGCTCTAGTGGCAAACTTTACTTTTTACATCTGTCAATCCATTCAACTGATTGGGATCTTTCTCATTTCAACCAGTGCACCACATCTGGTCAAAGTCCATGGTTTCCTCTGATGAATACGAGTCAGAATTACCAAATGTTTGACATCCAGTAGCCGATGATTAATTAATCAATGTGCTCTAGTGGTGTTGTTAAACAAAACAAACTTCTTCTTTACATCTTTTTATTTTTTTTATTTTTTTTTAATGACTCATTTTACAAATATACAGTGGCACTTTATTTTTAACAGTCCCATCTCCTTGGTACATTGCCTGTATTGGTTGGCATCTTGAATTAATTAAAATTAACTTGTATAGAAGAATTGAACTACTTTCATCATATTCCATGACCCCTAAAACCATGGGTTAGATGCAAGAATTACATTTTAGTACTGAATAATAAGGAAGTTATTGTCATTTTCTCATTTTGGACCACCATATTGGTGACCATCATGCATTTACATGGCCCATTTATTTAAATATGAATTTTGATAGCACCAGTGCCCTCCTTGGCTCCTAAAACCATAGGATAGATGCAATAATTATTGTTATCTGTCATTTTATAAACAAGTTATAGCCATTTCCCTGATTTGGCCACCATTTTGGCCGCCATCTTGGATTTTTCTTGGATTACTGATGTGCACCAAATTGTGCACACTTTGAACCCAAATTGGCATTTGGCTATTCACATATATATTTTTTTTAATTATAATAATAAAAATAATAATAATAATAATAATAATTTCTTATAATATGGAAATCTACCCTGATCATTTAGATAATGGATTAATCCATCATATACTTACTTAGTTGTTAGTGTCTATATAAGAAGTTGTTTACTTAGCTGAAATATATATTAGCTAACAAATAAGTAAATTAATATACCATATTTTGGGAAAAGTACCCTCAGTGGATGATCTTGTACCCCCGGTAGTTAGGTACTATAAAATTCACCCTATTGAAATCTTAAGTGTCTCATTTTCCAAAAACTATCCCTAGCACTGATAGTAAACATACAGTAATGTTATTCACATATATTTTAAAAAACATTAAATAAAATAATAATAATAATAATTTCTTATAATTTGGAAATCTACCCTTATCATTTAGATATTAGATTAATCCACCATATACATATTTAATTATTAGTGTCTACATAAGAAGATGTTTACTTAGTTAAAATATACAATAGCTAACAAAAAAAGGAAATGTTTTATTTAACGATGCACTCAACACATTTTATTTACGGTTATATGGCATCAGACATATGGTTAAGGACCACACCGATATATAGAGAGACGAAACCCGCTGTCGTCACTTCATGGGCTACTCTTTTTGATTAGCTGCAAGGGATCTTTTAAATAATAAATAATTAAATAATAATATATAATTTTTTTCATAATTTCTTATTTGAAAATCTACCCTTATTAGTTAGATAATTTATATACATATTTAATTATTAGTGTCTACATAAGAAAGTGTTTACTTAGCTGAAATATACAATAGCTAACAAATACATAAATCAATATACCATATTAAGGGAAAAAAGAGAAATCTTTTATTTAACGATGCACTCAACACATTTTATTTACGGCCTTTGATATATCAGTCGTGGTGCACTGGCAGGAACGAGAAATAGTCCAATGGGCCCACCGACGAGGATCGATCTCAGACCGACCACGCATCGAGCGAGCGCTTTACCACTGGGCTACATATTAAGGAAAAAGTACCCTCAATGGATGATCTTGTACCGTCAGTGGTTAAGATACTCTAAAATCCAGCCTATTAAATTCATAAGTGTCATTTTCCTAGAACTATTCCAAGCATGGATAGGAAACATACAGTAAGGTATTCACATACCCAGTATATTTTTACAAAAATAAAGGAAGGAAGAAAATGTTTTATTTAACGATGCACTGAACACATTTTTTTGGGCTATATGGTGTCAGACATATTGTAAAGGACCACACAGATATAGAGAAAGGAAACCTGATGTCGCCACTTCATGGGCTACACTTTTCGATTAGCAGGGAGGGATCTTTTATATGCACCATCTCACAGACAGGACAGTACATACCACACCCTTTGTTACACCAGTTATGAAGCACTGTCTGGAACAAGAAATAGCCCAATGGGTCCACCGACGGGGATTGATCCCAGACCAACCTCACATCAAGTGAATGCTTAATCCACTGGGCTACGTCCCACCCCACTTTTACAAAAATAGAAAATGAAAATTACAAATAACAAATTGTAAATATACCCTGATCATTTAGATAATGGATTAATCCATCATATTCATATTTAATTTTCAGTGTCTGCATAAGAAGGCATTTATTTAGCTGAAATTAACAGTACATATAAAATGGAAAATCTACCCTGATAAAATTGAAATATGAAGTTTATCATTTTTGCAAAAACTACCCCCAGCATATATAGTACATGAGCAGCTATCGGACTACGTAGGTATGTCAATACATCGGAAGTACAAATTAGAAGAAAAAACACATTGAAAAACGCTGTTATAAAACTGATTTGTATTACTTAATATTTTATTAAATGTTCGTTACAGTAACACAGATCTATATTGGCATAATTTACCAATATAGTAGGAAATTAGGCCTACTCGTTCATATTTATGTTTATTTCCCGTGGAAACATTACTCGTTTGTGACATAGGGCGTGGCTTACGAAAAAGGGCGTAGCTTAAAATCGCATTTCGCGAGATGTTACATCCTGCTGGCTACGATTAAGTATTTCCGCATGAGTGTACGCAGACACGACTTTGTTCAAATCTCTCTTCGACTGCGCTGTGCAGAGATATACAGCCTTGGCTACAGTAGACAAAACAAGTGATTAAAATAGTGTTCAGTTCCTTAGTCTGAACTTCACTGAAATTTTTATTTGGTACAATGTTGTAAGCAACACAATTAAATAACAAAAACAAAACAGAATTTATTAAAATTAGCTATTTTTTTCAATACGCAAAACACAGTGTAATTGTTTAGTTTGTGAATTATTTAATACCCATGTTACAGAAAATGTCCCTTTATGAAAGTTTCAAAGTTCAATTGTCCGTTTCATGCCCCCCCCCCCCACGTTTTTACCCTCCCCCCCCCTCTCTCTCTCTCTCTCTCTCTCTCTCTCTCTCTCTCTCTCTCTCTCTCTCTCTTAGTCATTCCTTCTTTATCTACCATTTACCCCCATCCCAACATCTTTTATAAGTATGTTATATATGCTCTTCTTTGCACCTCGCCCATTTCTATTGTGGGCGCTTTGTTGTTGTTTTACTTTTGTTTTATTTGGATTTAAAAAAAAACAAAAAAACATTTTCTTAGACAATCTTCTTAGCCTGTCCATTTTTCGTAACGTCTGAGGATTTTTCAAAATTCCAATCCACTGGATTTATCATCTGCACCGTCTTCTTGTAGGTCCAGTACGGGGTCATCACAAAGGTGACGATTGGTAGCTGGGTGTACAGACAGATAAACACTCCGAGAGGCATCGACGAGGATATCTGATCCCAGCTTAGATAGGTCATGTACCACATGTAGCCTTCAATGACGTTCCGGCAATGGAAGGTGTGAACTAGCAGATACTGGTTAGCCTTCCACAAGAAGGACTTCTCTTGGCCGCACTTCAGGAGAGTCCAGCAGAGCGCTGAGAAAGGAGTGCTCATCTCCAGCAAAAGACCCTTGGTTCCGAACGTGTGTCCTGCTTCCTCGAACAGAATACACGAGTAACCAATCAGCGCCAGCCAGTGGTGGATGTTGAGGAGGATGCTGACGCTCTTGTAGATGAAGTCTGAGACGAGCACAGCCGAGCACTCGAATATGAAGAACCCGACAGTGGCACACAGCGCGATGTAACTCGTCTGGTTTTTACCAAACACTCTATCCACGTCCAATATGGTCGTCGTGAACACAGCCCAGGCGCCTACTGTACCACTGAAGATGCCGAACACAGCTCGAACGATAGCCAGGTTCCAGAAGATCTTTTCTTTTGTTCTTAGGTTCCGATATGTCCACGTCAGGGAAGCTAGGATATGGGACATGATGTACAGACCCAAGAACAGAAAGTAGGCACCGAAGACAAACTTCAGTTTCACTGACGTCTGACTGAAATCCTCATTGCGAAACCCGGGGTAGACAGACCCGATCAGTTCGAATTCCACTTGTTGTAGGTCCACAGTGGATACGTCCGAAGTCATGTCGCAGAGCTAGCTGAATTTCGACGTTGGATGTGAATCAGCTTGAGTCAACAGTGGGACGTATTTTGTGTCATCTGCAAAATAATTTAGTACAAGTACAGTGCTTTTATGTTTAACATTTTAGCTATGACTGTCAGTGTGTAGAATTTGCTTCTGCCTATATAATATTTAGATTAAAGTAATTAATAGTCTAATAAGTGTGCATGTAATTATTTTAAGTCAGGTTAATTACATATATTTGACTGTTAATTAAGTCTATTCACAGTCAACATTTTACAAACATACAACCAGTATGCTGATATGTATGTGTACGTGCGCATGTGTTTCTTAATATCAACGTACGTTTTTGAAAAGTAAACAAAATGTTCATTAAAATATCACTTGCAAATTCTACATTTGTGTGTGTGTCAGGACTGCTATTTTAGGAATGTAGTGTGGGTAGTAAAATAGAGTACGCTTTGTACGCTTGGAAAATTAAACTACATTTACATCTTACATGTGTTACTGAAACAAATTATACACGCTGTCACCCCACACCTCTTCACGCTGCCTGATAAACAAAATGTTAGAAATGGCTTATAAAAATAAATCTTAATTCAGGGGACAATATTTCGAAATCTGAGGTAACCGGAAGTCGGTTCACATGGTTTTTACCTAGGTAACCAACTGTTCGGTTACGTGAATTATATTTGCGTAACCCGTGGGTTACCCGATTGGTTACTTCAAAATTACATTGAAATTATATTTAAATACATAGTTTTTAGCTCAAACATAAAGGTAAAACAAATACCAAAGAAAACATTTTACCAAAACAATATGTCTTTAATAGCTGTACTCGTCGAAATTGTTATTACATGCATAAATTTGTAGTTAGGAGAGGGCCTCTTAAGGTGTCCTCTACCTTTGTATATTATATGAAATAAAATAGGTTTCAATCAAACCTAGTATCTATGATCACAGTTGACGTATTAATGTCGTCTAACTAGTAGTAAGTAGTGTTAAACTATACTTACATGGCATTAATATGCGCCTAAACTACATTTATATTCGTTTAGAAAAAGCACAATAGTTCTATCGTCACCTGGCTTCAACCCCGAGATAATCCTGACCCTAGAAACTTCACTCACCAGTCTACCCCAATGCACAATGTCATGCATACGCGCCTGCACTGAACGAGATTAAACAATCAACTGTTATAATTGCTAATACATTTTATCTCACCATTATTGTTAGCTTGAATAAGCAACAAATCGGTCACAAAGTTATCTAGGTGAAGACCACTACTATACAGATAGTGACGCTAGGCGTTCTGTATGTACATGCTATGGGTTATTGCAACGCCATACAAAGTTCAAATCAATGTATGCACACTGTTGCCATCAGATTTAGCGCAGGAATACGGACAATGAAAATCTCAAGATCTAATTTAAAAATAAAGCACTGTTTATCATAAAACGCAAGTAGGTAGGCCTATAGATGTAGAGAAACTGACACTGATAAAACGTAATTGGCAGCAAACTCAACGCCCTTTAAAAGATGTAGAGTTGAGGCTAATCATACAAACTAAATAAGGATGAAGTTCACATTGTTTAGAGTCATGTCTCGCTCTTGAATTCTGGACCAAGATGCCCAATATTCATCATATTCTTGGAAGTGACAATTTTGTTAAGTATATGCTTGATCGCCTGAGGTGCTTTGATAGTACGATCAAATCGCTTCAACCGATAACAAAACTTCCTAGGCGCGGATTAACTTTCCCCCCTTCCTGGCCAACATCCCCCTCTTTTTTTAGTCTAAGGGGCAATTAATTGTAAGGATAAATACCATAGTATATTTTAACTTTTAGACAACCCGATCTATTTTGCGGCCAAAATGTTTAAAATAAAATTCCATAGATTTGTATTATTATTATTTTTATTTGGAATGCGCATTAAAATTTAAATAGGTCCAAATTTTTATATTTAGAGTAAAATTCAAAATTGTCCATTAAAGTTTGCTGCCCCGAGTCAGGCAACTGGTATGCAGAGACGGGACTCGGGATAGACATGCTCGAAACCTTCGTGGTATATGAGCATGTAAAAACTCTCAAGTCAAGTCAAGTCAAGTCAATGAGCACATTCTCTAATTGGGTTCTACCTGTTCCACCATGGGCGTACGACCCGTTGGGGGGGGGGGGGGGGGGGGAGAGACAATCTGGGTAAAATTTCGGGCAAATTAACCCCTCCAGCCCCCCTAAATCAAAGAGTCCCCATACACCCATGTGTTCCACCCAGCGTTTCACTCGTATATAAAGCCACGGTATGTGCTGTCCTGTTTGGGAAAGTGCATATAACAAACAGTTCCCTTGCTACTAATGGAAAAAATGTTGCGGTTTTTTTTTAAAGATTAACTATGCTAAATAATCAAGTGTTTTACATCCAGAAGTCGATTAATCGTTGTGCTTTAGTGGTGTCTTAAAGCGGCAGTATCCGGAATATTTTTATTATTTAAGCATATAGAACAGCAAATCCAATTACGTTTGGTGTATATAATATGACGCCGCACTCCGCATTGGTTTCACTACGCTGGCTTATCCAGGTCAAAAACAAAGCCATGATTTTGAAAGTGGAACACTTTTGACGGGCTCGTACCGATCTCGGTTTTCATTGGCTTATCACAAGTATAGAATTCCCCAACAAGAGATCACGTGAGATTTCGCAATTTTTGAACAAATTTAACTGTCTTGATTAAGGGGTCGTCTCTCATATCTCTCATATTGCCTTGAAATTTTGACAGTGGCCAGCTGTTGGCATACGCGTTACATGTAAGGGGGTGTTACTAATTACGTAACGCTATAGGGGTAGAAGAAAAGGGTACTGTTTTCAATTTACGTAACATTTTTCAAGACTATATGTTATTTTTATTCATTACTTAGACCTAAAAAGGTGTTTTTTGGAAATGCGCGGTCAGTCTAGGATCGATCCCCATCGGCGAGTATATAAAAGACCATGGTATGTGATATCCTGTCTGTGGGATAGTACATATAAACGATCCTTTGCTAAAAAAAAAATGTAGCGGGTTCCAAGGCGCGTGTGCAGGGATTTCAGCGAGGTTGGGGTTATAGACTGTGTTGAGCGAAGTTTATATGGGGCCATGTTCCCCCAAAAATACATTTCAATTTTGTTTAAGCTTGGGCAAGTAAGGTGTCGACCTCCAATACCCTCCCCCTGCATAGGCACCCGATTCCTCTCTAAGATTATATGTCAAAATTACTAAATGTTAGACATCCAACAGCAGATGGAAGGAAGGATAGGATATGTTTTATTTAACGACGCACTCAACACATTTTATTTACGGTTGTATGGGGTCGGATGATTATTAAATCAATATGCTTTATCTTTGATGACGTTAAACACACACCCCCACCCCTAACTTTACACTTTCCAAACGAAATAATATTTATTTGAATTTGTTGATTTTAACACGTAAAATTAAAGGGACATACCCTAGTTTCAACCCGTGAAAATTAACACTAAGTTAATTTAATCTACAAACCTGTAACTCATTTGGATAAAATTGCTATTGAGTGAAACATGAGTCTTTGACTTTGAAATGGTGAAATACCCTCTAAAAATAGACTAAAATTGGACTCCATAGCTGTTACTTTTCAGACGCACGTGCGTTTTTTAAAATATGAGAAATGCATTTTGTGATATTAAAAACACTAGGATGACCAAAAACACTTCGAATGTACGGAAATGGATAATCTAAACAATACAATTTAAGTAAAGTATGATTTCAGTTATTAAAAACGGCTGTAATAGGAAAACGTATTCCTTAGTGTTTAAAAACTAGGGTATGTCCCTTTAAGAAGTGCATTGTCTACTGTAGTATATTTTATTTTTAAAATATATACATGATTAATGTGTTACTAGTATACAAACTAAACTTTGAAAGTTCTACTAACACTTTATAAAATATCAATTCTGAAATAGGAAGTTATGACTGTCGATAATACGTTGTCAAGATCAAAACGGTTTTAACTAAAGACTAGTACCGTATCCTCAACCGAAAGTTTTTCGTACAGCGCTAGATTTCTCTTTTAATTTTTTGAGACGAACCCTACAATTTGAAATCGGCAAACGGACGTGTTAACTGAAACTGACAACAGGCTGTCGTTTGTGCTTTGCCGAGCTATGGCGGCACAGGCGACGAATCAAGCCTATACGTTTGACGATATCCGTTCATAGCGAACACACACGACTTTTTTAAAAGTGCACTTGAGCTTGTATTTCACATTTGTACATGATGTTATAATATGATAACCAGAGAATATAACTTTGTAACTTTAAACAAACAAACAAACAAACAAACTTTAAGGGGTTTTTTCAATTTGTATTTTAACTGTTAGAATATTTAAACTATTTAATTTCAATGTAATTAAAGAGTATGCATATCTTATCTTACCTGTTAATTACACCTGGCTGCTGACGAATAAAGGTAGAGTAAAGATCTAAAATAGCAGGACTAGACACAATCTGTATATCACATGACGACTGGCCGAGGCGTGTGACAGATAAAACTACAATGACAGACACGTGCAATAAAAAGTCCAATGTTGCCATTATCAGTTGAAGTAGGCCTTTTGTGTAACCATTGGTTTCTACGAGTTGCCATTTTATACATGCAGAAGTGTAAAACCCGAGATAATTACAGAATAGCAAGGAAAAAATATATAGATGTACGTTATTTCAATAAGGTTATTTTTAAGTAAGCCTCAGCCCGTCCTGGAATCAAAAACTTGTAACTACAATTTTGGCTATATACAATTACAAGGTTTTACCGCCCCGGCGACACTATTATCAATATTTAATTTTAACAACATTAAAAAAAATCTAATGTAAAAACGAAAAGTAGAAGAAGAAGACCCCCATCCAAGCGTTTAAATTTATAAGATACATTTAAAAAGTACATTTAATTTTTTAAATATGAAGAAAAAATATAATAGAAAAAAGATTAGAACAGAAAAAGAGGACATAGCATATTTTAACCGTTGTTGGAAAGCTATATAAAAACCGAATGATACTAGTATGTAAATTAAATATTGGTATGGCATTATTGTATAAGATGATAGTTCGCCTGGGGTGATGGCGTCGCACGATCGAATCACCTCGGTGGATCCATTCAGTTGATTATGTTTTTTCCTCGTTCCAACCAGTGCACCACAACTGATCAAATGCCGTAGTATGCACTTTCCTGTTTGTGGGAAAGTGCATTTAAAAGATCCCTTGCTACTAGCCTAATGAAAATTTTTTGCGGGTTTCTTCTGATGACTATGAGCAGAATTACCAAATGTATGACATCCAATAGCCGTTATTAATTAATCAATCAATGTGCTCTGGTGGTGTCGTTAAACAAAACACACTTTTCATTGTATAAACATAAGAAATAGAAAAGGATGTATTTTGAATTTGTATGATGCCCTTTCCTAGAACAAATGGATAGAGGAACTTCAAACATATTTTAAACAACACAATATTCCTCCCAGCCCCACAATCAAGAGATCATTTATGTTCACCCTTTTAATTTGTTTTCGTAGTCCAACAGGCTATTCTTTATGATAGGTAAGGGTTCGCAGCCCGGTACCGTCTCCCACACAGAGTGACTTAAAGGGTAGGTGTAAGACCACTACACACTCTGCTCTCTCACTAACCACTAACAACTGACCCACTGTCCTGGACAGACAGCCCAGATAGCTGAGGTATGTGCTCAGGACAGCAATTTCAAATCCTTAAAGGGACATTCTTGAGTTTGCTGCATTGTAAGATGTTTCCAAACGATAAAATATTTCTACGATTAAACTTACATATTAAATATATTCACTTTTTTACAATATCAGTGTCTGTATATTCAATGTGTTACTGGTCGTCTTAATATTTGTAAGAAACCCAAACTGGAGTTTGTTTTCAAATAATTTTGTACGTACGAAAAAAACATATGAAATTTTTAGAACGATCAGAAACACGTTTACTATACAGCCACTAATATGTGATACAGAAAATATATTTGATATGTAATTACAATCGTTAAAAAGTCTTTGTTAGTCGATAAAATCTTTAAAATTGCAGCAAACTCAGGAATGTCCCTCTAACTGGATATAAGCACGAAAATAAGTCGAAGTGAAATGTAACAGTATTTGCAGTTAAAATAGCTTCTTAATATGGTAGGCCAGGAGCATTAGCCAAAATATAACAAGCACCCGGAAAAAATTAGTAGAAAGCTGAATTTTTCAGGAGAGTTCCAAAAAACCATACCTAGGCCAACATCACAAAGTTCTGTAAATTCTACCCTGTGGCATTTTTTAAAATTCAAGATGGCCGCCATCACATCAGAGAAAAATGGGGAAAACTCTAAAAACATCATAACTGCTCAACCACCAGCCTTAGAACAATGATTTTAATGTGTAAATTCAAATTTGACGTGTGCTGAATTCAGTGAAGCTATATACATTTGTCTTTGGAGCAGAGTTAATTAGCATAAATCCAAAATGGCCGCCAACGAGACCAATATTTGGCTCCGAAATCGAAATATTTGCATAACTTTATAACTATATATGTACTACAGAAATATTATATTTGCATCTATATACTATAAAAGATATCACAATAAGCAATTAAAACCAACTTTTGACTACTCATAATTAACCTTGTAGGCACAGTATATAATGTTCAGCACTTTCTCTGGAGCAACAGGCCTGTCAGTTTCAATTGGAACAAGCAGTCCCTCCCTGTACGGCCATCTCCATTCAGTTGGTGACAACTCTTTCCCCTGTCATTGCTGGACAGTATGGTATGCTCTAAAGCTATGATATTTTCCAGCTACTGAAGTTCGAGGGAGTGATTCTATCTTAACACCAGATGATGATAAAGATGCTTTATGGACAGATCGAAAATACATGACATAACGATGCTTGTCCAGTGACTTCGACCTAACTGCTCCATATAGCTTTAGCAGAAATAACTCTCGAACACTTGCTATATGATTGTGAGAGTGTTAGACTGAAAAAGACACCCAAACAGTCCTAGTTGTCACATCATCAACCTGTGCAAGAGCCTTCTTCTTCCCTTGATTGTAGAGGGCAGACACTGTATCACGCCCTATGATTGCATGTACAAACATCAGTTGTTGTTTGACGTTGCTAAAAGTTGCTTAAATTTCACCTGTACATTATACTTGCAATGGGTTGTGCCCAGAAAGCATATATAGATTCATGTTTGAGGTGGCGTGTGCAACCATCATCACCAGCAAATCAGTGTCAGTCGTCACACCAACAACAGGCGAATTTTGTGTTTGGGCAGTATCCATGTCAGTTGATGCAATCAACCAGTCAGAATCTGCGATGCTATGCTTCACAGCCAGACCTACTCCCTTAAATTTTCCAATCAATGTTTTGGTTAAGCAATCTTTATTTTTGCCATTTCACCAAAAAGCCTGTTTAGATGTTATAGTTTTCATTTCAAAATCAAAGACTATATCAGCTGATGTGTTCTTCTGTGCTCATCGCTGTTGTTCAGCAGATTTTATTGAGGTTGCACTGCCATATCCATCAAACACTAAGACAGGATCTGGCCCATAGTGTTCAAGCACATATGATACATAGTGGTCACAGATTTGGTCATATGTGGCACCAGTACGCCAAGGCAAGCTTTGTAGGAGGCGACCTCCATCAAGGATGAAGCGTGCGTCATAAGAAAGTTAAAGGTGGACACTTACTTTCGACTTTAGGATGTTACCAAGAACACTCTTCGTGTTTTTCCTCATAATCCCTTTATCAAATAAGGAGAGTGGCTATTTGGCAAACTTGTGAAGGAGATAAGCTTCCATCTCAGAATTATCCTTAATCACACATGTAACCCTCAAGAATAACAATGTGCTATTTACCTCCAACTCAACACCACGGATAGTGATACGTTTTTGTTTTTTTAACCACTGATGCTGGTCACTCTGTCGTTTCTCTTCAACTTCATGTTGGCATACATTTGCCCAGTAACAGCCGAAACGGCTTTTATGCCAAGCGTAACAACTTGATCCGCATTAACACACTTCCCAGCAATGACACCACTTGCTACACAGATCAACGAGTTATTGTGCTCCCCTTAGAAGAATGGAGAATCCACTTCCAGCCGTCTTTTCCATATCGTGCTGTGCTACTGACATGAAGGTCCACATGCTTGTCAGAGGTGTTACAATGCACACCTGTAAAGTTTTGAAGACATCACAGATTGGGATACAGCGGGGCTTAACATGCAACCATTTGCTCAGGGTGCTGTCTGTAATTCCTCGATCATGTGCCATACCTCCAGAGGTTTTCAGCAATTGCATCAAATCTTGTTCCATTGTTTGGTCACTGACGTTTTAACTCCAGAATTTATCTGTTCTTCGAATGGTAAAATAACCTCTCTTGATGAAGGTATAATACTGCTTAGCAGACATGATATCCATCAGCCCATTCATCTGATCAAGGTAGAGATGGGCAGATATGCCATATGCGATATGACTAGCAGCATGGAACAAGGGGATCATTTCACTGACTACAGTGTGCTCCGCTCGGATAAAACGCCTAATGAGGGACACTTGTTTCAAATATTCAACCCAAAGTTTACCCGTTCTACTTTGAGTGGCTGCATCTTCCATCAGACTATCCATAATATGTGTGAGCTTTTGGACATATTCATCATTGCCCACAAAGTCAGTGGAACATTGACCATCCAGCAGACATTTTTGTATAGTCTGGAGACGAGTGAGATTTATGCTACTGAGACATCCAGGTGTCTGTAGTAATTTGGACACAATAGCTACTGATAACAAAAGATGGGCGCGGAGTGCACGAGCATACGTATGGCCTGTCATCATATGGATGACAGTATTTGGAGCATAAACAGTTGCCCACAGATCTTCTAAACCACTGCCACCCATTACATATCCAATTGACCCCATATACGACATGAGTAAGTGAAATTGCCAAATTCTTAAAAACAATTTTATTGAGCTCTGGGAAAGACGATGTCACAATTTCGATTGCCTTGATGTACAGGGATTGGTCAAATGTGACAGGACAAACACCGAGTGAATGCTTTTCGGACAACTTTTGTGCAAAACACAAAGCAGAATAGATAGTTTTAGGTTGAGATGAGTCCTGGTTAATGAATGGCAAGATCTGAATCTTACTTTTCTCATGATTATCTCCTCTCACAGCACATTGCATGAATCTACTCCATAATGAACATTGTGAAACAGGGATGCCAAGTGAGAAACTTGCTAACCAGATACTATCCAAGCATTTAGACACTTTCAGGATATGTGGGTTTGGTTTGGGAGGTTCAAGAGGCCCAATCACGATGGACTTCAATCATGGGGCAGTGGGCTTTTTGTACACTTTGATTTGTACTTTTCTAAATTGACCTGTTTGGACAAAAGTCATGACTTTTTGAGTTGACCTAGGAATGGCAGGCTGGTCTACTTTCTCACCTGTAGAGGTAAAACATGCAATACCACCAAGAACGTGCCAAGTGCACTGTAAGGTTCTAACATTGATGTCAGCATTGTCATATATAAAATTTACAAGATCACCCTCAATATCATACAACTGCTCATCTGTAAGAAATGCATGATACAGACGCTGAAACTGCAAATGACAAGCTACTCAATATATCAACCAGTTCTCGAGATTCATACAAGTTGGGGTCTATCTTCTTCATTTATAGTACATTGCATTAGGAAACGAAATGTAAATGACATTTAGCTAATGCTATGCATATTTCCATATTTGTCCTTATATGGGTTGGCGGCCATTTTGTTTATTAAAAATCAAATGGAAAAATACTAGCCAATCCATCAGAAGGTACTCCTACAATGCTAAAAGGGTAAATTATTATTGCCCAACAAATAAATGATAGTGAAATTAGTAACATATTTAGTCCACTGGTCAAACAATGTTATAAAACAAGAACAAGAAAATTTATACGCAAGGTCAAAATTCACTTGCAAGGTCATAATTCACACACATGCTGAACAAAAACAGACATTTTGTGTTTTGCCCTATCTCCATTTATCAAGATTTTGTTTGTAAAACCCCTCTTCAGTTTAATGTATTGTGAATTATGTATTATTATAGCTCTAAAGTAAAGAAATGCCTGGTTTTTTTGCCGATTATTAGCTTTGTTAGTAGCCATCTTGGATTATTTCAGATGGAATTGAAACATATTTGCACACACTGGATTCAGCACACTCCAAACATGGATTTACGTTCTGAAGCCTGTGGTTGAGCAGTTATTGTGCTTCTGGAGTTTTCCCATTTATCGCTGATGGTAATGGCGGCCATCTTGAATTTTAAAAAATGCCACAGGGTATAATTTGCAGAACTTTATGATGTTGGTACAGGTATGACTTTCTGGAGCTTTAATGAAAATTTCAGCTTTCTACTAATTTTTTCCAGGTTATATGCTAATGCTCCTATGGGAAAGGAAAATAAATTTACGAACAAAACGGAAATAATGGTCACATGACGTAAGTCACATGATTTTTATTGTGTACTTCCGTTTTCTGGAGAAGTTTTAAGAATTAAAGTTATGATGTTAATAAATCTAGAAACATGTAGCTAATTATTTCAAATGTGGCATTGCATCATTGGTAATTTTTACACTGTGGTACAATCTGATATATTATTTAAAATCCCCGCTTCGAATACGCCGAGCTGTACGATTAAGTTGACGAAAAGGAGGTGGGGCCATTCATCAACATGGCTGCAAAAGCAACAACTGCAGATTGGGAATTTGACAAATTTGACGACGGTTCATTAAGTATGTGATATGTTGTATGTTGAGTCAATCAGTCATTTAAGTATCATGCTGTGGATAAATTCATTTAGTAACACGAATTAGCTCAACTATTTTCTAATCCTAATCTGTTTTGGTTTAGTTTTTTTAATGTAAAAATATGGCTAGACTGTCCTTAGTGATGAAACTGTCAGTTTTCAAAAGTTAAATTATTACTAAATTCCTGTCATATCGCACTGTAACACATTTTTTGAAATTGATGAATCCTGACCCGTCCGGAGCACTTGCCTGGCAAAATATTAATGTTTAATTCAAGTTCAACTGAATGTGCCCAATTCTGTCGGTCCACTAAAGATTCTACAATAAAAAAAAACCTTTCCTAGTAACTTAAATTATTTGGTTATAATTTTTTATGGGAATATAGTTGAAGGTATAACGTTCTCATTTTAAAGGAAAAGTTAAACAATTGTGATAATTAGCCAAAATTATTGTAATAATCCGATTTTGTTTAGCCTAAATGAGTGAAGTAATAAAAACCCCAACACAGTAACAGTTTATTCAGCTGAGTTGAACCTCGGACTGAGGCTCCTTCTATAGTATTGTTAATTAGACCTCATGGCATCTTATATTTTTTTTAGCTTAAGATGTGATACCTGTTGTTTATAGAAATTGTTGGTGAACTGCAGCTGAGGAAATATGGAAAGTTCCTTGAAGATTATGCATCACAGCTAAAGGAGATAGAAGATGCTCTTGATGAGTCTATTGGAGACTGCTGGGATATGACCCTTGATCCAATAGCTCTACAGGTACACACATCGAAAGCAAAGAAATATTTGTTTCTTGATACATCAGGACATTTTAAAACTTTCTTTATTGTCTAAACAATAGCAAATTTTAAACAACTGGCAAATTTTATTTTAATTTGGTGAAAGAATTTCATGCTACGGTTGATATTTTGTTGAAAATAATGGTGTGTTTCTGCAATTTGTGGAGTACATTAGACCATTTGGCAAAATGTTCTGTACACACAGAGCTAGCCCTGGATTACTGAGCACATTATTTGGTCCAGTTAGTGAGAAAACAAACCGGTTGCCACTACATAAGCTACTCTTACCAAACAGCAAGAAGAAATCTTTTATTGTACAGTTTCATACCTGTAGTCAGAACAGCACATACCCAGGTACCACAGCCTTTTATTTACCAATGATGGTTGGGATTGGTTGCTGTTGCCCATGACATCTAAGGCAGGCTCTCTGCCAACGAGTTACATATTATCCTATGTATTGATGTAGTGGTGGTGTATCTCAGCTGTCGGAAGCACTTGTTAAATACACTGTTTTGAGTGTGCATGACTGAGCAGTTTTACATTAATATATACAAATGTATGTTTTTATATTCATACAGACTTAATTGTATTATCATCTTTAACACTGTGCATTTAATTTACTTTGCCTTTGTTGTCCTAATATAATGGTCTGAACATGTTTATTGGTCTTATCAAAGATGAAAATTCAACTGATTTTTCAGTAGTGTTAAACTTTGGTGCCACTTGAAATCTGTCCCTGTCCCTGTTTTTCTTTGCTAAAAGCTCTCAGAAACTCCATTCTTTTAAAGACCCTTCAATGTTTTTCATTTTTTCCCCTTTCTAATATCATTTTCATACTTGTTTTAATCTAACATAAGATCATAACATACTGATGTCCAAAAGAAACTGTACATACATAAAATTTTAATCTTTTGATAACCAATTTCAAAACCACTGTATTTTTTATATCTAGTTTTCTTCTGACGGTGTCAACATTTAGTTGACGAAACGTTGAGATTTTAAACTTGTGGTTTTAAACAGAGACATTACTTTTATTTTATATATATATATCTTCTGATTTGTACATATAGTATTTGTTGTGTTAAAGAATTCATTGTGTAATGAAATTATATAGGTAGTATTAGCCTTTATCACCCACCTGGTATAGTGGTGTCGTACAAATACGGTACACACCACGAGGGTCGTACCGGATGTACGTCTTTTCATTGGTTGGACAGTAAGTCTACCGGGACTTTTTTTTTCATTCATGACAAATTACGTTGTCAACATTCCACAACTTTTACTATATATTTCATTCATTTTTTTCTGTAATAAAAATATACATGTATATATGTAAAACTGGGACGACCAGACAGGTAGCGAGCTGGTTTGGGGACGAAATATGGATTAAAAAAAAAAACGGAAGTAGAACAAACTATTTTGTTAAGCGGCGACCTTTGGGACATACCGTAGTGCACAGTCTCGTCATATCATTCCGCCACAGTGTAAAATGTTTACATATTCGAAATGCAAGAATTTCTATTTTTTATGACAAATATTCAATTGTTTGAAGGTAGGTAATAAATAAAATACCACACTCGTTTTCGCTAGACATCATTTTTACGAAACTCGTGAAATTCCCAAGGTATCTGACCTCACTTTCATTCGGTCAGATACCTTGGGAAGTTCACTCGTTTCGTAAAAATGATATCTAGCGAAAACTCGTATAGTATTCTATATTGAGCTGTATTATCAGGATTCATGAATTTTATCGATTATTTTTGCACTGTTAAATCATCGACAACGTGAAATTCAATTTGCACGTGCATGCATGGTTCGACATGTTCCGTGTAGTATTCAGTCAATTTGTTTTACTTGTCTTACTGACATTGTTGTCAAGTGAACGAAAACGCTTCAAAATTTGTAAAATAATTAACGTTTTTTACATTGTAGCATTTTTAGTATGCCAAGAATACCCAATAATTTACGCGAACGGGCGATTGGCATGCTTGATGCTGGCATGTCGACAGAAGATGTTGCAAGGCATGTTGGGAGTTCTAGTCGAGTGATACGCGTAAGATTTCGAACGACAGGAAGCACCAACGACTTGCCACGTCGTTGACGTTCGCATGTTACAACGCGTGGTCAAGACCACTATATCATGAACACGCATTTGCGCAATCGATTCCAAACTGCTACTGCTGCTAACACACCTGGCCTTCATAATAACCGAATCAGTGGGCAAACTGTTCGTAATCGTTTGCGGGAGAACGGTTTACATGCACGACGTCCTTACGTCAGATGCGTTTTAACGCAACGTCATCGTCTTAATTGGGCACGTGTACACACTCTTTGAATACGGCGACGCTGGAATACCGTTCTTTTTTCCGGATGAATCCAGATTTTCTTTACAACGTGGTGATGGCAGGGTGCGCGTCTACCGTAGGAGAAATGAACGCTATGCTGACTGTTGTGTTCTTGAACGAGATCGTTTCGGGGGTGGGGTTTGTGTCATGGTCTGAGCAGCCATTGCCCATGGTTATCGTTCACCACTAGTCGTCATTGATGGCAATTTAAATGCTCAACGTTACCGCGATGACATTCTCGCTCATCACGTCATTCCTCTGTTCCATAACAATGCCAACATCTCGATTTTTCAGCATGATAATGCCACATCTCATACAGCTAGAGACACTGTAAATTTTCTTAGGACAAATAACATTGATTTCATTGATGACTGGCCCGCTAAAAGTCCTGATCTCAACCCATCGAGCATGTCTGGGATAGTCTGGACAGACGATTGAGGCGTCGTCCCAACCCACCCGCTAACGTCAACGAACTTAGCCAAGCGGTCATTTAGGAATGGAACAATATTCCACAGGCAAAAATCAACACTTTAGTCAATTATATGCGCCTGCGATGCACTGCAGTGGTCAATTCAAGAGGTGGTCATACCCGTTATTAAGTGGGTTTTTTTTTTATTTTTTAACCCCTACCACATTTGGTCAAAATTTCTCCCAGTTTCTGTTAACCTATGGCCATGATTTTTGCACCAAACGATGCATCATGGAACACTCTTTAAACGCATATATAACAATTATTCGCCCGGTTTGTTTTCATCAAGTTATGTTCAAGCAAAGTTAGCGGAAGTTTCTTATTTTGTTCAGTATATATACGTATGTATATACGTGTGTATATATGTATATATATATATGTGTATATATATATGTATATATGTGTATATATATATGTATATATGTGTGTATATATATATGTATGTATATATGTGTGTATATATGTGTGTATCTATATGTGTATATCTATGTGTGTATATATGTATATATGTATGTATGTATGTATATATATATATGTATGTATATATATGTATGTATATATATATATGTATGTATATATATGTATGTATATATATATATATATATATATATGTATATATATATATGTATGTATATATATATATATATATATATATATATATATATATATGTATGTATATATATATATATATATATATGTATATATATATATGTATGTATATATATATATGTATATATATATATGTATATATATATGTATGTATATATATATATGTATATATATATATGTATATATATATATATATATATGTATATATATATGTATCAGGGGTGGGGAAAAATAAAATTGTCAATCGGTCCCGCTTGATGTCTTCATTAACGGGGGGGGGGGGGGGGGGGAGGGGGGGAGAGGGGGAAAAAGAAAGGAATAAAATAATAACATTTTTTTATCACCTCAGTGGGAAAAAACCACCCCACAAATTGTATATATTTTACATAATGGAATAAATAATATAAAAAAGGAATAAAAGTTATGAATTTAAATCCCATATATGTATAAAAAGTACGAGTATTCAGTACTGTGTCCTGAAAATTCATAAAAGATCGCACCGTTGAAGCGTTTGACAGCCTAAGCTAGCACATGTTTAGACAAAGAGATTAATAACGTCATCACTGATTGGATGAAATCTGACCTCTACTGGCTCTTGAGATAACCAGTACATGTAGCTGTTCTGCTTACTCCCACTTGTTAACAAGAAAGTGGAAACCTTTTGTTAATTTTAAAATCCTTTATAATTATTGGATAGACTACATTGAACAGTCAACAATAAATACATTTATTGATTATTTCAGTATATTTTATGCTATTTCAAGCAGTTTGTATTGCACAAAAGTCTCTTGCTTCCGACAGGGACACTCGACCCGACAAAGCTCCGTACATAGGTGTTGACAGGTGTTGATTGTAACCAGTTGCAAACTCTGGGTCCTTTGTTTTAATTGGAGTGTAATACCTTGATGGCTCTCTCACCAAGAATGGTGTTATTGTTAACGTCTGTTTTATCTCTTGACTGGCTCAGCAACTTTGACAAAATTAATGTTTAGCCTAGTGGCTGTGGATTGACACTACTGTAGGTCCGACTTCAGTGACTGACGATATATACTTAGGCAGACTTTAAAATCACAGACGTCCGAAACACAAGCTATACTGACTACTATTTATTTATTATTTTAAATCATGCATGAGATACCGATGTCTGGGCAGGCCGGTCCACTTGACGGATAAGAATTTGTTCCAATAACAGAAATGGACAGGTGGTTCGGACCGACAAGAATGACAAAAGTGGGACCGGCAAACAAACGTTTTTAAAAAATAATTTCGGTCTCAGAGATCGAGAATCGGTCCCAGACCGGCAGAAAAGGCCTTTTCCCCACCCCTGATATGTATATATGTATATATATATGTATATATGTATATATGTATATGTATATATATATATGTATATGTATATATATATATGTATATATATATGTATGTATGTATGTATGTATGTATATATATATATATATATATATATATATATATATATACTCTTCAAAAGAAGAAACGCAAAACCACATTGTCGTAACATTTGGAGAATTGATTTAATTATTGAATGGTGAGTCCGATAATTACCAAATGTTGCAGGATTGTTCACAATTCACTCTAGTCCATTGTGAGTAAGTGATAGGACACACCACCAAGGTCATCTGGAGTCAATACCGGGTGTGGCCTCCGCGTGTGTTGACAACTGCCTGGCACCGCCTGCCCATTGAAGCAACCAGAGTACGGATGACGTCCCGGGGGATGGTGGCCCACTCGGCCTGCAAGGCTGCTGCCAGCTCGGGCAGGGTCTGGGGTTGTGGTTGTCGCTGTTGGAGGCGTCGGTCCAACTCGTCCCATAGATGCTCAATTGGGTTCAAATCCGGTGATATATCGATGGCCAAGGAAGGACATTAATGTTGTTGTTCTGTAGGAAAGCCGTTGTGAGACGTGCTGTGTGAGGCCTGGCATTGTCATGTTGGAACACTGTGTTGTCGTTGGCCATAACTGGAACGATGTGTGGCCGGAGGATCTGGTCAATGTAGCCCTGTGCATTCAGGTTGCCCTGCACGTGGACCAGGTCAGTTCTGCCAGTGTGTGAGATGGCTGCCCACACCATGACACTACCCCCGCCGAATCTGTCCACTTCCTGCACGCAGTTTGCCACATAACGTTCACCACGACGCCTATACACGCGACATCTTCCATCATGACGTCGGAACAGAAATCGGGACTCGTCACTGAACCACACCTGTCTCCATCGCAGTTGAGGCCATTGTCGATGAATCTGGCACCACTGCAGTCGGAGTCGACGGTGTTGTGGTGTTAAGATGACACCTCGAACTGGACGTCTGGCACGAATTCCTACCTCATGTAGGCGGTTCCGTACGGTCTGGTCGGATATCCTGCGCAAACCTGGTATTGCTGCGGCTGTGGAGGTGGCAGTAGTCAATCGTTCCCGAAGGTGGCGTACCCGGATGTAGCGGTCCTGCCCGGGGGTAGTGACCCGTGGTCGACCGGATCTAGGGAGGTCACATGTTGATCCATGTTGCTGGTAACGGTCCCACGGTCTGGAGATGGTACTTGGGGACACATGGAATGCCGTGGCAACGGCCGTTCTGGATTCGCCTGCGTCTAGTCGGCCGATGGCATTGTTTCTCTGCGGTTCACGGAGACGTGGCATGTCCTGGATTGTCAACTGTTGGCCAGATACAGAGGCCAGGCAAGCGAACACCCTGCACTTTTATACTGTCGGTGTTCATGTTGCACGTGCAGACAACGCACGTGCAGTGGTGACATGGTTTGCACGTGGCTGCGTTTTTGCGAATATTCACATTTTGGAACTTTATTGTACAGTAGATGCGTTTTATCGAATGTAACCGTGGGAATGTGTTTGGGACATGCAATGACCTTATATTCACAAAGCATGAACCGGTAGGAAACATAAAATCGGAGTTATAACCCATTTGTACCCTTTTGCGTTTCTTTTTTTGAAGAGTATATATATATATATATATGTATATATATATATATATGTATATATATATGTATATATATATATATATATATATATATATATATGTATATATATATGTATATATATATATATATGTATATATATATGTATATGTATATATATGTGTATATATATATATATATATATATATATGTGTATATATATATATATGTGTATATATATGTATATATCGTTGCACTTGTCACCTCTCCCCATGACTGTTTAACAAATCTTAACGCCTGTCTCAAGTTGACCACTTGCGCTTCCCATCTTCAACACATTTTAGAAAGACCTCGATAATCCAGACAGTATGGTTTTTTTTTAAAACGTCCGGACTAACGAATTTCCGGAGTACTGAATCGTCCATAGAGTAATCTCCCTTGAATTACAAACCACTAATAAAAAAAGTAAAAAATATAAAATTCAACTACACATTTTATTTTTAAAACATACATTGTATACAGTACACAGCTTTGGTTCCCGTAGTTTCAGTGCTTTATAAAATATTCTGTGATGATTGGTTGTCTAACCGAACAGTTTGATTCAAACGACATCTGCATCTTTAATACAAGTTCTAAGTTCGATTCATCTCCAATGGTTTCAAAGTACCTCACAAGCGATTCAATATGCTGTCTTGCGTCATTTGCTGAAGGGGCTTCGTGTGGTAAAACATCATTGTCATCGTCGTCACTGGGTTCAGCCGGTTCATCTGGTGTTGTTTGTTCACCTACAAGTTGCAGTATGTCGCCATATTCCTCCGCTGTCAGAACAGAACCTCCTTCGTCAGCGGAATTTTGATAGGACTTCAACAAATCACGTAACTCGGAAAGCACCAAATCATCTTCATCTTCGTCAGTATCGGGAAGGATATCTACATGCTTGTAACAGTTGCGAATCGTTGCACTTGTCACCTCTCCCCATTACTGTTTAACAAATCTTAACACCTGTCTCAAGTTGACCACTTGCGCTTTCCCATCTTCAACACATTTTAGAAAGAGCCGAACTAAATACCTTCTGTAGTGAGCTTTGAACACACGAATTATACCGCCATCCATTGGCTGGATGTGTGCAGTGGTATTTGGGGGAAGAAAATGCACTTTCACATGAGACAATGCCGTATCTTTACATGAATGACTGACAGCATTATCAACAAAGAGAATCACATGTTGGCCGCGTGACTTCATTTGCCGATCAAATGCTCTCAGCCAATCACAAAACAGATCTGAAGTCATCCACGCCTTTTTGTTGTTTCGGTATCGCACATACACCAGATTAAAATCACTGCCAAAACAACGTGGCTGTCATGCTTTCGCGATCACAAACAGTTTGATTTTGATATCCCCCGTAGCATTAGCACACAACTCAATTATTATCCTTTCTTTTGAACGTTTCACACCTTTCACTGGTTTAGACACTAATGTATAGTTTGGCCCTAGTTTGAAGAAAAGTCCAGTTTCATCCAAATTGAAAATATCCTGAAGCTCGTAACTTTTCAATACTTCTTTCAGTTCTTCCCTTCCCTTAACAACTGCAGTTTTGTGGGCGCTTTACGCTTCACCTTCATACACACGCTTGATAACATTATGGCGAGACTTGAAACGTACTAACCACCCCCAGGAGTAGGCAAAATCAGTGATGTTTATTTTTTCTCCCAGATTTTTGGCTTTTTCTATCAACATTTGATCGTTAATAGCTGCATTTTTGCTAGACATGTCACTTAACCATAAGTACAACGCCTCTTCTAACTTTTGGTTCTTGGCATTTCGAAACCGTGAGAGTGACGCTTCGTCCTCTGCAATCTTCAGCCATTTTTCTTTATTTTTGAGAATGTCACCAATCGTTGATTTTCCGATTTCGTGACCAAAGGTGTTACCAAAATGTTTTGACATGCTGTCTAGACTGGCTTTCGTATTCGTTAGTTTGTACTGACATATTTCTCGTTTCTCAAATGCTGTAATTTCGTGACGTTTTCGTTTTTTCTGTTGGCTAGCCATGACAATAAAAAGCGATTTGTGTCAAAGTAACATCCACGGATGTTTTATGCAATCTCCAGTTGATTACTGTTGCTCAAACCAGCATTACGAAGCATAAACAATTCCTATTAATTAACTGTTCAAAGGCATGTGTTAACGACCGCAGATAAGTGAACACTACGCAGCCAAGCTTCAAACAAAACCGAGGTGTGATACCCTGTGCAGCCATGTTGACGGCTACGGTTCACACAACAATGGTGCAGTTACTAATTAATCTGCGATCAAACGATTTCAAGTTCTTAAATGGCCTCCGGTTAAACGAAGCATTAAGCTGTTATTTTTTACAGTTCGTTTTGAATAATGGCCGTCCGGTTCCGGAAGCCGAATTTCCGGATTAACGAACACATTTACAACATAAGAAGTTCGTTTTTTGGTTTTGCTGTCCGTAAGGTGGGGTTTCCGGATTATCGAGGTTTCACTGTATATATATGTGTATGTGTATGTGTATGTGTATGTGTATGTGTATATATATATATATTGAGGAATCATATCAGAACAAAAAGTGAATTTAAATATGAAATAAAGTTTTCACTTTATTTGTCAGGTCTTGCCATATGAACAGACTAACCTGTTGCAGTTGATTCGAACAGACAACAAAATCCTCAACAAGGTGCTCACTGTGTTGGCAGCGTTATGTTGTGAGCTGGACGCGTTGAAGCATGAAGCGGAAACTAAGTTCTACAATGCTCTGCTCTTCTATGGTGAAGGTGGTAAGTTCTTCTGTACAGACCGGCCTCGGTGGCGTCGTGGCAGGCCATCGGTCTACAGGCTGGTAGGTACTGGGTTCGGATCCCAGTCGAGGCATGGGATTTTTAATCCAGATACCGACTCCAAACCCTGAGTGAGTGCTCCGCAAGGCTCAATGGGTAGGTGTAAACCACTTGCACCGACCAGTGATCCATAACTATGGTTTGTGCTATCCTGCCTGTGGGAAGCGCAAATAAAAGATCCCTTGCTGCCAATCGGAAGAGTAGCCCATGTAATGGCGACAGCGGGTTTCTTCTCAAAATCTGTGTGGTCCTTAACCATATGTCTGACGCCATATAACCGTAAATAAAATGTGTTGAGTGCGTCGTTAAATAAAACATTTCCTTTCCTTTCCTTTCTTCTGTACAGCTGACAATTCTGTAGGGTTGGCTATGTTTGTCTAGAACTCCTTCTCGCCCTCCCTCCCTTCTTGGTTGGTCACACTGAAGTTCTGGATAGGAACAGTGTCTCTTCCTAAATAAAACCTACTAAATAAACCTGTTAAGCTTAAGCCCAACCTCCCACCTTACCTCCTTAGGGCTAATATTCTTTTTGTTTAAATTTTATTATGTTTAATTTTTGAACTGCCCAATGTAAATTAGTAGTGACTAAAATTATAATAAATATATATATTTTTTTCTTCTCTTTTTTTAATAATAATTAAATGTTTTTTAGCGCTTTTAATTTTTAAAATTATTATTATTAAAGTCCCAATTCCCCTTTTGTATAATAGTTCTAAATTGTCCATTCCTATTCTGTCCCGGACCAGACCACTGGCTATCCAGAGGCCAGACCAGGGATAGACATGTCCCCCCCCAAAACTTAAGTCGTTTTGGGGCATGTTAAAAGGGTACTCTCTCTGTCAGTAAGTAGAAAGAACATCGGTCTGAAATAGGCTATTGAGTACAGATAGATTCCACCACAAATAAAAAGGTGCCAATCACACTGTACCAAGATGGTAAAGCATCCTTTTCATTGGTTAATTGGTTTTAATCTCATCATTCAGGAGGTTAGTTGCTGGTGATTACATGTAACATGACCGTGTTGTTGTTTTTAAATCTGACAACGTTGTTGTTGTTTAAATGTAACATGTCTGTTTTGTTTTTCAGAACCTGAGACAGGGCTGGAGGAAGGAGATGCACAGGTTCAGATGGGGAGAATTATTGTTGTTTAAATGTAACATGTCTGTTTTGTTTTTCAGAACCTGAGACAGGGCTGGAGGAAGGAGATGCACAGGTTCAGATGGGGAGAATTATTCCCCTTTTACAGGTATGTTAACATTTGGATGTTAGGTGTATGTAAGATTTGCAAGATTTAGCATTTTTTAGTTGAATTTCTGTAATCTAACCCCTGCTTGTTTTTAAATCTCTTGATATGTTTTCAGGAACTGTCGTGTTTTGTTTCGCGGTCATATGAAGTTGTGAAGAATGTGGTTCAGCAGTTTTCCTGTCTTTACTCGTTGGCAAGGTTGGGTTTCTTATCACTGGTTGTTCTTTATAAAACTGTTTAAAATTAGAACCATAAAAAATAACTTTATAGTTTTAAATATGATAGATTATGATCACAAAGATATACATTTAAACAAGATGCCAAAACCATTTTCTATAGCCATAAATTTTCATAGTTTTTCTGAATTTGTTTGACTCTTATAGGAACAAGTAAATTTATAATTTTTGTTTATGAAAACATTTTTAAAATTTGCTCCATATTTTAATGCTTCAGTGTTCCTTGAATGTTTGTACGTGTAACTTATTTGGCATCCTATAAACAGGTGCTAATTTTTGTCTTTGAAAATTGAAATATCTTAGTCAAAGAAAATTGACATTTGACCTTATTTTAGGAAGCTGGTAGCCTATCAATAATACACTGATTTCCTTTCAGTGCTGGACCTAAGATGATAGACATGACTGATGTACACGTTCCAGTAAGTTTAATTTAACAAATACAGTGTTCATTTTTAATTATGTGACCACCTCATTAATTAATATGTTGGTGTAATAAGCAGATAATCATATTTAAAGTGGTTAGAACTATAAAATGTGAATTGGAATGATGCATACCCAGAGCACCAACACATACCAATAGTTTAACAGATAAAAGCCTCTTAATTTTAGCATTGATTAAAAACCATGATTATTCCTGCTAGCTGGAAGCGGTCAAATGTCATTCTGGCTGTTTGTGCCCACTCAAGCCCACCCACATCATGTCGAGTAATAAGTGAACTGCAGATAATCCTGTCAGTCCAGGGTATACAAGCATGGAGTAGAAAGAAACTAAACTAAGACCACGAATGCTAAAAGGAGAGCGAGGAAGAGTGTTTTTTAAGACAACTGTTCCAGCTGTTCCAACACAATTACTACTAATTCACTTAAGTTATCTGATTCGTCTTGTATATAATTCACATTAGCTGATCATTTGATTTTTAGTTGTGTTATACATCAGCATGTGGTTAATTAAATATTTTAGTTCAAAAATACAAATGAAACACAGCAATAAGCAAGGAATGCTAACTGTTTTTGGAATGTTTTGACTTGTTTACATTATAAAAGTAATGCAAGAGTTGTTTTTTGACTTGTTTTACAATTATAAAAGTAATGAAGAGTTGTGTTTTAACTTGTAGGTTGTTTTTCTGCATCTTGGTGGTCTGCTAGAAGTCCTGATCACACTGGATGAGATTATTGATAACCATGCGACTCTCAAGGAACACTGGACCCTCTATAAGAGGTGGGTATTAAATTAAATAATGTATGTCTCAAATCTCTTCATGACAGTTGAGCAGTTGCTCCCGCTTGCCTCATACTCGTCAAAAGATAGGAAGCGGTGAGTGATTATACACTTGACTTTCATCATGAAGCTTTATTATTTGTCATTATGATGCTTATTTTTAAATATATCGTCCTGCTCTCCTTATGTGAATATTTCCAGTTGTCCTGTTATTGGTAGAAAAAAAGGTACATATTTTAAAACCATGGGTCTTTAAGATATTGTGTGTATTTCGTTCTTGTCAGTTTGACATGATCCCACAATGTTTTGTAACTATGAGTGATGTAGAGAAAGTTCCATGTTAAAATGTTGTCTCTGCTGTGTTTTGTGTATCAGAATGGTGAAGTCGGTCCGGCATGACCCCACCAAGTTCAGTGCGTCTGGAGATAAGCTGCGTCCATTTGAGAAACTCATGATGATGCTGGAGGGAAGACTGCTCGATGGGATGATCTTTCAGGTCAGCAAATAATCATCCGTTGTCTAGTAGGCCTACAGCATTTGATCTTCATCCGTCACATATCTAGAGATACTTCCTGAACCTGTAATGCAAACATTAAGCTGAAACTCACGTAGATGTAATTATGCATGTATTTGAAACTGTTCTCAGCTTGTGCTTATAAAACTTTTAGAGTCCAGACTCAATCTCTAATGAAGTCACACTCATACAATTTGTATGGCATTGCCATGACGTTAAAGTCTCAGACTCTATTAGAGCAGTCTGCGAAATTAGCCAGGTGCCCCATGCCCGAGACGTGTAGAAATCGCAACAGACGTGTAAATTTTCCAATCTCACATGCCCAACAGGAAATGTTTTTTCCAAATACTTTTAAAGTTATGAATTTTTTACACCGGAAATGAAAGTCGTCTAGAAGCAGACAGAAATTCACATTTTCGCTTTACTGACATCTCGGGTTTATGACGGGTCGGCCGATCGATACCTCGCCCCTGGTATCACTAGATACTGGAAAGGAAATTTTTGTTTCCTCACCCCGGGTCGTTTCATCCTAATTTTTTGTATAGATGTTTATACTACAAGTGCATGCATTAGATCATAAAATTTTGTATAAAATCACGTGTCCTGTTGCTCGGTAAGAAATCTACAATTTTGGAGTGAAACGACCCACCCCCAGACCTTTTTCACACATTCTGCCCGATACCCATATTTATGGCTGGTGCGAACGGGAATTAGGGCGAAACGATCCGATACTGTCGCTTAGGTCATTTCCTGTTAACAAATGAAAACAACTGCATGACAACATGTCGAGTTTCTTGCGATATGTCGAGGGTGCAAAGCCGGGGAAGAAACGGCCATCTGAATGACAGGCGTCATCAAAAACAGAGTATGAAGCAAAAAGAAAACATAGCTTCCAGCCGCTATGGTTGAACAACCGCCAATGGTTGAAATACGACGGCGAGAAAATGTTTAGTACGGCCTGTACTGATTTTGGTACCGACGTAGATTCGGCGTTTGTAAAGGGGTCAAACCACTTTCGACTCGAGTCCATCAAGCAGCATGAGGCTTCAAAAGTACATGGTAGGGCAAATGAAAAATGCATCGCAAAATCTGCCCCTTTATCACAAAGCAAGGCAGCTGAGTGTCTTTATAATTTGAAAAAGGCCGACTATGACAGACTTACAATAAATTTGGCATAAATGGGCATCTAGAAGTTCATTCAGGCGATTAAGTTTTACAAGCCCACTTGCCCAAGGGCAAGTGTCTCAAAAAGTTTTTCGTGAAGACTGTTAGAATATCGAGTCAAGACTCAAAAGGTTTATAAGCATGGTGCCTGGTGAATGTGTTTGTCAATGTGTTTTGTGTTTTTAAATCCCCCACTACCTTGCCTTGTGATGTGACAAGAACATGTTCTTTGTGAACAGTGTTCAATACATAGTCTCTCTTGTTTTACAAAGTAATGGTGCAGTTATCTCCCTTGACCATACAAAAATGTACATAAACCAGAGTCAGACCTGTCAACCTTAAGTCAAGAGAAAGCAGGAGGTGTGTGTTGAAAAAGCAGGAGATTTTGTCAAAAAGCAGGAGATTTTTTAAATTCACACAATTTAACCCAAAATCGCAAGATTTAAAAAAAAACATTATTACAATAACTTATATGAATACTATATAATGTCATATATACTTCTTAACCTTAGATCTTGGCATTAATTTTTTTTTTTTTTTATTAAAAATGTTTTTTTTGTTTTTTTGTTTTTTTTAAGTTTAAAAAATATTATTATGATTTAATGCATACTTAAATTATTATTTTTATTTTTATCCAAAAATGTTAAGAACATGAACAAGAAATAAAAAAATTAATTAGTACATTTCCGGTATTAACTTACAGCCTTACAGGTTGCATTACATTATCATTTGTGGTACCTAAGTACCAAAGACAAATTTATATAAATCTTATAAATTAATATTCAATTTTTACTATAATGAGGAACAGTGGCGTGGTACTTATTTAAAATCATTATAATGATGCAATAAACATTGTATTTTCATTAATCATAAGTAAAACCTCATTACTGACATCGCGTGAAATATACCGGAATTATACCCATTTCCGTGAGTAACTTTATGTCATTGTTAAACACAACATTTTTTAATTGTACAAAAATAATTTCTTGAAGTGTACCCTTATAACCAACATTTTACTGCACAAACATACAAAATTAACTGACACAAGTATGTATATACAGCTAATTGGTCTTTTCGTTGTCTTGTGACATGTGATTTTAACATGCATCGTGTGTATCGCTGTCAACTCGGAGTCTGGCAGTTCAGATTCGTCATAGTTGCATTATGTAATCCAGTGGGAAGATATTTTACAATTCAGAGGTGTTATTAGAACTAAATTGGATATATATTTTTTTTTATATGGCAACACTGAATGTCTATACACAGCCTGTTGAATTAGTGGCAACATGCTTCGTAGCCATTACGATGACAACAAACATTATAATAACACGTCATTTTATAAACTCCATGTGCTTTTTTAACAATATAAATAGGCTATCCCACAATTCTCACTTCGGCAAAGGTTAAACAGTCGGGACAATTCGGCCTGTTACATTCTCAGAAACCGAAAGTAGTCGACATTTTCCGAATGAGAAAAAAAGGCAGAGTTACTTCCCTTATGTTATTTTGACAAAAGAGGATCGATTTTTTTTTATGCTTACAAAAATGTCATTTAACAGGAGAAATTGTCTCCCGCACAGGGAAAAGGAGATTTGATCAAATACCGGGAGACTCCTGCGGAATCTGGGAGGGTTGACAGGTCTGACCAGAGTGATTAATAATACAATTCTTAAATGATTTTAAAACATTTTGTCTTAACACACACATAACTGAAATAATCTTAGTCATTTGATTTCTCGGTCTTGCTTCACATATGATTACACTGTAGTTAGGACTGTTTATTTTTATTAAGGGCATAATTTCCAAAGCACTGTTTTCATCCCATGATTTTAAACACACCCATGCCTAACTCATTCAGTGTACTTTCTTTGAATTCCGTTTTCTAGATCACATATTGTTGTTTTCCAGAACTGCGTGGAGCAGATCTTTGATGACACCAAGGTTAATGTGTCCAAGAATGGGTCGTTTGCTGAAGAGTTTGCCATCAACATTCGAGATATCGTCGTTGATTTGGAGAGCCGAATTGGTAACACTTCATTGGATAGTGTATGGTAGACCTGATTCCACAGTATATTATTAACTAGGTCCCTAGTCCACGAAGGAAGGAAATGTTTTTATTTAACGACGCACTAAACATATTTTATTTATGGTTATATGTCGTGAAACATATGGTTAAGGACCACGCATATATTGAGAGAGGAAACCCGCTGTTGCCACAAAAAGGGCCACTCTTTTCGATTAGCAACAAGGGATCTTTTATATGCACCATCCCACAGACAGGATATTACATACCACAGTCTTTGTTACACCAGTTGTGAAGCACTGGCTGGAACGAGAAATAGCCCAATGGGTCCACCGACGGGGATCGATCCTAGACTGACCGTGCATCAAGCAACTGCTATACCACTTAGCTACGTCTCGCCCCTGTTCCACGATGCAATCTTAGAACTATATAGTCATGCACTTAAGGTGATTTTAGTGTTACGATCACTTGGTGGAATTAGGCACAGGTTTCTGTATGACAGGCTCCTGCTCATCTCGTACTAGCACAAAGATGGAAACAGAAACACCTTTCATTATTTAGCTTTTTTTATTAGGCTGCCTTGACAAAGTAAAAATGTTAGACATAGGTATCACTTTTCCAGTGGAATCAACTTTTGTGTCTAGCTCCAGCATTTAAAAACTAAATATGTTATCAATGTTACGTCACAAATTATTTCTTTATTCACTGAATTAGTTTATTAGTATCCGTTTGTGTCTGGTTTCTGATCTGTTGTTTGTTTACAGGTGAGATGAATGAGGTACCACTTTCTGTCTGGTTTCTGATCTGTTGTATTTGTTTATATGTGAGGTGAATGAGGTAAATCAGAGATACCACTTTGTGTCTGGTTTCTAATCTGTTGTATTTGTTTACAGGGGAGGTGAATGAGATAGATCACAGATACACAAAGATACCACTTTGTGTCTTGTTTCTGATCTGTTGTATTTGTTTACATGGGAGGTGAATGAGGTAGATCAGAGATATCACTTTGTGTCTGGTTTCTAATCTGTTGTATTTGTTTACAGGGGAGGTCAATGAGGTAGATCAGAGATACCACTTTGTGTCTGGTTTCTAATCTGTTGTATTTGTTTACAGGAGAGGTGAATGAGATAGATCAGAGATCCCACTTTGTGTCTGGTTTTTGATCTGTTGTGTTTGTTTACAGGGGAGGTGAATGAGGTAGATCAGAGATACCACTTTGTGTCTGGTTTCTGATCTGTTGTGTTTGTTTACAGGTGAGGTGAATGAGGTAGATCAGAGCTACCACTTTGTGTCTGGTTTCTAATCTGTCGTATTTGTTTACAGGGGAGGTGAATGAGATAGATCAGAGATCCCACTTTGTGTCTGGTTTTTGATCTGTTGTGTTTGTTTACAGGGGAGTTGAATAAGATAGATCAGAGATACCACTTTGTGTCTGGTTTCTAATCTGTTGTATTTGTTTACAGGGGAGGTGAATGAGGTAGATCAGAGATACCACTTTGTGTCTGGTTTCTGATCTGTTGTGTTTGTTTACAGGAGAGATGAATGAGGTAGATCAGAGATACCAGTTTGTTGGACTGTGTGGACTGTACATCCTTCACTTTCAAATATTTCGAGTCCTTGACAAACGTCTGTTCAAGTCTATCTGGGATGTGTACAAAAAGGTAATTTATATTTTTAACATGTATTTAGAATTCTCTGCAAGTAACTCTTAATTGTTTTGAAATTAAGTGTTAATGATTTTTTGAAACAAGTCTTTATAATTATCTTACAAGCTTTATTATATATGTATTAAATGTTTTGATAATCAATATTTTATAATGATTTCTAAATTTAAATCCAATCTGGCTTTTTTCCAATCATATCTGTAGAGAGTGAAATACAATGTTTAACAACAATAAGTGTATAATAATCCGTGTCTCTGTTGTGACAGATTCCTTGTATCCATCTCATTGGCAACGTGGTGTGGTTTCCTAATGACTTCCTCACAAACAAACTTCCCAACCTAGCCCAGTTTCTCGACCGTAAGGCACTGTCGGCAGTTCTCCCCGCCCAGCAGGCCTGGCTCGCCCAGAAAACCCAGATGTTAACCAGGTATTACACACACACACACACACACACACACACACACTATTCAATATCAGTGTTAACTTACAGTTGCATATGTACACTTTTCCTGTCCGTTTTCTGTGAATCTAGGAATATGTGAATTACTGACATAATGTGTCTGTCATGTCTGTGTTTCCATCTTATTCACAAATCGTGTGTGATCACGGATGTTCAGAATCTCACAAGAAATGACGTAATACGTAAGAAAACATCGTCATCAATATTAATTCAACAAGTCTTAAACTGACCCGTGTCCTTTTGAAAGTTGTTTTTATAAATATGCCTTCATGGATGGGTATAAATGCATGTATATGGAAACAATGAACAAAAACAATGGCTTTGCATATATCCAGCAATACATGCATGTGGAAATGTAGCTTCATCTATTATATAATACAGCATATATCTAACTAGATATTACAAATATACAGTTAAAGCCGCTGACACTAGTTATTATGCAGTGTAAATTGATTTCAGTTAATATAGCTTTTTTCCCGTAATCTTAGTCATTACTTAAAGCTTTTGCTTCAGTTGTTCATTTTGTCAAATTCAATGTGTTTCTGGTTATTTAGCTGTTAGCTGCTCAGAATTAGTTTCATATCAAATAAAAAGATATGTATTTTGGAATCTATGTCCATCAGCTTATAAAATCAAGCCAATGCATCGCGACTGGTATATCAAAGGCCTTGGTATGTGCTATCTTGTCTGTGTATGGTGCATATAAAAGATCCCTTGCTATTAATGGAAAAATTTAGAGGGTTTCCTCTCTAAGACTATATGTCAGAATTACTCAGTGTTTCACATCCAATAGCCGATGATTAATAAATCAGTGTTCTAGTGGTGTTGTATGTGTATCAAAATGTGTTCATATGTATAATGCTGTATATATGTAGCAATGTATTATAATAATAAATATACTATTCAATATTGACTTTTTTCCCAATATATAAGACAGCTTATATATAACCAGGTTTTACAGATACTGTATTATTCAATATCAAAGAGTTGTCAAATATACTTGATTGTAGCATACTAATAACCAAACTACTACTGAGAATAAGTTTGTTATTCAATATATAATGGTGAATACTTGTATATATATTCATTATTTTTAGGTTTTTTGCTTAACCTTAAATTACTATTATTAATGATCATTTGGAAAAATGTGACCCTAGCATGAAGTTTGATGTATATGTAACACAGAGGTTTATGCAGCCTTTACATCTCACACCCTTTGGTAAAATCTTGCACAATACACTAGCATATTAACTCTCTGAAATTTATAATCTAATTGTATGTAACAAACTAATCTGCTTTTATAAATAACTGTGAGCAGTATCACTTAAAATGTAAATTGTCACTACCGGTACTTTAATTGGTCAGTTTGATCTGTACCTTTGGGTTTTAGATCTCATTAATTTTGGGCACACCAGATATATTTTTATGTTCTGAGCAAAGCAAGTTTTTTTTTAGTGCATTAATGTTATCAACAACTACTGAAGGATTGTAGATATTCAAAATTTCATTTCAAGTTATTTCATCTCATTAAAGCATAATATTTCAGTTGTTTTGATGTCAACACTTTTATACTTTATTTGAGCATACTTATTTTGATGCGATCTAAAACCCGCATCTGTAAATTAATAGTATGTTTTATATTTTTGTCTCACCTTAACAAAGTATCAGTATTACTTTTCTGATGATGGTTTAGTTTTATTTCTCACAAACCATAAGTCCTAGACAATGAAACTTTGTTTATAGTTGCACTTATATATGATCTTAATGCAATTAAAATTATTTTAATTTTTTTAAATTAAAATACTTTAGTGTTTAGGTCAATGTTAAGAAACTTAATTAAATTTTATAGTTGCTTCTCTGAATCTTATGTTAGTGCATATTTAAAATATTTTGAATTTAAATTCAATTTAATTTCTTTTTAAAACCTTTAAAAAATGTTTATCATGCAATGAGATGAACATCTGTAGATGCAACAATACTTGACATGGAATGTTTATTGTTCATGAAACATGTAATTCCGTGGAATTCTTGTTTAAATTGTTAATCAGATGAATCAGAAATTGTTTTGTTAGTGACTGTAGCTGACTGCGTACTGAATGGATTTTATATTCAGAATGTATGATGATCTTTCAGTACATACTGCAAGTTTTAGCTTGGTACTAATAAATAATTATTCAAATATTTTCTTATTTTCCTCCTTCCCACAGGACAAGGTTTGTATTCTTCCATTGCTAACAGCCTTTATTAGTTTTTCTTACTAATACATGTTTGCTTTATTAACTGGCAGTATTGAAATAAGTATTTCTCTTAACAGTTCTGTTGAAAAGAACTCTCTTTAAGTCTCAATTAGTATTTTGCCATTCCTTTTGTTTTTTAAATTACAAAATTGGCATTTTCACTTTAAAATATTTCTCACCAGATAACTCATTGTGACTGCATGTTATAGGAGACATGTCCATACTGGAGCCACATAATAATTACTCAGTGGTGTTTTGATTATTATGACATTTTCAAATATTTGTTGTCATTGGAAAGTGCAGCCACCCTTTTAAATACAGTGGGCTGAATGAATGAAGTGTGTTTTTCTTAAATGCAGATGTTTAAGCAGGGTAAATGTATGTAGATATACATATATACGAGAAAAAGAGGCTTTGTATAATTTCAGCTTGCTATATTTTATTTGTGTTAAACATTATTTTAAATAACAGGTTTGAAAGTAATTACTGTATATTTGTTTACACTTTACAGCTTGTATTCACTGAAGGGTGGGGTATAGGCCAGAAGTAGAAAGCTGGTCTTAGGTTCAGTGGGTCATAGGATCAAATCCCTTATTGGACCTGTTGGTGTGGAGGTTTTCAGGCATTCAAACCAATGCCCCACTACTGGCAGGCTTTTTGCCAGAAAATAATTTGAATGTACATAATAACAATAAAACTTAGCGTAAGTGCCATTACTAGGTGGATCTAGGTTTGAATGTTTCAAAATTTGACCCTGTATTTTATATACTTTAACACAGTTTTAACAGCAGTTCCCTACTAGTATCTATACAAATATTACAATGTCACACAAACAGTATATCCAGTAATTGCCACGATTTTAGGGTATGCAATTTTACCTTTGGTACCGTACCCTCTGACAAATCCCTGACTGGTACATTAGAGGTTATGGTATGTGCTGTCCTGTCTGGAAAAGTGTATATAAAAGACCCCTTGTTACTACTTGGTAGGAATAGTCTTTGTTGTGGCAGTAAAAGAAACTGACTGGTACATCAAAGGTTATGGTATGTGCTGTCCTGTCTGTGGGAAATACATATAAAAGACCACTTGCTACTACTTTGTAGGAATAGCCTGTGTGGTGGCAGTTGGTTTTGAACACACACTCAATACCATGTATCGAAACACCCGTATGTTAGACTGTGATTAGCCTTAGTTTAAAATGTTACCAGTGACCAAAGATTGCCTTCCTTTCTTCTACTATCACTTCATTAACGATGTTTCTTCTTTTGTTACTGTGTATTGCTTTATTTAAATATTCACGGTGCCAAGCATAGACATTGCTATCGTTCTTTGTAGTGTTTGTTTTGTTTTAAATTCATCTCACTCACAGCCATTAGAGGGCAGTATCTATTGTGTATCATATATTTTACAGTCATCACTTTAAAAATGAACTAAATTTAAAGGGACATTCCTCACATTGTAACCACGAGAGTAATATCTTTATAGGAGAGGGGTCAAGCCTTTTTGTCCATTAAGTTTCATGTTAATTACATTTCTTTCTTGAACATTCATTTATGCATGCTTGTCAATTTATTTTCATGCTTGTATCCAGTTAAGATTCAAGCATGCTGTCCTGGGCACACACCTTAACTATCTGATCTGTCTGTCCAGAACAGAGGGTTAGTGATTAGCTGTTAGTGATGGATACGTAGGTGAAATAATTTTAAACCTCCCTATAATACTGTAAAACCTCACTCTGGGTGGGAGCCGGTATTGGGGTGTGAACCCAGTACCTACCAATGGGTTAACAGCTTGGTCACTGAGGCTAGTTAATTCTGGTCATTTATAATAATATTTGCAGTAACCCGAGTCAAACAAATTACTTTAAGTAATAATTTCTGTGTGGAAAGCAAATAGTACAAAATGATGCTTTCTGTAACTAACTGGTTTGGTTAATGTCTTATAATATTATCCCAGTCAAGGTATTGACAGATACTGAAAAGATTTATAATATATTGCTCGTGCAAATTTATCATAGTAATGGGAGGAATTAAAATTAATACATGGCTTCAATTTAAAAGTATTGCTTTTGTTATCTCACACTACTGGTGGCTGTTAGAACCATGATAATGCTTTTTATTAGTAATGTTTATAATAAATTAGTAATTCAAGATTTCGGTTTGGAGAAACTAAGTACCTAATTTAAGGATGTTGCTTGTTGTTGGTATAATGTGTGTTTGAGCTGGGACGTTTTTAACTTTCCAGCCTACGGGTCGGGACGTAGCCCAGTGGTAAAGCGCTCACTCGATGCACGGTCAGTCTGTGATTGATCCCTGTCGGTGGGCCCATTGGACTGTTTCTCATTCCAGCCAGTGCACCATGACTGGTATATGAAAGGCTGTGGTATGTACTACCCTGTTTGTGGGATGGTGCATATAAAAGATACCTTTACTGCTAATCGAAAAGAGTAGCCCATGAAGTGGCGACAGCAGGTGTCCTCTCTCAATATCTGTGTAGTCCTTAACCATATGTCTGATGCCATATAACCGTAAATAAAATGTGTAGAGTGCATCGTTAAATGAAACATTTCCTTCCTTCCATTCCAGCCTTGAAATATAAGGTGATTTAACTGGTTGAAAAACCTCTCTTTTTTCATTTCCTCATTTAAGAAAGAGGATCAGTTTTGTTTTCATTTTTAATTTAAAAAAACTAATTAATTAAAACTTCCAAATTAAAGAGTGTATGCTTAAATCCTATTTATCAATGTCAGTTTTTGTGAGAATTCAAGACTGGTTACAATACAAAGAAAGTCTTTATTGAAAGGTTAAACATTTTGAGGCTGGGGAAGGTTTGTTGTTATGTATAGAGTACAGGAAGTTTTCATAGCTCCCAGAATATATCCCAAGTACAGAGCCTTAATCCAATGTATACTTGAATATCATTTCAAGGAAATTATTAAATATATACATTGATTATATAGTTGTTTTGCAAATGATAGAAAAAATTATCACCATAACCAAAATCAGAAAATTGCCATATTTTGAGACCTGACTGTTTATTATTGTTAGTGACCATGTTGATTGTTATTAATAGTGGTTTACTTGTGACTCTTCTGTTATTGTTGGTAATAGTTGGTAATAGCCTGAGTATATGACTGTTTTAACTATTATTGTTGGTCATAGTATCTGACTTGTGACTGTTCTGTTATTGTTGATAGTGTTTGACTTGAGATTTTTTTTTTCTTTTTGTTTTAGTGCATCATGAAATTAAACATTCCTTTTATCCATGTGATTGTTTTAACTATTATTGTGGCTAACAGTATTTTGTGACTGTTTTAACTATTGTTGGTAATAGTCTGTGTTGTGACTGTTTTAACTATTATTGTTGGTATAAGTATCTGTCTTGTGTGTCTTTTCTATTATTGTTGGTAATAGTGTCTAACTTGTGACTGTTCTGTTGGTAATAGTGTGACTGTTTTAAATATTGCTGTTGGTAACAATGTCTGACTTAGACTGTTTTAACTATTACTGTTGGTAACAATGTGTAACTTGAGACAGTTTTAACTATTACTGTTGGTAACAGTGTCTGACTTAGACTGTTTTAACTATTACTGTTGGTAACAGTGTGTGACTTGAGATTGTTTTCACTATTACTGTTGGTAACAGTGTGTAACATGAGACTGTTTTAACTATTACTGTTGGTAACAGTGTCTGACTTGTGACTGTTTCTCTGCTTGTAGAGATGTTCAGACGTACAGTGCCCAGGTAACTGCGTGGATGGTGCGCATGGAGTCGAACCTGTCACGAGGATCTACCCTGATGGAGGACCTCAACAACCGGTGTCTTCTCTTCATCCAGGTAGGAAGCAGGATAACACGTAGAGACTGATAGTCCAATAAATGTTAACTTTCTCTGTAGGGATGGGACAAAACATACTTAAAATGTTTATTCTCTTGGCAAATTAATCACTGAGGTCAGTTCCTATTTTGGGAGGTTACAATTTTTATGGTTCTGTCAAGAAATTCTCGGATTCAGTGCAGGATCCGAATGGCACCTATCGCCCATGCAAACATGTCAGGTTTATGGGAATCGAGCACTGTGATTGGCTGAAATACTTTACGGGTCATTGGGATTACCAGCAAGGTGTGGAAACATTTATACATGTATCATTTAAAAAATATAATAACAATAAAAAAAATATTTAATTTTAAATGAACCGCGGTTTGGTAATTGGGAAATGGTGCACCGAACCGTGGGCCTAAAACGGTGATTTTCAGTAACATCTAATAATCGTCCCATCCCTATTTCTCTGGTTAATTTTGCAAATGGGCATGAAGGCAGCATCTTGAACATATAGAGGATAATAAACAAGTTACCAGTTATTATCAAATTTAGTAAACACACTGAGTGCTTATAGTTCAGAGACTGTGTTTATATCAAAGATTGCTCTATGTAGGGCTTCCAAGAGTCCAAAATATTGGACTCGAGTACTCGAGGGTGAAACTCAACTTAGACTCGAGTACCTGATATTTACACTAGATGATAATGAGACCAAGGAATAAAGTAAACTAGCATTATGCATATTAATTCCAGCGCTGAACATGAATGCCAAATCATGTCATTATATTGTATTCCACACACTCCACTTTTGATTTCCCTCCATGTCTCATAGCCCTATAATATAACTGGCGGCAAGCATAATATGGAAAAATTATGTAAACAAATATAATTAAATGAAAGTCTCTCCCTTGTAAGCAGGGGTGCAGAAATAGAAAAACTTTCATTAGTCTGCCAGACCAAAACCAACTAAAATTTACTAGCCCACCAGAATTTTTACTAGTCCACCAGTCTACAGAACAATATATTAATAACAATATTATAATATACAGTGTCTTCACTTCAAATGATATATATGAATTGACAAAACATCATGTGGCAAACGAAATAAAAAAGATAGACTGTTGGGCTGGTAGTTGCATTTTTTAACTCGTTCGTCAGAATATTTACTCTCATTTGGTGAGCGGGTGAGTACTTTCGGCACCCCTGGTATGGGTACTCGAGTCCTTTGAATGAGCTTGAGTCTTGCTAGACTCAGCCCGTGCCCGTGTACTTGAGTACTCATGGTTGCCTGAACTCTTTGCATGTGATCGTGTACATTATGGTAGTACTGTGTTTATTATTCCAGGGACTTTTCTATGCTTACAATTTGAGTCATCAAATCCGAACACTGATGAATCTTCACGTGGCTCTTCAGAAACCCATGACCAAGACAGCCGTGCTGGCGCTCTGTCGACTCATTGAGCTGCTGAAGGTAACCGTTCATTCGTTCATTCATTCATTTATTCATTAATTTCTTCACTATCATTCTCGCTCTGTAAGCTGATTAAAGTACTGAAGGTAGCTATTTGTTTATTCATTCTTTCATTCAGTCATTAATTCATGTATCAAGTCAGTCTCACTGAGTAAAAAAAGTTAAAGTTTGTTTTGTTTAACAAAACCACGAGAACACATTGATTTTTTAATCATTGGTTATTGCTTGTCAAACATTGGTAATCTTGACATATAGTCTTAGAGAAGAAACCCGCTACATTTTTTCATTGGTAACAAGGATCTTTTATTTGCACCATCCACATACCACAGCCTTTGATATATCAGTCTTGGTGCACTGACTGGAACGAGAAATAGTCCAATGGGCCCACTGACGGGGATCGATCCATGACCAACCGTGAACCAGTCAGTCAGTCAGTCATTCTCCTTCATCCACCGTTTCATATGCTTACAACTTAACTTGATTTGCAAACAGATTTTCCAGCTGAAATAATGAACTTGGTTATATTTATATGTAATAACTATTTTTATGATTGTTGTACTTGGTAATAAGTATGTGCGATAAATATTTCCCTTCTGTATTTTCAGGCTATAGATCACACATTCCATCGACGCACCATGCTTGTTGCAGAGTCGATAAATCACATCATTCAGCACCTGAGTTTCCATGCACTGACTGCCATTGGTATAGCCAAGGTATGTTTACAGATAAGTACTGCTAGCAGCCTGTGGGAGGGGAGGGTGCAGATGAAATCACTTTGATTTACCCTCCAGACCAAGAGCCACAGTTACCATGTGTTGGACATCTCTTGATTCATCCATGGGTGAAGCGTAGCCCAGTAGTACAGCGCTTGCTTGACGTGTGGTCGGTTTGGGATCGATCCCCGTCAGTGGGCCCACTTTGCGCTATTTCTTGCTCCAGCCAGTGCACCACGACTGGTACATCAAAGGCTGTGGTATGTGCTATCCTGTCTATGGGATGGTGCATATAAAAGATCCCTTGCTGCTAATTGAAAAGAGTAGCCCATGAAGTGGCAACAGCAGGTTTCCTCTCTCAATATCTGTGTGGTCCTTAACCATATGTCTGACGCCTTATAACTGTAAATAAAATGTGTTGAGTGTATCGATAAATAAAACACTTTCTTCCTTCCTTCCTCTTGATCTATGAAGTCTATGAAGTGGCGAAAGTTGGCTTCCTCTCTCAATATCTGTGGTCTTTAACCACATGTCCGACGCCATATAACCTTTAATAAAATGTGTAGAGTGTCGTTAAATAAAACATTTCCTTTCTCTTGATTCATGAAAAACCATTGTCCTGCTTACAGATGGAGGTTTCTAGTTCAGTCAACCGGTAGAAAGCTGTCAGAAAGCCTTGTTAGAAAAACCGTCTAGCACACGTCCCCATGATGGCAATGAACCCTTTTCATTGGTTAATTGATTTCAATCATTTAGGAGGTAGAGGCCCATTGCTAGCTGTTCATTCCATAATTAAAGGTAGCATGTGACGTCACACTGAATGCATTCCTTCTAGTTATGTAATATGTATATATATATATATCAGCTGTGAGCAGGATCGTGATGTCATGGTGCCCAAAGGTAGCATGTGACATCACACTGAATGCATTCCTTCTAGTTATGTAATATGTATATATATATATCAGCTGTGAGCAGGATCGTGACGTCATGGTGCCCAAATAAAATGCAGTGAATTTGATATACTAAAATTATACCGGTATGTGTGATTGAACTAGAAACTATTTCTGGCACTCATCCTTTTGTGATATCTGACACTCGTATCAAGGAAATCAGTCCATAAAGCTTGCTTTCAACAATTGATTTTCTTGAGTCTTATGTGAGAAAAACCGTCTACAAAAGAATGTATGCCAGAAACTATTATTCCAGAATTCAATTCCATTAAGTGTTAGCTCACGTGGACGTTTTATGAAATCTATTTTCACTAGCTTTAGTGGCTTAGGTGTTCATATCGTGAGTGACTTACCGGCTCCATTGGAAGGTGTGAGGTCACTACACAGAATTCTCTCTCATTAACCCTTAACATCGGGACAAAAAGTCTAAATAGCTGAAGTGTGTGTCCAGGATTGATTGGATATATGCATCAAAATCATGTTAAATGTACAAAATCTATTTAATGTGCACACCAGTTGATGTACGTATCATTGATGATATTGATGGATATTTTATTAATCCAGTTTTATTAGTCCCCTAACTGGAAGAGACTATAGGTTTCATCTCCTTTTTCTATCTGTCCTTCCGTCCATTTATATGTCTATCTGTTCATCCATCTGTCCCACATAGTTTTTCGGATGTTTTTTTCACAATGCTTTGAGATATTGAGCTAACATTTTGTGTATGTATAGCTTTATCATGTTCTATTAGGGATCAAGTTTGATTTTCATGGCAATTTACTAATTTTTCACAGAGTTATAGCCCTTGTTTTGTTTTCAGAAACGTATAAAATCTGACAAGAAGTACAGCGAGCAGAGACTGGATGTGCTGTCCGCTCTCGTACTGACGGAATCCGCGCTGCACGGCCCAGGTGTGTTCACGCAGTTTATAAACATTTTCACTAGTATTGTCTGTGTCCGCTCTTGTACTGGCGGAATCCACACTGCACGGCCCAGGTGTGTTCACGCAGTTTATAAACATTTTCACTTGTATTGTCTGTGTCCACTCTCGTACTTGTGGAATCCGCGCTACACAACCCATGTGTTTTCACGCAGTTTATAAACATTTTCACTTGTATTGTGTGTAAGTTATTTGCTTATTAAAAACAAAGAATTGAAACAGAATTTATATAAAATTTTAATTACAGTTGAAATTATTGCTGTGTGAAACAAAAATCAATCCATATATCCATAAAACCAATTAGATTGAGACTACTCAAATGTACGTTAGTATAGTACCATCTTTTATAGACCATTGGCATAAATTTCATTTGCATTTGTTCAAGTATATTAATGGGTTTGTTAAAAACTAAAAGACTTTGATTGTTTACATATGTTGTTTGATTATAAAAAAGACATTATCAGCCTTAACTAGAACTGGTCTCACTATATATTCTAAACTAGCACGAATTCTGGATCATTTGTGAGAGAATACTACAGCCTGTACAGACACTTTCTTAATATGTGTTTGACATTTTAATTTTTGTGGTTAAAAACAAATAAGGGTAAACCTTTAGCATGACCACCAATAAATTTGAAATTAGTAAAGGCAATGTTATAATGGCAATACTGTTAAACTATTTGCTATATTCTTCAGTGATATGTTTTATTAGTTTAGTAAAAATGTAATGATCTGTTTTGTTTTTGTTTTCTTGTACTGCAGGAACTAAAGAGCGAAGATTAACAGCAAAACTGGCCCTGGCCTTTGCAAAGAAACTGGTAAATACTGTGGAACTGTTTTTAAACAAATGTAAAATTAATTCTAAAGAGAAGTCCTCTCTAATTCACTTTAAAGAACTTATAATATTATTTTTTTTGTATATAGGTGTGAAATATATTAAACTGCAAATGCCATAAAGTTGATCTTTAGTGAAAGTTGCATTTTTCAATAGAGTAAAAATGTGGGGAAAAACAGTTTGTTTTGTTCAGTGACACCACTAATGCACATTGATTTATGAATTATCGGCTGCTGGATGTCAAACACAGACAGGATTGCACATACGACAGTCTTTGATTAACCAGTCATAGTGCACTGGCTGGAATGAGAAATAGTCCAATGGGTGAAAATGTGGAAGTCATATTCACATTTTCACACTTCCAGTTTTAGGTATTGTTGGTAGTTTGGGTTATCCTAAATACTGAAATACTGGCTGTTAATACCATTTAAAAATATCGGAAGAGTACAATCTACTGTTTTGTCTGCACCAGTACCATCCTGTTTTAAAGTTAGTGCCCACGGCTAGTGTTTTCCCTTGGTTAGAATTTAGAAATGTGTTTTTATAGTGACAATGAACCTGATATCGAGTTCCATGAAATTAGAAATGTGTTTTTATAGTGACAGTGAACCTGATATTGAGTTCCATGAAATTTCTTAAATTATTCATGAGATTGATTCAGACAAACATAAATATGAGAAAACAACTCGCTTCAGAATTTCTTAATATGGCTAAGAATGGCAGTAACTGTCGGGGGGGGGGGGGAAACTGGACATTTTACAACATAGACTGTCGAATGTATTTCTGTCAAATCACAGATTACTCATAATTCATTTTCATATATAATGTAAACACCATTTGAAAATGACAAGAAATTGTCTCTATATGTGTCAGTCTCCATCGGTGGGACCATTTGGTTATTTCTTGTTCTAGCCAGTGCACCACGACTGGTATATCAAAAGCTGTGGTATGTGCTATCCTGTCTCTGGGATGGTACATATAAAAGATCCCTTGCTACTAATAGAAAAATGTAGTGGGTTTTCTCTGACTACTAGTCAAAATTAGCAAATGTTTGACATGCAATAGCTGATGATTGATAAAAAGAACCACAAAACTATATGTATCAGATGATTTTCTTTAGTGTCATGATGACAGGTGATGTATCTATAAAAGAGAAAACACCTCAAGTTTTCTCCAATTTTCTATCAATTTAGTGCAGTTAAATATTCATTAATTAATTTCTACTTATTTCTGTGCGTCTATCCACTTAAGGTTCAAGCATGCTGTCCTGGACATACATCTCCGTAAGCTGGGCTGTGTGTCCAGGACAGAGAGTTAGTGGCTAGTAACCATTGGTGGGAGCCAGTACCAGGATTCGAACCCAGTACCTACCAGGCTTAACCACTACACCACAGAGGTCGGTGCAGTTAAATATTTTTTCATGTCATATTTATTATCCAACTGTCCTTCCAGTGCCTTCTGTTTGCTCTTTTCTGCCATCAGAAGTACAAAATGTCAGACTGATCATAGGTTAGTTATGACAAAACTAAAGAATTTAAAGATAAAAATGACTTTAATCAATATATATGTATATCAGCAATTCTTTTATGTGATCATTGGCACAAGTAAACATATCATGTCACTTCACATTTGTGGTGGTAACAGATAAAAAGGAAACTGGTGATTCTGTGAATAAAAAATAATTTAAAAAAATTAAATAAAAAAATCACAAAAACATTCCATATACTTTATATAAAAATTGTGTTTAATTTTTGTGAATTTATTGATGTATAACAGTCATAAATTGTATAAAATTGCATCATGTAGCAAAGCAGTTTTATACTAACTTTGTGACTGTTAGTGTCTACAGCGAAATCTCTCAAAACTGGACCCTCTAAAAACTGGAATTCCCTCAAACCGGACTTTTTACGGAATCCCTTTTTAAAAAATGAGTATAGAACTTAATCTCTCTAAACTGGATACCTCTTGAAACTTAATCTCTCTAAACTGGATACCTCTTGAAACCGGATATTTTTCTATTTCTAAGGGTGTCCGGTTTAGAGAGGTTTCTCTGTACATTGATAATTTCATAGAAATGAGAAACAGTTCTTATAATTACAAACCATAATTCTATTTTAGTTTCTCGAAGGATGAGAAACAGTTCTTATAATTACAAACCATAATTCTATTGTAGTTTCTCGAAGGATGAGAAACAGTTCTTATAATTACAAACCATAATTCTATTGTAGTTTCTCGAAGGATAACATTAAGTTTTTAGCAATGTCATCCAATCAGAATAGAGTTAGTCATACAACAGCAAACAGTTTGTAATTATTACTAGATGTGTGAATAAAATTACACACACACACACACACACAAAATCAGGAATACGTTGTGGTTTTTGTTTTTTATGAACATTCTTTAGTTTTTGTTACACCAGTGCCATGTCACAATCGCTCTGAGCCCTTTTGATTGGGTTTCCACTCTTTACCTTTCGGTACACCAATGCCGCATCACGACGGCTCCCAGCCCTCTGTTTGGTGCGTCGACTGAGAGACAACACCATCGGTACAGTTGTGCATGGTAGGTCAGGTGGTAACCACGGAGACAGCGAACACATTGGCCGTAAAGATCAAGGTCCCAACTGCAGTCGTCATACGATGTTTTAGCAAGTGACAGCGTACACACTGCACTTAGCAGTATGATTACATGTCGCAAATACATCTAAAAAACAAGTTGTAACACAATTATTTATTTTAGAACTAACTTGTTTAAAATTTTAAATCATAAAATGAATATTTCACATCTATACACTCAAACTATTGACATATTACAATTTGCAGAACAATCATTTCAAAGCATACAAAAATAAAGTTTTGTTTAATGACACCACTAGAGCATATTGATTAATTAATCATCGTCAAACATTTGGTATTTCTGACATATAGTCATCAGAGGAAACCCACTACATTTTATTAATGAAGCAAAGGATCTTTTATATGCACTTTCCCACAGAGAGAAAAGCACATACCACGGTCTTTAACCAGTTGTGGTGCACTGGTTGGAACGAGAAAACCCCCAAATCAGTTGAATGGTAAATGGGACAAAGAAAGATTTCATATCCACACATTACAACTGCATGTACCGTTAACTCTGATGTTTTACTGGAATGTACAGAAGTTATACCTTGCTTACCTAAAAACCATTTCTGTCAGTGATATATTTTAACTATAACACATATTCTGAGTTACAAATATGTTGGAACAAAAAGCAATTTGGACAGTCTTCCAAAGTTTTAATAAGACTTATTTAAAGCATGTTTGCTGAAAATGTTTAATATTTATTTTGTTCATTAGGGTATAACGTAAAAACATTAATTCCTTACCTTGTTATTGTGGTAATGAAACGTCAGTTGGTGTAGTCAGTAGAAACTGGTAGTCAACTTGACACGAGTGTGTGGTAGTATTCTGTAAGACCGTTTGACCCAAGATGCAGTCTGCATACACAAAACACTGCCAGGGAGCTGAAACTCAGCTACAGTTAAACCGGTTTAAGTGTACCTGGTGATTCCAATATGCAGTCACCTATCTATAAAGGACACTTAAAATGCGCACTGTTCACCTGCAAAAGCATGAATTTTAGAATGTTTAGAACATGCAAATATGTTAACCTCTATATAAGGTTCCTGTGTATAAAGAATATGCACAGCAGGATTGTTCAGTGGATGAACTAGACAGGTTTCACTGTACAGTGCATTTCCTGCTGCACATTTCCTACACTTGTTTCAAGATGTTCAAGTAGACATTGGAGTTTCCCGTTTTAAACACAAGAGTTGACATGCATTGAAACATATCAAATAACTATGTTGAGAAGAAATTGTAGCTTTTACTTTGGAAGTGCAGTTTTTGTTTAAGTGAAGAAAAACCTAATTACTGCCCGGATGCTTGTGTTTTTTTAAACTGCTACAACTCATTTTTACTTGGTGGCGTCGTGGTTAGGCCATCGGTCTACAGGCTGGTAGGTACTGGGTTCGGATCCCAGTGAGGCATGGGATTTTTAATCCAGATACCAACTCCAAACCCTGAGTGAGTGCTCCACAAGGCTCAATGGGTAGGTGTAAACCACTTGCACCGACCAGTGATCCATAACTGGTTCAACAAAGGCCATGGTTTGTGCTATCCAGCCTGTGGGAAGCGCAAATAAAAGATCTCTTGCTGCTAATCGGAAAGAGTAGCCCATGCAGTGGTGACAGCGGGTTTCCTCTCAAACTCTGTGTGGTCCTTAAAAATGAATATTGATGTACTTTTCATATAGATCCTATCAGATGAATATTGATGTACTTTTCATATAGATCCTATTAGATGAATATTGATGTACTTTTCATATAGAGCCTATCAGATGAATATTGATGTACTTTTCATATAGAGCCTATTAGATGAATATTGATGTCCTTTTCATATAGAGCCTATTAGATGAATATTGATGTACTTTTCATATAGAGCCTATCAGCTGAATATTGATGTCCTTTTCATATAGAGGCTATCAGATGAATATTGATGTCCTTTTCATATAGAGTATCAGATGAATATTGATGTCCTTTTCATATAGAGCCTATCAGATGAACATTGATGTCCTTTTCATATAGAGCCTATCAGATGAATATTGATGTCCTTTTCATATAGAGCCTATCAGATGAATATTGATGTCCTTTTCATATAGAGCCTATCAGATGAATATTGATGTCCTTTTCATATAGAGCCTATTAGATGAATAGATCCTATCAGATGAATATTGATGTACTTTTCATATAGATCCTATTAGATGAATATTGATGTCCTTTTCATATAGAGCCTATTAGATGAATAGATCCTATCAGATGAATATTGATGTACTTTTCATATAGATCCTATTAGATGAATATTGATGTACTTTTCATATAGAGCCTATCAGATGAATAGATCCTATCAGATGAATATTGACAACTAATGCTTACTTTGTTGTTATGTTCATAATTGTTTGTTTGTTGAATGTTCACAAATGTTTATTTTCAGCTATAATGTTTTTGTCTTGCTTGTGCAGTGGTGACAGCGGGTTTCCTCTCAAACTCTGTGTGGTCCTTAAAGATGAATATTGATGTACTTTTCATATAGAGCCTATCAGATGAATATTGATGTACTTTTCATATAGATCCTATTAGATGAATATTGATGTACTTTTCATATACCGGTAGAGCCTATCAGATGAATATTGATGTACTTTTCATATAGAGCCTATCAGATGAATATTGATGTACTTTTCATATAGATCCTATTAGATGAATATTGATGTACTTTTCATATAGAGCCTATCAGATGAATATTGATGTCCTTTTCATATAGATCCTATTAGATGAATATTGATGTACTTTTCATATAGATCCTATCAGATGAATATTGATGTACTTTTCATATAGAGCCTATGAGATGAATATTGATGTACTTTTCATATAGATCCTATCAGATGAATAGATCCTATCAGATGAATATTGACAACTAATGCTTACTTTGTTGTTATGTTCATATTGTTTTTTTGTTGAATGTTCACAAATGTTTATTTTCAGCTATAATGTTTTTTGTCTTGATTGTTGATAATTTTAATCTGATTTCCATTGTTATTGTTTTTGTAGAAATGTTTTAAAGATGACGAGTTGAGCAATCTGGTAGAAACCCTACGTAAACTGGATATTATTTGTGACCTGAGACAAAAGTAAGTCAGTGTGTTATGTTTAAACTGTATGGGACACAGAAAAATTTAATCCTTCGACAAAACTGCATGTTTGCAAACTACTCTATTGTAACTTTAAAACAAAATCCCAGTGGTAAAGCACTCACTTGATGCACGTTTGTTTTGAAATCGTTCTCCATCGGTGGGCCCATTGGGCTATTTCTCATTCCAGCCATTTGCACCACAACTGGCATATCAAAGGCTGTGGTATGTGCTATCCTGTCTGTGAGATGGTGCATATAAATGATCCCTTGCTACTTATGGTAAAATGTAGACGGTTTTCTCTCTAAGACTATATGTCAAAATTACCAAATGTTTGACATCCATTAGCCGATGATTAATAAATCAATGTGCTCTAGTGGCGTCATTAAACAAAGCAAGCAAACAAAAATTAAAACAAAATGCTGTTAAACACATCTGAGATGTCAATTTGGCCATTTAATTTACAAACATTATTTACTTTTGAAAAATGATGAAGACTATATTAGTAAACTATGGTTCAGTGTTTATGATAACTGTTAATAAGTTGAATTGGCAAATGAAAAAGAGCACATAGATTTATTAATCATCGGCTATTGGATGTCAAACATTTGGTAATTTTGATGTAAAGTCTTAGAGGGGAAACCCGTTACATTTTTTCATTAGTAGCAAGGGATCTTTTATATACACCATCCCACAGACAGGATAGGACATACCACAGCCTTTGATATACCAGTTGAGGTGTACTGGCTGGGAGATTTTGTAAATGAATAAAAAATACAGACCTTGGTGGTGTAGAGGTTAAGCAGTCTGCATTCATTCGTTTCAGTTTATTTTTATGCTTATATCAATTACGGTTCAAGCATGCTATCCTGAGCACACACACCTCAGCTGTCTAGGTAGGACAAGCTGTATACTCTAAGACTAGTGGATGATGGGTCTGTGTCCCACTCAGAGTCCGGTTTAATGGCTCGGTGGGAAGGTATTAGGACACTACGTCGACTTTTCCCCATTAGCCCATTAGGCTATTTCTCGTTCCAGCCAGTGCACCACGACTGGTATATCAAAGGCTGTGGTATGTACTACCCTGTCTATGGGGTGGTGCATATAAAAGATCCCTTGCTGCTAATCGAAAAGAGTAGCCCATGAAATGGTGACAGTGGGTTTCCTCTCTCAATATCTGTGGTCCGTAACCATATGTCTGACGCCATATAACCATAAATACAATGTGTTGAGTGCGTCATTAAATAAAACATTTCTTTCTTTCTTTTATCCCCATTAATACTAAACAATCAAGATAGCTGACGTATGTACACAGGACAGAGTGCTTGCATATGAAAATACATTTTAAGCCAGTAATATTTATAAAAAACCTATGATGTTTGTGTAATGTGTGGAGTTTGTTTCAGGTTACGAGGGGCCTGTGACTGCAGCTTCTTCTACTGGCATCGAGTCATCATGCCCATCTACCTGACAGACTTATGTGAGAACGTCACCGATACACACAGGATACACGTAAGATGTCAGCGTTTACTGTCACAGTCATACAGTCATGAATGTGTGCTTTCTTGTCATGCCTTAACCTGACCTCACACATATTCATACCTGTTTGCATTTTCCCCCCTCATTTCCCATCAAAAAAAAAAATTCAGCATCAACAAAAAACAAACACACACTTAGTCTGACCTAAATAGTATAATGTTCATTTTGTCAAGGGTATCTGGTTTCAGTTAAATATTATGATTTATGAAACAGGGTGAATGGGGTAATTTTTATTAATCACACTTTCATAAGATGTAGATATTTTGCAGTTTGTCTGAGTGTGGTCCTACATTATTTATGATTTTATCTGATGTACAGTTAATGGACTGTAGACTTTTTATTCATGTTTGATGTTTTCACCATTTTAGTACATGATTGGAGCATTACGAGATTGTGTTGTGCCGATGAAGTCTGTTCGACATCTTAATTCACCACAGGACCTACTTAATGCCTTCAACAAGGAAATCACTGGACAACTTAATGAGGTAAGGAAATCACTGGACAACTTAATGAAGTAAGGAAATCACTGGGCAACTTAAAGAGATAAGGAAATCACTGAACAACTTAATGAGGTACGGAAATTACTGGGCAACTTAAAGAGATAAGGAAATTACTGGACAACTTAATGAGGTACGGAAATTACTGGGCAACTTAAAGAGATAAGGAAATCACTGGACAACTTAATGAAGTAAGGAAATCACTGGGCAACTTAAAGAGATAAGGAAATCACTGAACAACTTAATGAGGTACGGAAACTACTGGGCAACTTAAAGAGATAAGGAAATTACTGGACAACTTAAAGAGATAAGGAAATCACTGGACAACTTAAAGAGATAAGGAAATCACTGGGCAACTTAACGAGATACGGAAATTACTGGAAAACTTAGTATGATAAGAAAATCACTGGATAACTTAGTATGATAAGAAAATCACTGGATAACTTAGTAAGATAGGCAATCACTGGACAACTTAGTAAGACATGAAAATCACTGGACTATTTAGTATGATAAGAAAATCACTGGATAACTTAGTAAGATAGGCAATCACTGGACAACTTAGTATTATAAGGAAATCACTGGACAACTTAGTAAGATAAGGAAATCACTGGACAACTTAGTAAGATAAGGAAATCACTGGACAATTTAGTAAGATAAGGAAATCATTGGACAATTTAGTAAGATAAGGAAATCATTGAATAACATAGTAAGATAAGGAAATCACTGGACAACTTAATAACATAAGGAAATCACTGGACAACTTAGTAAGATAAGGAAATCACTGGACAACTTAATAACATAAGGAAATCAGTGGACAACTTAATAACATAAGGAAATCACTGGACAACTTAATAACATAAGGAAATCACTGGACAACTTAGTAAGATAAGAAAATCACTAAACAACTTAGTATTATAAGGAAATCACTAGACAACTTAGTATTATAAGGAAATCACTAGACAACTTAGTATTATACGGAAATCACTGGACAACTTAATAAGATAAGGAAATCACTGGACAACTTAATAAGATAAGGAAATCACTGGACAACTTAATAAGATAAGGAAATCACTGGACAACTTAATAACATAAGGAAATCACTGGACAACTTAATAACATAAGGAAATCACTGGACAACTTAATAAGATAAGGAAATCACTGGACAACTTAATAACATAACGAAATCAGTGGACAACTTAATAACATAAGGAAATCAGTGGACAACTTAGTATTATAAGGATATCGCTGGACAACTTAGTAAAATAAGAAAATCACTGGACAACTTAATAAAATAAGGAAATCAGTGGACAACTTAATAACATAAGGAAATCACTAGACAACTTAGTATTATAAGGAAATCACTAGACAACTTAGTATTATAAGGAAATCACTGGACAACTTAGTATTATAAGGAAATCACTAGACAACTTAGTATTATAAGGAAATCACTAGACAACTTAGTATTATAAGGAAATCACTGGACAACTTAGTATTATACGGAAATCACTGGACAACTTAGTATTATAAGGAAATCACTAGACAACTTAGTAAGATAAGAAAATCACTGGACAGCTTAGTATTATAAGGAAATCACTAGACAATTTAGTATTATAAGGAAATCACTAGACAACTTAGTATTATAAGGAAATCACCGGACAACTTAGTATTATAAGGAAATCACTAGACAACTTAGTATTATAAGGAAATCACTAGACAACTTAGTATTATAAGGAAATCACTAGACAACTTGGTATAAGGAAATCACTGGACAACTTAGTATTATAAGGAAATCACTAGACAACTTAGTAAGATAAGAAAATCACTGGACAACTTAGTATTATAAGGAAATCACTAGACAACTTAGTAAGATAAGAAAATCACTGGACAACTTAGTATTATAAGGAAATCACTAGACAATTTAGTATTATAAGGAAATCACTGGACAACTTAATAAAATAAGGAAATCACTGGACAACTTCGTAAGATAAGGAAATCACTGGACAACTTAGTATTATAAGGAAATCACTGGACAACTTAGTATTATAAGGAAATCACTAGACAATTTAGTATTATAAGGAAATCACTGGACAACTTAATAAAATAAGGAAATCACTGGACAACTTCGTAAGATAAGGAAATCACTGGACAACTTAGTATTATAAGGAAATCACTGGACAACTTAGTATTATAAGGAAATCACTGGACAACTTAATAAAATAAGGAAATCACTAGACAACTTAGTATTATAAGGAAATCACTGGACAACTTAATAACATAAGGAAATCACTGGACAACTTAGTATTATAAGGAAATCACTAGACAACTTAGTATTATAAGGAAATCACTGGACAACTTAATAAAATAAGGAAATCACTGGACAACTTAATAAGATAAGGAAATCACTGGACAACTTAATAACATAAGGAAATCACTGGACAACTTAGTAAGATAAGAAAATCACTGGACAATTTAGTATTATAAGGTAATTACTGGACAACTTAGTATTGTAAGGAAATCACTAGACAACTTAGTATTATAAGGAAATCACTAGACAACTTAGTATTATAAGGAAATCACTAGACAACTTAGATAAGAAAATCACTAGACAACTTAGTATTATAAGGAAATCACTAGACAACTTAGTATTATAAGGTAATTACTGGACAACTTAGATTAAGGAAATCACTAGAAAACTTAGTATTATAAGGAAATCACTGGACAACTTAGTAAAATAAGAAAATCACTGGACAACTTAATAAAATAAGGAAATCACTGGACAACTTAATAAGATAAGGAAATCACTGGACAACTTAATAACATAAGGAAATCACTGGACAACTTAATAAGATAAGGAAATCACTGGACAACTTAATAAGATAAGGAAATCACTGGACAACTTAATAACATAAGGAAATCAGTGGACAACTTAGTATTATAAGGATATCGCTGGACAACTTAGTAAAATAAGAAAATCACTGGACAACTTAATAAAATAAGAAAATCACTGGACAACTTAATAAAATAAGGAAATCACTGGGACAACTTAGTACAATAAGGAAATCACTGGATAACTGTATCAGGGCGACCAACTTTCCAGAATTTTCCAAAAAATCTGGAATTTTTAACCCGTATTCGGAATTCCGGAATTAATGCCATATATCCGGAATTTTTTCCAAATTCGGTATCATTATTTTTTGGGGGAAGCAACCAATTCTGAATATATTGTAAATTTTCTATATTTTTAAATCCTGAGTTTAGTAAACAGTTTATCATTCTGCATTCTCCATTTCAACCTGAACTCTGTATTATCTACAGTTTTGTGCTATTACTGAGACGTTTTTAGCCCTCTTTTTGATAAAAATTCCTATTTCCCCCCTTTTTTTTTTGCACTTTTGACCAGTTTCTTTTTCTTTTTTTCTTTTTTTTAGCGACACCATATTTTTTCTCTTCACACTATTTGCTCTAGATGACTTGCTATGAGGCATATTGTGATATCTGTGGCATAGTCATTGAAATCTGAATATGCAGTTGGGATGCATGGTTACAGGCTTCCAGTTATTAATTTTCACAATACAATATAAAGTCCTCTTATTTATAATTTCTGAATTTATGGATATGTTTCTGTTTTTTGGTAATATCTGATCTTGTTGAAAACTAGAAGGTTGAAAGGATATGGCAACCCTTTAAGTCTAGACCTAGTGACTTTGAGCTACATACTAATTATTTCTTTAGTTCATTATCTGCAGGTAATGGTGCTTTTGAGTTAGCTTGCATGCAGTTGCTCCAGTGAAGCCTGATAAATGCTCAGTTTAGCTTGCTAGCTGGTGGATAGTTGTGTTAAGCTATGTCTCCATGTGCGCGTATGCGTATGCACGAACGTGTGCGTATCTAAAAATTTGCTTATATGTATTTAGATTGTGGTGTGTCCATGTGTACGTATGCATATGTGTGAGAGTCTGCGTAAAACTTACGCACAGAATCGGTACATGTAGCGAATTTTTCTCTACGCTCACGCAGTACGAACACGTAAATTCCATAAAATTATGTCATCGGTGAATTTCCCGCTAAATTTGAAGCTAACATTGTGTGCATCTTTTCGTGATTTCAATCTTTTCAACATTATTATTATTATTATTATTATTAGGCCCCTATTGTTATTATTATTATATATTTATTATTGTTGTTGTTATTATTATTAACTTTTTTATTATTATTATTATTATTAACTTTATTATTATTATTATAACTTTTCCCCTACTCATATTTTGGTGGCCACTTCCTTAACTTACACGTTGTGACGTCGTGCCAAACAAATTACGCATTCTTCTACGCACACATGGAGACAGTCATTACGCATACGCGTACACACACGTTCGCGCATACGCATACGCGCACATGGAGACATAGCTTTACTGTGTGTGATGCATTGAGCTACATACTAATCATTTCTTGTTTTAAACATGTATAGTTTCTGGTGGTGGTCTGCATGTGATGCTGCTTCCTAGATAGTATAAAATCTATTGATGTAATTGCATTGTGTATATACATGTATGGTATTATTTAAAGTTTTCAGCAAACACATTGCAGTAATTGGACTGATCTGTGATTGACCATGATCCTTTTTCAAATTAGACATACTAAATCATTCAAGGTTTCATTATGGGTGGGCAGGGTGGCTATTAGGGGAGTGAGAAGGCCATTAAAAACTTAATTAACATAAAAAAATTAAAAGCTTCGATCTCGGATGATACTAATATATATTACCAATGCAGTACAATACTTCTCATAACCAGTTGATCATAAAACAGAATTTCCTTCTGGTTACATACTTTCAGTTTATAACGTGGTCATTAACTGTTTTAAAATGTTTAATACCACTGGAGAGGATGGCTGTGATAGGTTAAGGTCTCCTTTAAACAAGGTTAAATAAAATGAAAAACAATTACAGTCATCATTTCAGTTATCTGCTCATTGTATATTGGTTCCTATATTATATAAAATATTGAAGAATGATCATGAAAACAGTCAAAACAACTGCTTCACGTCTAAATTGTACAGTCAGGCTGAAGCTGTTAGGGTTACCTCTGATATACTGGTGCATGGTGTCTAAGGAAATAGGACTCGGTGCTCATTTGCAGGTTGTGCTTTGCTTACCGTAACAAGTATTCTATTAAATGTGCACACCTGCAATATCATAATTATTTGACATATTTCTACCAATTCAGTTAGCACACAGCTACTAAATCCAGCTATATTATCCAGTTGATCACATACACACACACACACACACATTGCCATTGCTACTGTTTTTTACGGTCACTGGGCCAGCAATGCCTTGTTGTTTTTTCAGTCAACAGTGATTAATAATACAATTTTTAAATGATTTTAAAACATTTTGTCTAACACACACATAACTGAAATAATCTTAGTCATTTCAGAGTTAAAATTTGACCTTGTAACTTGTATTATTCAATAGCATAAAAAGAATACTGCATTGTGTTGCTTTTTAAAAGTCTTACTCCAAAGAACCAAATTCAACCACTGCATTGTCTGAATAAAAAGTGGTGGATCGGGATGGCTATAAGAGGTGTTGGGAGGTCATCTTAAAACAAAATAAGTGCCTATTTTATTCCTATGATATACACATTGTCTTATTTTCCTGTATTATCTTTTCAATGGTGTTCTATTTCCATATTTAGTTTTTTGAGATGGCTCACTCACTTGACCCCTGCAATATTCTCTATTTTGGGACATTAACTTTTATACAAAATTCCTATTTTCTTCCTATTTTGTGGGCAAAATTCCTATTTTAACCCTATTTTTAGGCAACAAAAATTGCTATTTTTCTATTTTTTTTACTCACTGCTTCACTTGACGGCCTGCTATTGGCTGTATTTGTCAACAGCCAACCAATGAAAATGTTTTTGACAATCGAGTAAACTGAAGCGATGTATGAAATTGGTCTTACTTGTTATGTACATGTAGTTTATGTATTCATTTTAAAGATATTTAAAATATCATATAGTAATTACTACGGGGCAGACATCAGTTCTATGGCAATGCATGCAACTTCGCCACAGTGGGTAAAACTTGAATATATAACAGAACACATGCGATCGTACGAAAACAAAAGAAACAGATTTACAATTCTCTTCTTTTCGTATGCTTTCACATGCAATATTTCCCTAAATAATATTTGTCTACCAGTAATCTGTGACACATTCTTTACATTAATATACCTACCGATCTTGTTTTATTCAAGTAAGTTAAATTATAAACAATATAAAGTTTTACAAACCATTGTTATATTTTGCCGTGATATTTTTCTTTACACTGGCACCCCAAAAGAGCTACTCTAATAGTAATGTAAGCGTAATACAGAACGATAGCCAGTCTTTATGTGGGTACCAGACGTTCGTCCCCAATTTAGTTACCACAAATTAGTTTGACCCCACTGATGAAATAGTGCAAATGTACCTACATAAAAATAACATTGGTCCCAAGTTTTTTTGTCACTTTATTACTAATCTGTAGGTGGGAGTGAAACTGTGCTACACTATTTGCTAATAAAGTGAGGCTTTTAGGGGTTTTTTTTGTTGATGATTTTTTATGTTTGGTCTGTGTGTGTGTGCGTGCGTGCGTGCGTGCTTGTGTGTGATAATGCTGTTAATTGCTGTATTAGGTATAGTAACTTTATTTACACTGATGAATATATTTAGTATGTTTTACTAGACAAGCCATGAAGTAGGCCTATACCTAAAAAGGAAGTAGAAAATTCTGCCACTTATGTGGATTGATTTATACTTTTTATTATTGAATACGTAACATTCCAATAAATAATACAATTTTTTTTATTGTTATGTATCTGTTTGGTTGTTATTTTTTAAATATGTCAAACATGGCACTGTTTAAATTAATTTTCTTATTTTTGCGTGGTTTAAACTATTGTTTTGAAAGGGGCATTTGTGTGCTTAAAAATGAAAATCCCCGAAAAAATATTTCCATTAAGTTGGTGTAACAGTAGGTTTTTCTTCTTCTAGTATTTAATACAGCCTATAGGGCCAGGACATAGCCCAGTGGTAAATCGCTCACTTGATGTGCAGTCTGTTTGGGATCGATCCCTGTCAGTGGGCCCATTCAGCTATTTCTCGTTCCAGCCAGTGCACCACGACTGGTATATCAAAGGCCATGGTATGTGCTATCCTGTCTGTGGGATGGTGCATATAAAAGATCCCTTGCTACTAATGGAAAAATGTTGCAGGTTTCCTCTCTAAGACTATATGTCAAAACTACTGTATAGGTTTAACATCCAATAGCCGATGATTATTAAATAAATGTGCTCTAGTGGTGTTATTAAACAACATAAACTTTTTGATAGATCCCATGTGTCAGGTTATAAACATTGCCTAACATATTAACTATTAATTGTTTTTGGTTTAATAGTGATATACTCAATGATATATCCTCTGTTAGATTGCAGATGTCGACAGTATTTCATATATTATTGTTTTATTTTTGATGTACTAGTAGAGGTTGTTTTTTACTAGTATTTGATAGATCCTTTGTGTCGGGCCATCGAGACTGACCTTCGCCTTCAGATTCACCTTCACCTTCAACTTGATGACCGAAATCCATTCAAGGTCGGCCTGAAGGACTTGTCACATCTGCTCAAAATCCGACCAATCAGGTTCTTTGACAGAGATATCAACATCAAAGGTTTGTAATTTTTTGATAATGTCTTGTTTTAATATTTAGTTGTGATCAATCACTTCAGTGGCTATGTGTCAGGTCTTATTTTTAATATTTAGTCATGAAAATAGCTCCATGTTAGATTACTACATTTCATTATTATTATAATTAATATTTATTATTGTGAATGTGTTGTTTTTATTTATTATTGTTGTGAATGTTTTGTTTTTAATACTTATTGTTGTGAATATGTTGTTTTAATACTTATTATAGTGAATGTCTTGTTTTTAATATATATTATAGTTAATGTGTTGATTTTAATACTTAGAATGAGTTGTTTTTAATACTTATTATAGTGAATGTGTTGTTTTAATACTTATTATAGTGAATGTGTTGTTTTAATACTTATTATAGTGAATGTGTTGTTTTAATACTTATTATAGTGAATGTGTTGTTTCTAATACTTATTTTTGTGAATGTGTTGTTTTCAAATACTTATTACAGTGAATGTGTTGTTTTTAATACTTATTATAGTGAATGTGTTGTCTTTAATACTTATTACAGTGAATGTGTTGTCTTTAATACTTATTATAGTGAATGTGTTGTTTTTAATACTTATTATAGTGAATGTGTTGTCTTTAATACTTATTATAGTGAATGTGTTGTTTTTAATACTTATTATAGTGAATGTGTTGTCTTTAATACTTATTACAGTGAATGTGTTGTCTTTAATACTTATTATAGTGAATGTGTTGTTTTTAATACTTATTACAGTGAATGTGTTGTCTTTAATACTTATTATAGTGAATGTGTTGTTTTTAATACTTATTATAGTGAATGTGTTGTCTTTAATACTTATTATAGTGAATGTGTTGTTTTTAATACTTATTATAGTGAATGTGTTGTCTTTAATACTTATTACAGTGAATGTGTTGTCTTTAATACTTATTATAGTGAATGTGTTGTTTTTAATACTTATTATAGTGAATGTCTTATTTATTATGGTATGGCCTTGTTCGTCTGTATGTCCGTCTTTTAACTTTTTCTTGTCCAGACCATATCTTGCATAGAGATGCATATAGGACCATCAAACCTCACATGTAGGAACAACTTGGGATGGCAGTGTGTCATGTACCATTACTAGGTCACTGTGACCTACTTTTCACAGTCTACTGCAAATAACAGTAAATCCTTGTCCAGATCATATCTTGCATACAGATGCATACAGGACCATCAAACAACATGTAGGAACAACATGGGATGGTGGTTGGTCCAAAACAAACTGTTCATCCATCCCATTGCAAAAATTTCACATAATTAGACTTGAATTGTACAAGGTCCTGTAACATATTGATTAATATAGATATGGTTTTCCATCAAACTCCTGATGGGCGTTTCATGTACCTCACCGATACTCTTGTTAATACTTATTATTGTGAATGTGTTGGTTTTAATACTTATCATAGTGAATGTCTTGTTTTTAATACTTATTATAGTGAATATCTTGTTTTTAATACTTATTATAGTGAATGTGTTGTTTTTAATACTTAGTATAGTGAATATCTTGTTTTTAATGCTTATTATAGTGAATATTTAGTTTTTAATACTTATTATAGTGAATGTGTTGTTTTTAATACTTATTATAGTGAATGTGTTGTTTTTAATACTTAGTATAGTGAATATCTTGTTTTTATTGCTTATTATAGTGAATATTTTGTTTTTAATACTTATTATAGTGAATGTGTTGTTTTCATTATTTAGTTGTGGTGGAGCACTACCTAAACCGGACATTCTACAACCTGACCACTGTTGCCTTGCATGACTGGAAGACGTACGGCGAGATGAGAAACATGGCGGAGCAGAAGTACGGACTCAGTCTGATGGAGTCGCATCTTCCCAGTCAGACTCTAGAACAGGTGGGGACAGACGGACAGAGATTTTCTTTTTGACAATTCACAAACAAAAACTGGTTATGTCCAGTTTCATTATTTTTAGAAAAAACAAGTTGTAAGGTTTAAAAATTCTGGACTTATGGACTTCAAACCATCCCCACCCCAAAAAAAAAAAAAAAAAAAAAAAACTTTTAAAAAGACCTGACCAGTTAAGCCGAATGTCGGTCATTGAAGTTTGATAGTCTTAGGTACAATGTTTCAGATGTTAGCTGTTGGTGGGTTCTGGGTTCACATCCCATTACTGGCTTCCACCCAGAATGAGTTTTAGCAGTTCAGTGGATACACCAACTTGTCTATTACAAACCCTAACCATTAACCCCTGTCCTGGACAGACTGTCCACATAGCTGAGGTGTGTGCCAAGGAAGACTTGTTTGAACCTTAATTAGATATATGCATGAAAAATTTAATTAAAATTTAAATGAAAACCGATTTTCGTTGTTGAAAGATTAATCTGGCAAATAATAAGTAATTACAAGCCATAGTGTTTTTATTTATATAGGTAGTCAGAATATGTTGTTTGCCTGCATCATATTGCAATATATTGTCTAGGGAACGTGTTGTTTAAAATATTGCTGTGTATTTGCAGGGTTTGGATGTGTTGTTTCCCTGCATCATATTGCAATATGTTGTCATGGGAACGTGCTGTTTAAAATATTGCTGTGTATTTGCAGGGTTTGGATGTGTTGTTTGCCTGCATCATATTGCAATATGTTGTCATGGGAATATGCTGTTTAAAATATTGCTGTGTATTTGCAGGGTTTGGATGTGTTGTTTGCCTGCATCGTATTGCAATATGTTGTCATGGGAACATGCCGTTTAAAATATTGCTGTGTATTTGCAGGGTTTGGATGTGTTGGAGATTATGCGAAACATCCACGTGTTTGTGTCCAAGTTTCTCTACAACCTCAATAATCAGGTACTTTGACTTTTGTTTATGCAGTGACCTGTGTCTTTGAAATGCAGATTAAATTCCTTTAATCTTAATGTGGGTTTAACAAATTGTTTTGAGATTATTTTCATATTTTAGGTCTTTGATAAACAAATACAATTGTTGTTTGCTAAAGTTTCTCCAAATATTAAACTTGTTGACAGATTGGTATATAAATTGTCAAATTACAAAATTATTTAAATTGATTTGGTCAGTTAGCAAAGCAAAATATACTAGTATTGGATGTGTTGGCACATTAGTTCACATACTGTCAGATTTGAAAAGTGTCAGTTTCATAATTATGGATGCACCTCATAATATGTAGATTAATATTGGTTTTATTGGATTGAGCTGAAAACAAGCACTGGCTCAAAAGACGCTGACAATGTTTACTTTAGGTGGGATATATCTCGGTGGTAGAGCACTCACCTACGTTGTGATGGTCCTTGGAACAATCACTCTCTGTCACTCAGGTTTTCTGTCATCTCAGCCAGATCCCCTAACTAGTGCATCAAAAATCATCATGTACTATCCTGTCTAAAAGATTCAAGTGCATATAAAAGATCTCTTGCTGCTTTTTAGTAGAAGTAGCCTTTATGATGGCAGTTGATTTCCTCTCTCTCTCTCTCGCAAACCAAGTATCGAAATGACCACACTTTATTCACCAAACAGCTTTGTTTTAAACATTTTTAATAATAAAAGGTGTTACTAAAGACACATTCTTTCCTTTTTTAACTTTCAGATATTTGTAGAAAGAACAAGTAACAACAAACACTTGAACACCATCAACATCCGGCACATCGCAAACTCGATCCGGACTCACGGAATTGGCATCATGAACACCACGGTGAACTTCACCTACCAGTTCCTGCGGAAGAAGTTCTTCATCTTCTCACAGTTCATGTACGACGAGCACATCAAGTCGCGCCTCATCAAGGACTGGAAGTTCTTCCGGGAGAACCACATGCACACCGACCAGAAGTATCCCTTCGAACGGGCAGACAAATTCAACAAGGGGATTCGTAAACTGGGCATGACTCCCGATGGTGAGAGCTACCTGGACCAGTTCCGAACACTCATCACGCAGATCGGCAATGCGATGGGCTACATCCGGATGATCCGGTCGGGAGGACTGCACTGCTGCAGCAACGCAATCCGGTTCATCCCAGATCTCGAGGACATTGTCAGCTTCGAGGAGCTGTGCAAGGAGGAAGGACTTTCTGCCGAGTGTCAGTCTGCGGCCAGGAACCTTGATAACGTTATCGGAAACCTGGCGAAGAATTTTGCAGAAGGAACTGAATATTTTAAGATGCTAGTCGATGTATTTGCGCCGGAGTTCAGGAATCCAAAGAACATGCATCTTCGGAATTTCTTCGTAATTCTTCCGCCTCTGACCATCAACTGGATTGAGCACTCCATCTCCTGTAAGGAAAAGATGAGCCGGAAGAATAAAGTGGGGGCAGCATTCACAGATGACGGGTTTGCAATGGGTCTGGCATACATCCTGAAGCTGCTGGACCAGTACCACGAGTTCGACTCGCTGCACTGGTTCCAGTCCGTGAGAGAAAAGTTCAGTCAGGAAAAGGTGGTTATTTCATGTCATTGTGTCATTTTTATTTCAGTTTGCTCTCTTTTTAAAGTCACAATCTCAAGGGTGTTTTTAAATTATTTAACCAACTAGAATGTATGTTACAATATGGTGAGGTGAGATTTCAGCTTTAATTATTTAATGATGAGTTGAATGATATACCAATTTAATTAAACTTAGCTCCACTGGTTAATTACTATTACCTGTGGATCTAACAGCACCCGGTTGGAGCTCATGTCCAATTGATCTTTCATTCGACCAATCAAAACCTTACTTGCAAAGTCATGCCAGTGATTTGAAAAGAATTTGAAAACATTCGGGATTATGCTGAAGGTATATGAAATGATTCGGGTGAATTACAAAGTATGCTGGAAACTAATTTCAATATAAAATTTTATATAAAATTTGTTTCAAGACAAAAAAAAAGCCCCATGATGGTATAGCCATAAAATCTGTTTATACTAGTATACAATCCAGAGTTTTTTACTGCACTTTCCCACCTGTTTTTTAATGTTGAAATAGACCAACAAGTTCGCCTATTGCATAAATAGTCTCTCCCGAAATTTTTAGAATTTGTATGCTCCCGAATAACACTATAAAAGGCGAAGTGTAATTGGTTGATATTTAAATTGTTATTTATAGATAAAATGTCACCTGGACATGGGAGTCCACACAATTCTGTTAGATCTACTGGTAGACCAGTAGAGCTAATTTTAATCAGATTGATGATATACGTGATATGTATCTCACGGGAAGACATGAGCCAGGTCATATTTATTTTTAATAACTTCAGTTAAGATGCACCAAGGTGCTATTAGCCTGGAATATGAATAAACATGGGCAAATAGTAGCTTAGGTTACCGGGCATTAGAATGTATTCTTTTCTTTTATAAATTGTCTTGTTTTAAATGTTACCATAGCATCTAATTATAAATAATTAAAAACATTGTGGCACATTTTTTATACTTTACAAGACTTTGAATTTTAATTGGTTGAAAGCATTTAGTAAAAATCAATAAAGTTTAGTTTGATATAAAATGTCTTCTATCGGCTCAGATTTTAATAAATTAAAATCATTTTATGTGCAATACCTAAATAAATATTTTTCACTGTAAACAGTTTTTATGATTGTAAACAATGTGTTTCAGGCTCAAATAATGAAACAGCAGAGTGGTCGTGCAGATGAAAAATTGCAGCAGACAATGAGTTTGACAGTGAGACGACTAGATCAATCACAGCAGGTTAGTACAATGAGTTGACCAATCACAGCAGGTCAGTACATGGAGTTGACCAATCACAGCAGAATAGTACATTGAGTTAACCAATCACAGCAATTTAATTCCATGTTCCACATATTAATGTTACAATGTATATTTGTAATCATTAAATATCATAACTTATGATCATACTGTGTGCTAAACTTATTTTGACATTCAAATCTTTGGTATAACCCTTTTGGTTAGACTGCTATATGTAGTTTTCCTGATTTATTTACAATGTTCTTTATAAAACTGTTTCTTTAGCCACTTAAATTTATGCTCAACATTTCAGCAGCCTTCCACTGCCTTCATAAATTGGATTGCAATTCTCTGGTATAGATAATGTCCATACATTGTGATGAAAGCGATAACACGTGTAATTTTTTCCATTTTGGCATTTTCTTTATCATTATGACTTTCTGCTTGTGTCATATTCTTCAGGAGTTTGAGCTGCTGTATTACTCTCTGAGCAGTGCCAGGATTTTCTTCCGTGCTGATCTGACGGCCGCCGAGGAAAAGAAAGAAGATAAAGGTAGAGTAACTTGTTATGAGTCTGTAGTGAGGATAAGTCTTAATGCGAATCTCATGACCATTCTAGAACCAGCCTCAGTGGTTTAGTGGTTAAGCTGTCAGACTTGAGGCTTGTAGGTACTCACTTCACATCCTGAAAGGATTACCAGCTTAGTGGATAGGTGTAAGGCCACTACACTGACTTTCATCTCACTAACCACTGACATCTTACCATTAACCCACTGTACTGGACATAGAGCCCAGGTGGCTGAGGTGTGTCCCCAGGAGAGAGTTCTTGAACCTTAATTGAATATAAGCATGAAAATCAAGCTATAATGAATGAATGAATGAATGAATGAATGATTGAGCCATTGTAGAAAGTGTTAATGTTACTCTTAAAAAAAGAGAAGGTTTTGTCAGACCACAAAGTGTGTTCACCACTCGTTGACTCATTTTGATTCCTTATACTTGTATTGAGGAGTTTGATAATAAAAATGTATTAACATGTATAATATTTATTCATTAACAATAGTGGAGCGTAATTGTTGTTTACAAGTCTTAGACTAATATTTTTTTCTTTTTCATGTAGTGGAAGAAAGTGCTCCATCATCTACAGAAGCAACACAGAATTCTACAGGTTTGTAACTGAAGACATGATGTTTAGTTTAAAATAAATTAGACACATATATTTGGCACCTTAATCAGTCGGTTGATGATTTCTTTCTTCTACCTGTTTGTTAAGTAAAAGATCTCTTGCTGCTAATCGAAAAATGTATCCAGTTTCGTCTGAAGACTTCGAGTTCGAATTACCAAATGTTTGACATCCAATAGCTGATGATGAATTTATCACTGCTCTAATGGTATTGTTAAACTATTAGAACTTAAGCAAGCAAGCTCTCTTATCTGCACATATTCATGGTCATTATTAACCTTCAATATTTATTATCACCATACAAAATGAGCAGCTTTGAGATTGGCCAACAGTCAAAAGTGTACATTGATATTTATTATCATAAGAAAATTAAAATATTCAGCTTGTAACACTTAGTGTTTATAAGCAGCTCCAATTAGTAATACAGATATGTAATATATTGAGTGTAATGTAAATACATATATAATGTTTGAAATTTGGAATGTAGTATAGATAATCAATATATTGTTTTTTCCAGGTCATAATAAAATTAACAAAAATCATCATCATGTCAGTTTGTCTAGAAATAAATATATAATCTCTTCTACAGTTTTTGTTAGAAATATCTTATTCATATCATTTGTTAAACAAGACTTGAACTTGTATAATTATTTCTTGAAGCTTCCTGATGAAGGTAAGCTAGCTAGTAGCAGCTGCATGTTCACCAAGTTCTGTACCTGTTCATATTGGTTCATGGTCATTCACCTTTGTTCTCATTCATTCATTGTGTAATTTAAATACTTGTTACTCTCTTTTGTGTTCATGCATAATATAATTTCTTGTTAGTATTATATGTATTCAACCAGCCAGTTTAGTGAACACATACGCCCTTTAATTTCTGTCACATCTATTGTGGGCATGAGCCTCAATTTTCTAAAGCCTGTCGTATTTAATTACGGAAACAAAGGCTCAGGTTTACAAATTTCATTCACTTTGGACAGGTAATCCATAAATACTTGTAGCTGATTTGGCTTTTTCCAAAGCTTCTTTGGACATATCTGATGTTTTACACTGTTAATTAATATCTCAGCTAATCCCAGATGTGATGACATCCTTTCCTCACCGTTACTCATTTATTAACATTCTTCTCACTCATCTATGGAGTATACCTACTCAGGTATTTGTTATACTCTTCCATTCATGTTCACTTGTTTTTGTTCATATTGGCATTGTAATTTTCATTCTGAAAATCTCTTCCATGTATTTCAAACCTCAATTGCTAATTGTTTGACGTTTTTAAAGACCGTTTAAGGTGATTAATTGTTGGTTTTAACATGATTAATTTATTATGATAAATGCATGAAATGTCAATCATATATTATTACAACATGCATGTAGGCCTATATATATTTTTGTCACATCATATTGTATTGCTTCAGCAGATGCCCATTAGTCCATATTAAGTGGTAGATAACTCAAAATCACAATTGTGTTGGAAATGGTGCCATTAGGTTAAGCTGCTTTTTTATTATTATTAATTTGTTTTATTATTAATATTATTTATTTTTATTTTATTTTTTTATTTTTTGCTTAGCTGTTGTGTATTGGTTCTATAGCTGGGTGTATTTACATATTTATAGTAGTATTTATAATAGCTTGCATTTGTATTAAGACAAAAACAAAACAAAACAAAATCTCTTGGACATCCCCTTCCTTCACTGTTAGTAATTCTTTTTTACCTTAATATTTCTTTCACATAGATAGGACTCATACAAAAATATTTTGCAGTTGTTATGGCTAATACTGTTATATAATAATTAAGTTTTTCTTGTATAAATATATTGTGAACTTTATGCTCCAGCTGTTATTTGTGATTTCATATTGGAAATTCTGATATTCTTTTTGGTCTAAAAATTTTTTTTATTTTCGTTACGTTTTGTCAACCATAATTTGGAAAACATTACATATACTCAGTTGAAGTCAGTGTTATGAATGGGCATTATATTTTTGCTAAAAGTTCTTATTAGTCCCTACCAGTCCAACTGGAGGGGACTATAGGTTTTGTCACTGTACTTCCTGCTGTCTGTCTGTGTCTGTATCCATCTTGTCTGTCTGTCTGTCCATCTCACATACAGATTTCTGAATGTTGTTTTCACAATGCCTTAAGATACTGAGCTTCATCATGTATTTTTACAGATCAAGTTTGACTTTCATGACGATTTACCCATTTTTCACAGAGTTATGGCCATTTGACTTAAGATATATAAAAATGTGTTTTCCAGACTTTTTTGGTCAAATGCCTGAAGATATTGAGATTAAATTTTGTATATAGCTTTATTGTTTACTGTTACAGATCATGTTTAACTTTTACGGCAATTTACCAATTTTTCCCAGTGTTATGGACCTTAAACTTAGGAGATATGAAAATGTATTGGGCCTGTTAGGGGACATGTATTTCTTTAGCAGTACTCCTGGCTTTTTGTGGATAGACATCTCTGTATTTCAGTAAACCATAAATGTATGGAGTATTTAAACAGTTATTTAACAGTTTTAAAATAGACCATGTTACTTTTGTTACCATTGCACAGCATACTTTGATATCCTTTGGCCACATAAAAGTGTTTTTATTCCTCATTTTAACACTTGGAGGTGATCACTCACATTCCTCAACTCTCACCTCGAAAGAGATTGGCAGACCAATTTGCACAAGTTGTATTTGTTGAAAACTAGTAACCCTAAGAAATAAATATTAAACTTTTGTCATTTTAAATAGTAATGAATTGCAAATTTCATTTTACGAGGAGAGTAATTGCTCACTTAGAACCCTTTTGGGAAAAGAGTGATCTGCAGGTTTTCTCTCAATTCAGACCAAGTGTGAAAATAGTCAGATGTTAGATCCTTTCTTTTATTGAAAGTACTTATATATGACTTATTATATTTCACTTCAGATGTTCCTGTAGTCGCGGCTCCTGCTTCAGACGGAGGTGCCCCAGCACCACCAGCACCCCCTCCTCCACCGCCCCCTCCCCCACCTCCCCCTCCTCCACCAATGTAAGCTGAGAAGAGGACTACTAATGAATGCTGTATTAAACAAAGGACAGCGTGTCAGTGTTATATATTAATCCAAGAAGTGTTGTTGGTCAATATTGAAGGTGATAACTGAAAAGTGTGGTTTTGAAAATATTGGTTACCTGACAAGCTGTAACCAAACATAGTATTGGTGCTAATTTCCCAGTCAGTATGTACAAATAATATATTGAAAATCATGTCTTTAGTTTAAAAGAGAGATTAGATGTTAACAATGAGCTGAAGGACATTTGTACCAATGTCATTATACAGCAGACATGTTTATAAATCATGCGTCATTCCCTGTATTAAAAGTATGGAATTGTTTTACAAAACTACATATCAGTGATATTTTGGTGTTGTTGAACATACATAATTAGTGATAGAAACCGAAAGTAATATAAAAATAGTTTTCAGTTATATTATTATTGTGTGGGTTTTTGTGAGGGGGGATTGGTGAGGGGGGGGGGCGGAGTTACTCATTCAGAATCCAAATTTTCTTACAAGATAATGGGTCATGGTGTCTTACTTTTGTGTGCAATTGCTTTCATTAAGATGATGCTTAAAGATGGGTACACCCACCAAATACCAAATACCAAATTGGGCAGAGCCTCCTTTTACAAATAAATATTAAATGTTCCATGTTACGCATGTAGTAAAAATGAATGAGTTATGGAAGGACAAGTCCAGTTGGTATTGAAATATCAATTATAGTCGAATACTTTATCATTTGTCATGTCAGCTACCTAATCTTGTGCTGTGTTGTTGTTATCTGTATACTGTTTCTGTGTCCTATAAACCAGTATTTCGCAAGCCAATGCCCCGTTTTAGACCAAAAACACACCAAAGCTGGGTCTGGGTCTGGCGAGTGGTAAAGATGCAATGTCTGGTGTACTTTGACGTCTGTTACTATTTTTCAATATATGTATATTAACTGCATTATATCTTTAGATTTTATATCTTCTTCTATAAACACCAACAACAATTATAAGAATCCTACTTTGATTAATCTTTCCAGTTGTTTATTAAGATGAAAAATTAAAATATCAATTTGGGAACCAGTCAAAATAGTTTGCAAATGTTAGAGAAAAAATGCTGGCTGAACTTGAGACAGATCCCCCCCCCCCCCCCCCCCCTCCCACACACTCCAGTTACAACCTTTGTATCTACTCCTCTGAATTTATCATGTAAACTAACTGAATATCTTAACGGATATACTGATTATTCGTAACAGACAGACCTGTGTTCAGTTTTACACTATGATACTGAGAGACCTTTCTAACCTACAGAATAAGCTAACTTCATCCTATATAAGTACTGGGTACTGTTATGTTGGATACTACTACAAACAGGACCAGTTATGAACAAATTAACCAAATATGTTACCATATTTCATAGTTTTCACAGTTTCTGTGAATATATTTGTGATGAATATATGCATTTGTTCCAATATTGTTTATTATTTTGTACACTAGAAGTGTATTGGTACATGTTTTATGATGTATTAATTAAAAGGCTCCTGTTTATGCTTTGTTGTGTTGTATGTTTGTTACTATAGATAGATAAACTGGTATGTTAAAGGTACAATGTGGAATATATACATGTATTTTGGTTCATTTGCAAGATCACCCTGTTCTGTTTCATTCTCATGAGGCACCATTTGTCAGTTTCATTTGGCTGCTATGTTTCTGAACTGTTTACATGGAGGTGCAGTGGGTTTTTGTTTTGTTTTTTCAATAATAAAAATAAAAACGCTGGTCTAAGACTCGTCTTATCTAGATGTGGTATAATTTGAATAGACCTACAATAAAGGTTAAGGTAGGAATTGGGCAGATGTAGAATTTCTCTTTGGATGAGATGCAGCTTCAAAGATGGACACCTACGGAAGGCTATTCTAAAGTGTTTGTTGTTGTTTTGCATACTTCCAACAAAAGTTCAGGCACGCTTTACACCACTGAGTCATTAAACTCGCTTTGGTTGGGTGCCAGTATCGGGATGCAAAACTAGTACCTTCCAAAGTGCATTAGAATGTGTTGTATAATAATTATAATATAAACAAGTCTTTTTCCAGAAACACTCTGCCAATCAGATATTCCCCAAATGGTAATAAAATTAATTCAGCGTATATCTGTAACACTGGATTGCAGGGGACCATGAGTACACCTCCACAACACCCCTGCATCCTGGGAATACACAGCTCTCTAATTGCAAGCATTCTACAATTCGAGCATTGAGTTGTTATTAGTATTTGGCAAACAGATCATGCACATTCTGCATTTGGTCAAGGTATTATATTGACAATAAAACTGAAGTTACAGGGCCTATTCCTGTCACATAATACATTCTGAAAACTGATGACCATATAATTTATGTAATATAATTCTTGATTATATTTTTACAATTAATTAAAAAAGAAGAGTACATTTGTGATTCCTGAAAACCTACAAACATTTTGGTCCTTTTTTTTTTTTTTTCAAATTTACTGAGGTTATTAAACTATAACAGCACAATGTATACCAGAAATAATGTCACGCAGTCTCAACTAATAAGTTTAGAACTGAGGAACAATTAAAATTGTTTTGTTTAACGACACCACTAGAGCACAGTTTATTAATCATCAGCTGTTGGATGTCAAACATGGTAATTTTGACATGCAGTCTTAGGAAACCTGCTACATTTTTCATTAGTAATAAGGGATGTGTTACATGTTCCATCCCATAAACAGGATAGCATATACCACAGCCTTTGATATACCAGCTGCAGCAAGAAATTCCAATGAAGAGGTACCGTGGCAGATGAGGACAGGTATATACAATATGCACACATGCACACCTTTTTTTAAATCTAATCCAATCCATGCTTTTGAAAAAAAGAAGAAAAAAGAAACCAAATATATATTTGGGTTTTGGGGCCGTATTGGTAAAATTATGCCTTGATAGCCTGACCGGCCTCGGTGGCGCAGTGGTTAAGCCATTGGACTACAGGCTGGTAGGTACAGGGTTCGCAGCCCAGTACCGGCTCCAACCCAGAGCGAGTTCTTAAGGGCTCAATGGGTAGGTGTAAGGCCACTACACCCTCTTCTCTCTCACTAACCACTAACAAACTAACAACTAACCCACTGTCCTGGACAGGCAGCCCAGATAGCTGAGGTGTGTGCCCAGGACAGCGTGCTTGAACCTTAATTGGATATAAGCACGAAAATAAGTTGAAATCAATCAATCAATCGATAGCCTGACAGGGAAAGTGATGTGGGAAAGAGGTTGCTCGCCCTCCAGAATACACCACTAGTGTATTTGGTGTGATGTGTTTTCGTTTTAATGTCGTGGACACATATTGTTATCAGCTTGGCCCATTACAACTACATATTTATATAATTATTTCAACATAAAAATAATTAAGTACGGTTTACATCATTAAGTTAACTATCGGTATTTGTACTGTGGGATAGGGTGCTTCCAACGACAGGGGAGGAATGTACAATGCAAACAATCTGTAACTTTTCCCGTGAATTTTAGGTTCTATCTTTTAGCAGCAGTTACTTTGCAAGTAACGCATGGTAGGCATCTCCAGTTTGATACATGTAAAAGGATACAATAACCCCAGGTAGAGCTAATGACACTGTTAAATTAAGCTTGATGTGAAACGTAACGCATGGTAGGCACTAGCCCGAGTACTCTGACTGTAAGAGAGCTAGACGGACATTTGGACATAAACACGCGTGTTTATGTCCAAATGTCCGTCTAGCTCTCTTACAGTCAAGAGTACTCGGGCTAGGTAGGCACCTCCAGTTTGATACATATAAAAGGATACAATAACCCCAGGTAGAGCTAATGACACTGTTAAATTAACTTTAAGCTTGACGTGAAATGTAATGCGTGATACGGTTGTTGTAGGGTGCATACCAGAAAATCAAATCCCATAAATTTATTATCATAAAACACTTTTGACAGTAGTGTAAAAGACCCAACTAACTTGATGTTCTAAAACTTGGTAAAAGGCAGACTTACAGTATGTTTTGGTCATGTGTCAGCAGTTGTAGGAATACCATATACACGGTGACCGATGGTAATTGTAGTTTAAATCAAATTGCAAAACAAAAAATTCAGGGTTAAAAAGTGTTTTGTATAACGACACCACTAGAGCACATTGATTTATTAATCATTGACTGTTGGATGTCAAACATTTGGTCATTTTTAACATATATAGTGGTAGAGAGGAAACCTGCTACAGGGGTGCACAAATTGGTTGTCTGTGCACCCGGGACAACCAAAATATGTTGCGGCCAACCATTCATTGTCAAACAGTTGCCGAATGGGCAACCAAGAAAATCGTAAAACAAATATAATGAAAAAAAAAAATTCACGACACTCGGACCGTCACGGGCAATTCAAAAGTATCGGTACTGACAACATGACTGACATGACATAAATATCCACCTTAACGCTGCCATCCACTCAGCATCCACAATGCATGATTTTGGCAAGAGGCATTTGGAAAAGCCATATGCCAGATATTTCGTCCCCAAACTAGCTGGTTCCTACCAATTCTAGCTACGAAATATTTCCTATTCATCGTAAAACCCTTGTTGACGCATCCCAATACTGACGACTTGTGCTTACCAAGTGTGAATTGTTTAAACACCATCTGGCAAGCTTTAGTCTAATTAATAATGAAATATTTCTTAAATGTTGTCATTATTGACTTTACTTCAAAACGAGTTCTGCATTTTGTAAAATGTGTTTTTAATGTTTTAAGTTCTTCATATTTTTATGAATTAAATTGTATATTTGTTAAATGGGTTAGTAATATCGTCAATATAAAATATGTATTTGGTGGCGAAATAATCTGGTAGGGACAAACTAGTAGTATTAAGTAGGGTCGATTTGACATGAGACAAAATGTTTGGTATCACTGAAAATGCGGATCAGGCCTACTACTCGTGATCATCATGTGTACACTGTTTTACAGAGTATTCCGGCGCTTTCTCACTCTAAGGAGCCGTTCAACAATTAAGTAATTCCTGCTGCATTTTTTCATCATTGGAATTGTAGGCATTACTGAATGGTGGGGGTTGTTTGTTAAGAATTATGTATCCTTTTAAAAACAATATCTTGTAATATTACTCGTGTTTAATTTGTTTGATCTCCTACACAGAGGTTAAGCAGTTGTTAAAAATTGCGCTGAATAATGTTGGCTAAAGTATGTCACAATCTTTGGGAATGGTGACAGTTCAAAATTATATTCAGCAACCATCACAATTTCACATTTGCGCATCCCTGCCTGCTACATTTTTTTCATTAGTAGCAAGGGATCTTTTATATGTATCATCCCACAGACAGGATAGCATATACCACAGCCTTTGATATACCAGTCGTGGTGCACTGGCTGGGACGAGGAATAGCCCAGTGGGCCCACCAACGGGGATCGACCCCACAGCGACCGTGCACCAAGCAAGCACTTTACCACTCGGCTATGTCCCACCCTTTTTTTTCAGGGTAAGTCCTGTCATAATAATCTATAGTCCGTCCCACCAGGAATGCCTTTTTTCATAAGTACTATGGAATTTACTACAAGTTATTTATTTTTGAGCCGATTGTTTTGGACTATTTGTTATTGGCTATTTTGATTTTTTGTTATTTAACATGTACCTGTGTATGTTATGTTTTAGTTCACATGAGGACTAATGTGACAGATGTCAGCCATGGCCAACATCACCTACCAGAGAACTGTAAACAAAGGCCACTTGCCATACATGTATCTCAAAGTGAAACTGTAAGTGTTTTTACTCTTTAACAGTTAATCATAATGAACATAATTTACAAAGCCTGTTTATGTCTTACACGCATGTAACTACATACATTTTCAATGCTTAAACACCTACGTTTAAGAAAAACAGGCTTCGTAAATTCGGCCCAATGTGTCATTGTTAGTATTAATATTAAAATAACACTTGTTGGTCAATGTTTCATTAATGCGTTTGTGTGCTTTTCCATATGTGTATTTTCGCAGGCAGATTACTATACAAACTTTGACGTCATTGAAGTGTACTTTTATACTGAAAGTAATTATTTTGCATCATGACGTCACCATGCTGAATAAAACATGCATGAAACATCTCTAATCGGTTAACTTGTTTTCAGTGTGCTAAATGCATGCCCAAATGCTAAATCAGGTATATATGGAAACTGGTATTTGTCTGTACACTGTTGATAAAATTGTGTTAATACCAAGCATTCCTCTGTCAGTCGTGAGTCTATACTCTTTTAGTTCAATTATAAGTATGGGGCAAGATCTTTAGGTCTCTTTCAATATATCTAAATAAGACAGTTACAGGAACAAAGGAAATGGTTTATTTAATGACACACTCAACACATTTTATTTACAGTTATATGGCGTCGGACATATGGTTAAGGACCACACATATATTGACGTAGGAAACTCGCTGTTGCCACTTCATGGGCTACTCTTTTCGATTAGAAGCAAGAGATCTTTTATATGCACCATCCCATAGACAGGATAGCACATACCACAGCCTTTGATGTACCAGTCATGGCGCACTGGCTGGAGCAAGAAATAACCCAATGGGCCTACTGATGGGGATCAATCCCAAACTGACTGCACATCAAGCAAGAGCTTTACCACTGGGCTATGACTCGCCCCAAGACAGTTACAGAGTTATCATATGAGCTTTCGATGACCTTTTGTTTGACCTATAAAAACACTGCAGGCATGAGGTCGTCATAACTGTAAATAAACTGCAAGAATTTGTCTCTGCACCCGCACCATGTTTTTTTAAATTTTTATTACTGATGCATTCCATCCTAGCTAACTAAGGTAAGTCAACTAGGGTTCCAGAAGCAAAGACATGCAGGAAAACCGATACCCAACTATCCAGATAGCCTGAAAACAAACCAAGTAAGCCTACTAAAATCCTATATTTAGGGGGCGGGAATCAAAATTCTTCAAACTAAGTACCTAGATCGGTGAATATATGTATACAATTGCTACTTGCCACCGTTAGTTTCATTTTATTGCATTGGTAATAAAGTTAAGTATGCCAAGCACTAGGCTTTTAAACCAATACCTACACTATAAGGGTTTAACCCTTCAAATTAGATAGCTAGGCTAGTTTAACTCCCCCTCCGTCATTGTATTCAATGCTATACAAGGACGGAGGGGGATGGGTGGTAATGAATGACCGTTGAACTCACTAGAATTGGGACTTAAGACAATAGGTACAACTGTAACACAAAACTAGGATTCACACACAGACTACATGCTCACTGCATCAGTACACAGGGTGCATTGACTAATGATAATGCACCCACCCCCATTTAATGGCCCAGCACGTACTCTAGTAAGGAACCGGACAAAAGAATACCGTTCCGAGTACACAATTGCAATGCAACCGGGGGAAGCTGAACAAAAGAATATCGGTCTCCCCCACCCAAACCCCCAATACTTTCTGCTGGTAATAACTTGGTACTTGGTGATGCCTCGACCAGAAGCGGTCCTATGGGCAACCTAGGGAGACACCACAGCATCGTAAAGGTCTAAAATTAACGAGCTACTCTCGATTCACTAATATCAAAACCTATATTAGCTCGGCCATTTACCTTTCGACCGACCGTTCAAAATTGCGCCAAATTCCCTCAATCAAAATTGCGCACCCTTTTCTCTTTGGCATTTAACTGCTCCATTCAAATTCCATAGCACCACCACTACCCCCACCCGCCTGCTACCGATTTGATCGGGCTGCTGGTGCTCCCTTGCACCTGCCAGTGCAGGCGGTCCCTCCTCTCTCCTCCCCACACCTTTCCTGTCATGGACGGAGTAGCCGGCCAAGGCCGGCTCTTGTGCCCACGACAGGCGTGCGCTATAACAGCTTGTTCTGAATGTGCACGTAAAACCCTATGACATGACATGACAGGTCGTCATTCTTAACTGTGATCATTCCTGCACTACATCATGCTTCCAGCTTCATCTTTAGGTGGGTGGGTTTAGAATGGCTCTTCTGTAAAATGACAGTGTAAATTACAATATGGTGTAAGTATTTGCATTTTTCAAACTCACTCCCCTAGTAAGTCTCCTGATAGTGGTTAGCATCATTTGTTTCTTGTTAAAACGTTTTGTTTGTATTTTGTTTCTACCAATATACTCTAGGCCTACCAAAAAGGTTCGATTTTTATGTACAGTGTACACGCATTTAGTTTTCAAAGTAGCAGTACATAGTAGGCAGTGTTTCTGCCAGAACAAAATTTTGGGGTATGGCGCTATGGAATTCAGTGCAACTACAGTCAATAAAGGGTATGGTGGGCCTCCCCCAGAAAGAAAATTGGTTACGTTTAGGGTTAGGGTTAAGAAAATCATACAGTAATGATAAAGAGTGATTAATTTTGTCAAAATGTTAACTTTAAAAAAAATCGGCACAACAAATTGGGTATGGCGCCATATCCATTTTACCCTCTGGCAAAAATCCTGTTTGGTATAGTTCTGTATTTTAAAAAGGTTACATCATATTGAAATTGTAACACTTATTTGTAATTTGATTGTCTTGCAGTGAGCTGGAGTCTGATTGTCAAGTGACAGTTCTGTATTTTAAATCTACCATTGTGGCTGCCGTAAAGCAAGTGTTTGGTGAGGTAAGTACTTTGTTACTTACACATTGTCACAGGCTGTGTCAAAGATGACCCGTTGTAGATCAATATCGTCTCCAGCATAAGTTGGAGATACTTCTGAGACATGTCGCTGGTCACTAGAGCCATACCATCCAATAAACTAAGGCTGTGTGAAATAGATTGTACTGTGACGTGTGAGTTAACCCAAAACTAATTGCTCTGTGACACATTAGTTAATTGCTGTGCAAGTGCAGTAATTATGTTTTAGGTTTTTTTAAATTGGTTTTTTTTTTAGGATATATGTAAGAAATAGAATACTGTAGAATACTTTATTTTCGCGTTTTTCGCATGTGAATGAAATTCGTGAAAATATATTCCATGTGAAAATAAAGGCTGACAAAAAAAAAAAAAAATATGTAGTCTCATTCAACTATACCACATTAGTTTCCGATGTACGAGGCTAGTAGTAACAAAGCGGTGCTCCCTCCTGTCACGGAACAAACTACAAAACACAAAAGCTGTTTAAAACTTTAAATCAAGAACACGATAAGTACATACATGATAATAAAACAATACTAACACTAAGAAAGCTTTATGCTGTTTTCCTTCACATGTGCTAGCGATCAGTTCATCGGACAGAGTCTACACATGTTCAACGACAGAAGTAAACATGCATTATCACAGTATATTAAAAATGTGGAAGTGAAAAAAATCCGGACTGGGCTATAACAATTATAAGGATTAAGAAAAACTGCATGCGGTAAGCACCTTCTGTAAGCTTATTAACTTGTAAACAATAAAGTCTGGATTGGTTAAAGCAAGAAAACTATTGTTTTATGTGTATAGCACTCGTGTGTACATGTAGGATTAGTTCTACAGATTAGCGTAACAACCAGCAAAACTAAGTTCCGTTTTTAAAACAAAATTATTGACATCTATACATCGGGTTTTTTTATTGATGGGGGTTGGGGGATTCGCGAAAATAAATGTTCGCGAATTGATCCATTTTCATTAAATTGCGAAAATTTGATCACGCGAAAATAAAGTATTCTACAGTACTACAGTCGTGTCCCTTGGATACCATTTATCTTAAAACTCATTGTTTAAAAATGTATCCAGCTCGCATTTACTTGTCAGATACATTTTTTTACACATCTCATAAAATAACTGGTATTCTAAAAGCCACTGATGTAGTATTCTCTATTATTAACCCAGCAGGCACTCATAATGGGGAAAATAAAAATCATAATTTCTCACTGAGAAATTATCATGCATTGGTTTAACGTACACTACTATTGGACGATTTGATGCCAACAAACCAATCACCTTGTTGGTACTAAATATGATGTCATCACAATTTGGCAAAGCACACACAATGACGTCACATAGTTTAAAGCGCTTGCGTTTACGTCTTTCTGGTTTCAGTGTTAAACTTGTAACAAAATGGTAGTTTAATGCAATTCATTATAGATTTGTTTTTTTACAGAATCTATAGAACTTTGGGTTTTGAAAATTATCTATGAACCGTGAATAAAATACAAAGATAAAGTAATATCCAGAACAGTAAATTAGTTTACGTTGTTTCTATACACATGAACGTGTAGCCGATGTAGGCTATATCGAAAATAAAGACTTTTAAAAAACCCAAGTAGCTGGAGTAATAAATAGAATAACAAACTTGGTGCCAGTTATTATCAAATTTATGTCCCTCATGAAATAATTTTTACTAAAGCTCGTGACACTCGGGATATAAATTTGATAGTAACAGGTAACTCGTTTTATTATCCTCTATTTAATTTTAATACAAGATGATGTGTTTTTATAGTTAACTTTTATGACCCAAGCATCTCAGTAAACATAATATATTAATATCTATCTTAGAAATATTTGATATCTATATGATAATAAGGATTTCGATATTAGTATTTTTTAGAAAAATAATAAAATTGGTGTAAATATTGTTGCATGAGAAAAAAGTATGTATTTGTACGTGTATTTATGCTTACAGGAATACACGAATTGTACTGAAGTTATTTTTTTAATAATGTCATTGCGCTTTATTATTGCAGATTGGATCAAGTTTTGTGTTTGACATTCTACAATACTGGGAGCAGAAACGAGAGGCTATTATTCGGGTTCGATACAGGTAAGAATTAAATAAAGTGACCAGGGTTGATAGGTGTCGATTGATTCATGAAAATGTGATAATTTTGAAATCTAATCTTGAAATCAGTCTTGTTAATTAGTCCATTTCTTTGTAAAAAATCTCAGAGGTAATATTGGGTGTAACCATCAGGGAACATTTTGTTTTCAAAATCCTGATTAGCAATATTTTTGGTTAACTGAAAATTGATTAGCAATTACTGTTTAATGTTTTAAAATAGTGTAGCAATCACTGTAACTTATGTAACAAAATATTAAGTTCTTTTTCTTACATTTTGATCACACCACCAACACTGTTATGCTTGTAACTACCAAAAGATTTCAAAATAAATTATGTAGGTCATACGTGGCTGTTTATAGTAGCACTGTTTGAAGACCCAGGTTTTGATTATGAATTCTTGGTAATGTAGATTTCTGTAATTTTTACAGTGATTTTGTGAAGCTGCAAAGTTCATTGACAATGTGTGGATTTTATTCCGGGAAACCTTGTGCCTTCAGACTATTGCAGGTGAGACTGTTTAAGTTCAGGTGTAACTGAAGTTTAGTGTTAGTTTTTTTTATGAACAATGGGAGATAACTCAGTTATAGTTCTAGTTTTTGATGGGATGTATGTCACAAGATTTAAGTCCCCATTGATCGATTCTCGCATCCCGGTACCGGTTCCCACCCAGAGTGAGTTTTAATGACTCAGTGACTGGCCTCGATGGTGTCGTGGTTAAGCTATCGGACAAAAGACTGGTAGGTACAGGGTTTGCAGCTCCAACCCAGAGCAAGTTCTTAAGGGCTCAATGGGTACTATAATGTGTAAGGCCACTACACCCTCTTCTCTCTCACTGACCACTAACCAACTAATAACTAACTTACTGTCCTGGACAGACAACCCAGATAGCTGAGGTGTGTGCCCAGGACAGCGTGCTTGAACTGTAATTGGATATAAACACAAAAAATAAGATTAAATGAAAATGAATAATAAAATGTAGTAAACTGTTTCTTCTGACAATGTACTGACACATGTTGGAAGTGACGTCGGTGGTGCAGTCATTCAGCCCCCAGATGGGAAGATTATGACTTGCCTCCCACCCTACCCTCCAATGAAAAAAAACCCTTTGTTTTGTTTAACAACACCACTAGAGCACATTGATTCATTAATCATCAGCTATTGGATGTCAAACCATTGTTAATTTTGACAAATAGTCTTAGAAAGGAAACCCACTACATTTTTCCATTAGTAGAAAGGGATCTTTTATATGCACCATCCCACAGACATGATAGTATGTACCACAACCTTTGATAATGTTTATTGGCGGTGTTTCTGTACATTATAAGTTGTAGAAGCATCACGAGGGGTATATGGCTTTTTATGTACCCTCTGTTCACACAGAGGGTACATAAAAAGCCATATACCCCGAGAGATGCTTCTACAACGAATTTATCTAGCCGACATGTTAAACCATATAGCCAAATAATCAAAATAACGCCAGACAATGATTGTTAACAATTTATTAACGGAGCAGTACCACGCGGACGCGAACGAAACCACTTGCCAGTGACGAAAAATAGTTCCATCAATAAATGAGTTTTTAACTTCAAATGTTTGTAATACAAAATTGTCTGAAACAGATATTAATAAAAAAAAAAACAACAAAAAACTTTTTTTTTATCAGAAATGTATGTAGTAAAAAAAAACCAAAAAAAAAACAAACCCCACAACTGTTGCTAATCGCGCATTAATACAATAACACCACGACCGTAATTAGGTGGCCGAGTTCAACATTGCAGCTTTTAAAAGTATTGAAATAGTGTATTTTATAGTAAAAAAAAAAAAAATTATGTATACTTGATTGATTATCAATGTTATTTATAATCTAATTATTGCTTTAGCATTAACTGGGGTGGCTGGAAACTGTTAGAAATTACAGACGGGGTATAAGAGAATTTGGCTCCGCCCACAGGGGTATAAGGGATTTGTCCAGCGGCAAACAATCAATGAGATTAATGAATTTTACATGAAGACAAGATAAGTTTATTTGTCTACATCAGTCAGCTGATGTGCATTTTAATTGTCAAAAACTTGAACTGGTCCCAAATTTAATAAAAAGTGGTCACAGCATGCCCACAGTTGTTTCGTTTCTTCATCAGTAGCTGGTAATAAAAATGGTGAATACACTGTAACTGTTTGTGCCACTTTTCAAATGGACCTGCTCAAGTATCGATACCTTGTTTATATCATGAATAACAAAAAAAGAAAGAAAATTAAACTGTAGTCAAGATGTGGGGTCTTTCAGGCATCTGTGATTATAAAGTCTGCCGTAAGGATATATCCCTTGTCACAGAAACCGGACCTACGGCTACAGTAGTATCAATCCAGTGCCACTAGGCTAGACATTTGTACATAGTCGCCGAGCCGGTCACAGGATTAAACAGTTGTTAACAATAACACCAATCATCTTGGTGAGAAATCTATGGAGGTATTACACTCTAATTAAAACAAAGGACCCAGAGTTTGCAACTGGTTACAGTCATTGTCCTGTCTCAGCGGAAGTGTTGTTACAATCAACACCTGCGTATAGAGCCCTGTCGGGTTTAGCATCCGAGTCCGACTATGTTGTCAAGAGACCTCACTGCTTGCATAAAATGTACTGAAAAATAATCTATAAATGTATTTATTGTTGACCATTCAATGGAATGTATCCAATAATTATAAAGGTCTTGAAATTAAAAATTGTTTCAACCTTTTTTTGTGGTTGATGAACAGAATGGCTACATTGGTTATTTCTAGAGCCAGTACTGAGTAGTGGTCAAATTTGTCCAATCAGCGACAAGTTATTAATCGTTTACCCTTAACACATGCCTGAAGCTGTCAAATTCCCTAATGGTGTCATCTATTAATAGTATTATTAATTGTGTGGACACAGTACTGAATTATTGTACATTATATACATATTTGGAAGTAAATATTTTTAACTTATGTTCTTTTTAAAAAAAATATTTATTGCTTATCTTAAATGTACTCCTTTTTTTTTTGCCGATGTGATCAAACTTCTTTTTTTTTCTTTTTTTTTTATGTTTTAATGTTTATTGTTCTGCATTCATAATTTTAGAAAAAACTTACAAACACCACCATGATAATAACTTTTTACAATGTATTTAGCAAATATCACCTTTTAAATTTTAGTTTATATGGTATATACATGCATATTATTTTTTTCATTCATTTTTTTTTTCTCCCCCACCCAACAAATATTGATGACATGTGGAACCAATTGACATTTTTATTTTCCCCACCCCTGGTAGGAACTTTTTATTATATTATTATTATTATTTTTTTTAAATCAAGAAACCATAATCGGCCGAGGTGTTCCAAATCTAGTTTGCTACATAAAATTAGGGTAGATCAGGAAACCGGAAAGACACATATATTTGTTTTTATGTCTTACTACTATGGTAGTTACAGAAATGTGATGTGGGATTGAATGTTTGTACTGTGAGATTAACATGATTAACTTTCTGCTAACCATGGACAAGGGTTTTGGTTTCAGTCAATGTTTTCTGTCACTGTTTGTGCTTCCTTACTTGTTTCCACCAGTATTACATTATATAATGTAACAAAACAATCAGTTACCTAGGCAAAAATCACATGAACCAATGGCAGGTTACCAAAGATTTAGAAATGTCGTCATCTGATTGCGCCTCTGAATTAGCATAGTTAGCTGAGTGACACACACATGAACGACCGACCAGCTGTCTGTATTGATTGCCTGGTACAGTGAGGGGACATGTAAAACCAGTTGGTCCAGGCTGGGTCTCAGACCTGTGTTTAGTAGTCCATGTAGATACATACACTCTGTACCTCAGGTACGTATTGATTGCCTGGTACAGTGAGGGGACATGTAAAACCAGTTGGACCAGGCTGGGTCTCAGACCTGTGTTTAGTAGTCCATGTAGATACATACACTCTGTACCTCAGGTACGTATTGATTGCCTGGTACAGTGAGGGGACATGTCAAACCAATTGGTCCGGGCTGGGTCTCAGACCTGTGTTTAGTAGTCCACGTAGATACATACACTCTGTAACTCAGGTACGTATTGATTGCCTGGTACAGTGAGGGGACATGTCAAACCAATAGGTTCAGGCTGGGTCTCAGACCTGTGTTTAGTAGTCCATGTAGATACATACACTCTGTAACTCAGGTACGTATTGATTGCCTGGTACAGTGAGGGGACATGTCAAACCAATTGGTCCGGGCTGGGTCTCAGACCTGTGTTTAGTAGTCCATGTAGATACATACACTCTGTAACTCAGGTACGTATTCATTGCCTGGTACAGTGAGGGGACATGTCAAACCAATAGGTTCAGGCTGGGTCTCAGACCTGTGTTTAGTAGTCCATGTAGATACATACACTCTGTAACTCAGGTACGTACACTCTGTAACTCAGGTACGTATTCATTGCCTGGTACAGTGAGGGGACATGTCAAACCAATTGGTCCGGGCTGGGTCTCAGACCTGTGTTTAGTAGTCCATGTAGATACATACACTCTGTAACTCAGGTACGTATTGATTGCCTGGTATAGTGAGGGGACATGTCAAACCAATTGGTCCAGGCTGGGTCTCAGACCTGTGTTTAGTAGTCCATGTAGATACATACACTCTGTAACTCAGGTACGTACACTCTGTAACTCAGGTACGTATTCATTGCCTGGTACAGTGAGGGGACATGTCAAACCGATTGGTCCAGGCTGGGTCTCAGACCTGTGTTTAGTAGTCCATGTAGATACATACACTCTGTAACTCAGGTACATATTGATTGCCTGGTACAGTGAGGGGACATGTCAAACCAATTGGTCCGGGCTGAGTCTCAGACCTGTGTTTAGTAGTCCATGTAGATACATACACTGTAACTCAGGTACGTATTGATTGCCTGGTACAGCGAGGGGACATGTCAAACCAGTTGGTCCAGGCTGGGTCTCAGACCTGTGTTTAGTTGTCCATGTAGATACATACACTCTGTAACTCAGGTACGTATTGATTGCCTGATACAGTGAGGGGACATGTCAAACCAGTTGGTCCAGGCTGGGTCTCAGACCTGTGTTTAGTAGTCCATGTAGATACATACACTCTGTAACTCAGGTACGTATTGATTGCCTGGTACAGTGAGGGGACATGTCAAACCAATTGGTCCGGGTGGGTCTCAGACCTGTGTTTAGTAGTCCATGTAGATATATACACTCTGTAACTCAGGTACGTATTGATTGCCTGGTACAGTGAGAGGACATGTCAAACCAATTGGTCCAGGCTGGGTCTCAGACCTGTGTTTAGTAGTCCATGTAGATACATACACTCTGTAACTCAGGTACGTATTGATTGCCTGGTACAGTGAGGGGACATGTCAAACCAATTGGTCTCAGACCTGTGTTTAGTAGTCCATGTAGATACATACACTCTGTAACTCAGGTACGTATTCATTGCCTGGTACAGTGAGGGGACATGTCAAACCAATTGGACCGGGTGGGTCTCAGACCTGTGTTTAGTAGTCCATGTAGATATATACACTCTGTAACTCAGGTACGTATTGATTGCCTGGTACAGTGAGGGGACATGTCAAACCAATTGGTCCAGGCTGGGTCTCAGACCTGTGTTTAGTAGTCCATGTAGATACATACACTCTGTAACTCAGGTACGTATTGATTGCCTGGTACAGTGAGGGGACATGTCAAACCAATTGGTCCAGGCTGGGTCTCAGACCTGTGTTTAGTAGTCCATGTAGATACATACACTCCTTACCTCAGGTACGTATTGATTGCCTGGTACAGTGAGGGGACATGTCAAACCAATTGGTCTCAGACCTGTGTTTAGTAGTCCATGTAGATACATACACTCTGTAACTCAGGTACGTATTGATTGCCTGGTACAGTGAGGGGACATGTCAAAACAGTTGGTCCAGGCTGGGTCTCAGACCTGTGTTTAGTAGTCCATGTAGATACATACACTCTGTACCTCAGGTACGTATTGATTGCCTGGTACAGTGAGGGGACATGTCAAACCAATTGGTCTCAGACCTGTGTTTAGTAGTCCATGTAGATACATACACTCTGTAACTCAGGTACGTATTGATTGCCTGGTACAGTGAGGGGACATGTCAAAACAGTTGGTCCAGGCTGGGTCTCAGACCTGTGTTTAGTAGTCCATGTAGATACATACACTCTGTACCTCAGGTACGTATTGATTGCCTGGTACAGTGAGGGGACATGTCAAACCAATTGGTCCGGGCTGGGTCTCAGACCTGTGTTTAGTAGTCCATGTAGATACATACACTCTGTAACTCAGGTACGTATTGATTGCCTGGTACAGTGAGGGGACATGTCAAAACAGTTGGTCCAGGCTGGGTCTCAGACCTGTGTTTATTAGTCCATGTAGATATATACACTGTAACTCAGTTACGTATTGATTGTCTGGTACAGTGAGGGGAAATATCAAACCAATAGGTCCAGGCTGGGTATCAGACCTGTATTTAGTAGTCCATGTAGATACATACACTCTGTAACTCAGGTATGTATTGATTGCCTGGTACAGTGAGGGGACATGTCAAACCAAAAGGTCCGGGCTGGGTCTCAGACCTGTGTTTAGTAGTCCATGTGTTTAGTAGTCCATGTAGATATATATCCATTTTTTCATCCATCAATCCATATATCCCCAGTCAACTCTATTCATCCATCCATCCATCTTAAAACACAAGGAAAGCTTGTTCCATAAAAACTGAGGTTGTTGTTTTAAGTGGGTTTAGCTGCAGATAATGATGGCTTTATATGGAAAAATATCCCATGACACTGTCTTTCTCCTTAACTTTATTATCATTAATGTATGACTCCATATAGTTCTTGTTTTTCATGCTGGTGTGTCGTTAAACATTCATTCATTAATTCTTATGTTCTTGAGTGAATATATCACTTGGTCAAAAGCTGTCTCTTCTGTCAAAAACTGAATTTGCATACATCTATGTAATGAGTTATCTCCTAGTTTCCATATGTTTTCAGTTTTATTTACAATACATTATGTAATTACTGTGTTTTAATGCTAGTATTCAAACATGTAACCAAAGTTAGAGAATGATGCTAGTTCCCCTGGCCATTTAGGTATGATTCATGCTTTACGCAGTTGTACTGAGATTTGGTTTTCTAGATCAGCCACAAATGTATATCGTAGTCACTGGTTTAATTCAGACAGTAAGGATAGACGGGTGATATTTTGTGGGAACTAGTAACCTTTTTAGACTACAAAATTCCATACCATTGGAAAAATTTCTTAAGGATGGAGTTCCGTGTCTGAACACTGGAACAATCAGTATATAAGGCCATCACAACTTCACACCCACTGGTGCTGGGTACAGCATGGAACAATCTGTATATAAGGCCATCACAACTTCACACCCACTGGTGCTGGGTACAGCATGGAACAATCTGTATATAAGGCCATCACAACTTCACACCCACTGGTGCTGGCTACAGCAGGCCTCTCTCTGAAAGGTGATCAGTTCCCCATGCTCATCAGACTCACACCGACATGGAAAGTAGGGTTTCTGTCGGTGTAGCCAAGATTTTATACTGAGGAGTCACCTGCAGTGTCTATGAGTCTTGGCAAATATAAAATGTGGGACAGAAAAAGGTGCAATTTGTGTGGAATGGCACCCATGCTCTCCTCCCCCGGCTGCAAATGAGTATTTCTGCACCTGCCTTTTGTCATTTTGTTTTACTAACAGTCCGTACAACACTGGATAAATGTCACATGTTGTCCTATGTAAAGACGTATGGCCAAATTTACAATGCCTGTTTATGTCTTATACATGTGTAACTACATAAAATATACATTTACAATGCTTAAACACCTGCGTGTTTTTAACAAAAGCAGGTTTCATAAATTCGGCCCTTAATTTGTATTACACTTGACAGCTAGCAGTCCATGAGACCACCGTTCTTTATGAATTCTATTACCTTGACTGCCAAGTCTTGGAATTCTGTTACCATGACTGCCAAATCTTGGAATTCTGTTACCATGACTGCCAAATCCTTGTATCATGCTTCTGTTGTCCCCAGTAATTACTGGTCACTGATATACACGAGGATGTAGGTCTTTATTGCAGCACGATGACCCAAGCAAGAATCATTAGTCTACAGTTGTGTCTGTATGGATTGGCAAATGGCCATTGTCTGCTGGTGGTAATGTGCAGTGTGTTGTTCGGTGTCAGTGAGGTGGTTGGAGAAATGATTATCTCTGTGAACAGGCCTCTCTTAGAGAAAACAGCCCTTTGATTACTGGGTTCAGTCACCCGCTATTAAAGCTGTCTGTCGTGTTCCCTTGGTGCCAATAAAGCCACCGCGTTGCTGTGTTGTTGTAATTATAACGTGGAAATTGCACCATTTTCACCAACACTTTGTAGCTGCACTACTTCAATTGTAAAGTGTGTGTACGTGCTCGTAGAAAATTGACTGGTGATTGTCAAAAAGATAATGTCAAACATTGCTAATTTAATACAGGATTATGTCTATTACCTGTGTTAACGTGGCATTACTATAAAGCTACTAGTAGAGTTTATAATACAGGATTATGCCTATTACCTGTTTTAACATGGCATTACTATAAAGCTACTAGTAGAGTTTCTAATACAGGATTATGCCAATTACCTGTTTTAACATCGTATTACCATAAAGCTACTAGTACAGTTTCTAATACAGGATTATGCCTATTACCTGTTTTAACATGGCATTACTATAAAGCTACTAGTAGAGTTTCTAATACAGGATTATGCCAATTACCTGTTTTAACATCGTATTACCATAAAGCTACTAGTAGAGTTTCTAATACAGGATTATGCCTATTACCTGTTTTAACATGGCATTACCATAAAGCTACTAGTAGAGTTTCTAATACAGGATTATGCCTATTACCTGTTTTAACATGGTATTACCATAAAGCTACTAGTAGAGTTTCTAATACAGGATTATGCCTATTACCTGTTTTAACATGGCATTACTATAAAGCTACTAGTAGAGTTTCTAATACAGGATTATGCCTATTACCTGTTTTAACATGGCATTACCATAAAGCTACTAGTAGAGTTTCTAATACAGGATTATGCCTATTACCTGTTTTAACATGGCATTACCATAAAGCTACTAGTAGAATTTCTAATACAGGATTATGCCTATTACCTGTTTTAACATGGCATTACCATAAAGCTACTAGTAGAGTTTCTAATACAGGATTATGCCTATTACATGTTTTAACATCGTATTACCATAAAGCTACTAGTAGAGTTTCTAATACAGGATTATGCCAATTACCTGTTTTAACATCGTATTACCATAAAGCTACTAGTAGAGTTTCTAATACAGGATTATGCCTATTACCTGTTTTAACATCGTATTACCATAAAGCTACTAGTAGAGTTTATAATACAGGATTATGCCAATTACCTGTTTTAACATCGTATTACCATAAAGCTACTAGTAGAGTTTATAATACAGGATTAGTTATTTAGTTAGGTGTGCTTACGTTAACATGTACTATAAGATTAATGGTATTGAATTACCTGTGTATTTTGTAACACAGCATTAGCTGTACTATAAGATTAAAGGTATTTAGTTAGCTGTGCTTACATGGTGTTACATATACTATAAGATTAATGGTATTGAATTACCTGTGCATGTGTTAATGTATGTTTATGTAACTCCTATATTAAACTTGTGCAACCTGTAGTAGATGGGACAGGATGTAGCCCAGTGGTAAAGCACTCACCTGATGTGCAGTCGAGATCGCCATTAATAGGCCTGTTGAACTCTATCTCATTCCAACCAATGCTGCACAACCTGTCTGTGGGAAGGTCCATATAAAAGATATCTTGCAGCTGATAAAAATGAGTAGCCCATGACATGTAGATGTGGGTTTCCTCTCTCATTAACGATATGTCTGACACCATATCTCCATAATAAAAATGTATGGAGTGCATATGTCATTAAATAAAAATGTATGGAGTGCATATGTCATTAAATAAAAAAAATATTGAGTGCATGCGTCAATAATTAAATTTCTGTTACATTCGTTACAATTTAACATCATGCTATTGGTTCAGATGTAGCAATGTGAGTTTGTTCATTTCTCGATGAACATAGAAATTACATCGTCAGGGAAAGTCATATCTGATGACATCATTTTGTATGAGCAAGTTGTCTTATTGAGTGTTATTGTTTATGGATACAAAATAATTCAAACTAAAGTATGAACTTCTAGTGTTATTATAGGCAAGTGTGATTCAAATTTAATTATAAGTATTGTCTGTTATTTCTTTTACATTCATCTGGGTATGAACAAAAAAACCCAACATATCTGCAAACTTATGTGAGAATTGCTTCACTGATTGACACAGTTTGCGGATGATTTGTTTTTGTTCATACTCAGATGAACGTAAAGAAAATAACAGACAATGCTTAATTAAATAAAAAGATTCATCCTTCTTCCTTTCGTGTAGTGGTGTTAAGATTAAAGAAATGAAGACATACAAGTGCATTGCTGTAGAAGTTGAACAGCAAACTGTTTTTAATTATATTGAAGACAGGTGCTGTTCTATTGGAATTAAGCTTGATTTATCTGTAACTAATGTATTTTCACATTTAGGCTCGACCTGCACACATTCCTTTTTGGACTTAATTCGAAATTTAGTTTGCATTTGATATTAATCTTATTTTCTTGTTAAATATCTTTTATGGTTAAAAACAAAAAGTTGAAATGTAAAATTCCATAGCCTTTATACTCCTCCATGCTTGAAAAATTGGAGGTTGTGCCTATGACAAATGTGTAGAAAACCTTCAGTTGATGTAAGTACATATCAAATGAAAATTGGAGGCTGTGCCTACAACAGATGTGTAGAAAACCTTCAGTTGATGTAAGCACATGTCAAATGAAAATTGGAGGCTGTGCCTACAACAGATGTGTTGAAAACCTTCAGTAGATGTATGCACATGTCAAATGAAAATTTCATTTTCTTCCTGTTCAGGTGTCTTCCCATTTGATTGGTTTGGCTGTCAACAGTCGAGAACTGACTGTAACGTGATAATAACAGGTGAGATCTCTTATCTTTGTTTTGTTGGTAAATTAATGATCTTTAGGATTTAGACATGTTTGATACTAGATCAAGACGGGTGGTGGTGGGGATCAGTGGGTGGGTGGGGGTCGGGTGGGATGGATGAGTGGGTGGAATATAGCTCAGTGGTAGAGTGCTCGCATGAGGTGCAGTATTGACTAACCTTGATCCCAACCAGACCCCTCACCCCCTGTGCTTATAAAAATTTTTTTACTCAAGACTCTTATAGGATGTATACTACCAAATCAAATCCCATAGAGAACAATAGTAACATATGTGGCTAAAACTCCTACCTGCAACGTATCAACCGACATAAATGCCACGGATATAAATACTACCACCCCTTACACTTAAAGTGAATCATAAAAAAATGGGGGTCAAGCTGCTCGTTTCTGAGATAACAGGTAGCGTCTATGACTACCCTAGTTTCGCACAAAATTCGAGTACTTTTTTTTACAGGTACCCCATACATGTTTCAAGCACAAGGCTAATTGACACATTGGTACTAGATGAAATAAAATTGCAATTTTTTTTTACCCAGATGAAACTATTATTTTTTACAACCAACACACTCACATTTATAACCAATCACAGGACTTGTGGTGTTCACTTCTCTATCAAAAGTTGGGTGCACCTCGAACTTTGACCCAGCCGGAAGTTATTTGGTTTAGTACTACCTATAAGAGTCTTGAGACTTTAACATCACAATAAGGCCATACAAATTGTATACATGTGATGTCATTAGAGATTGAGTCTATAAAATATCCATTTTTAGTGCTCTTGTTTAAGGAGAAGCCTACATGTATGTGTGGCAGTGGGTTTCCTCTCTCTCTCCAAACCAAATTTTAAAATAACAGAGGTTCTGTACACCAAAATAGCCATAGTTTAAAATATGTTGAGATGTTGTTAAAAAATATTCGATGTTGTAAAATCAAATATTAAATTTACATTGATTGATGGCATTTGCCGACACAGACAGTTTGGTTAAACTGTTTAACACACACTTTACTTTGTTAGAGAATAATCTGGTAGATGTTATTAGTGTAGCCAATGAAATACTAAAATATATCGACACCACAGAGATTGGTTGATTAGAGAAAGGGGAGATTACTCTCAATGATGCTAATAGTTGACACTAGAACAAAGAGTGGTGCACGGTAATGGACTACGTTACAAGTTTCAGTGCAGATTACTTTTATTCTGCATTACTAATTCATATATTTATTGTAATTATTATTTCCGATTGCCGTTAACAATATTATTAATTAATAATAATCCAAGTAGGAGGTAATGTTATCAGTTTCAATCTGGTTTTGAGTTAATAACATTAGCAATACTATATGTATACTAGTGTAAGAATTCCATCCATCCATTCATTCATATATTATATATAATTATATATCTCTATATACAATGAAACCTCTCAAAACCGGACCCTCTGTAAACCGGAATTCCCTCAAAATGAGGACGTTTTTTATGGTCCTTTTTTAAATATCTGTGCAGAACAGAATCTCTGTAAACCGGATACGTCTTAAAACCGGACTTTTTACTTGGTCCTGAGCGTGTCTGGTTTAGAGGAGTTTCACTATATAAACAAACTTAGTATCCATGGGTAGTGAATGAATGTTTAGTTAACCACCTGAAGCGCAGTCGGTTTAGAGGAGTTTTTCTGTATAAACAAACTTAGTATCCATGGGTAGTGAAGGAATGTTTAGTTTAACAAACTTAGTATCCATGGGTAGTGAAGGAATGTTTAGTTTAACAAACTTAGTATCCATGGGTAGTGAAGGAATGTTTAGTTTATCAAACTTAGTATCCATGGGTAGTGAAGGAATGTTTAGTTTAACCACCTGAAGCGCAGTCGGTTTAGGATCGATCTCTGTTCGTGGACCCATTTGTCTATCTCTCATTCTGGCCAGTGCACCATGACTGGTATATCAAAGGTAATGGTATGTGCTATCCTGTCTGAGATGGTGCATATAAAAGATCTCTTGCTTCTAATGGAAAAATGTAGCAGATTTCCTTTCTAAGACTGTTAAAAATTACTAAATGTTTGACATCCAATAGTTGATTAGTAATCAATTTGCTCTAGTGATGTCATTAAACAAAACAAAAATTACCTTAACTTTGTTATACATATTTAAAGACTTAACATTAAAAAATTTAAAGACACGACATGCAAACTGTTTTGTGTACGTTTAAAACTGAACAGTGTTTTGTGTGCAAGAAAACTTGCAGAGATTTTATAAAATCTTCACTAAATACTTGAAACCAGTTATTTATTTGTAAAAACTAAATTTAAACTAATTATATTTTTTCAATTTTTTTGTCTATAAAATCACCCAATAGTCGATGTGTATTTTTGTGCTGGGGTGTCGTTTATCATTCATTCATTCATTCTCTCATGACGTGACCATGACCTTTATGATTGTAATGACTTATGATTGTAATGACCTAAAAGGTCAATGCTGAGTGCCTTCACTGCGTTAGGACAATTGAAGAGTTAGTTGACATGATTTAAAGAGATTTTCTTTGCGGAAAGTTTCTGCTTGGATCAATAACCCGTAAGACAGGAGTGGTATGTCAAGTAAGCAGTCCCTGCCAGTCCTGAGCTCTCTTCAACCCAGCGACATGCTGGGCAGCCATTCACAAATTAATGGGATTGCTTTTTACTTCCACGTTTTCCAGTGATTGGCAAGCACCTCTTGGAACGAGAAACATGCTTCATGCTGCAAATATCGTAGTGGGTAATAAAAAAAACTTGAGGAATTTTGTAACTGATCTGGGAGGTAGCCAGTGTGTAAGATTCTGTTTTATTTCTCATTTTACTGTCGGTATAAATGATTGATGTTCATTTGTACATGGGGACAAAATTATTTAAAAAACTATAACTTTAAGATTGATATTGATGAGAATGCTGGGGAAATAAGTGTATCTGTGCAGCTGTTGAATAAATTGCACATTTCAAGTAAATTGGATGGATCGATGGAGGGATATTTTATTGCATTTAAAAAAGAAATAGATTGGATTGGTTTTCCAGCTTAATGGAACTGTTCCCTGAATACATACAATGTTGACAGTTCATGTATTTTGGGTGGGTTTGTTTCTTTGGGTGGATGGACAGACAAGCAGATGGTCAGACAAGTGAATGGACAGATGGAGACAAGTGGATGGACGGTCAAGTGGATGGACGGTCAAGTGGATGGACAGATGAACAGTCAGATGGATGAATGGTCAAGTGGATGAACAGATGGACAGACACCTAGATGGACAGACAATTGGGTGGATGGACAGATAAGTGGATGGAATGATGGACAGACAAGTGAATGGATGGACAGATGGACAGACACGTGGATGGACAGACACATAGATGGATGGACAAGTGGGTGGATGGACAGAACAGACAAGTGGGTGGATGGACAAACAAGTGGGTGGACATATGGACAGACAAGTGAATGGATAGACAGACAAATGGATAGAATGACGAAGTTGATGGATGGGATGAATTTTAATGAAGCTGTGTAAAATAAAAATCACTGATGTGCTTTTATTATTTTCCTCTGTTTAGTAGTTTATATTAGAACATGGCTGATTGTCCAGGCTTAAAACTGAGTTGGAGTTATTGACAGAGGTCAGGCAGCAAACCCTGCTCAAAATGCACAGTATACTTTCTGATAAACAATTTCACGTTATTTTTGACAGTATTTCAAATACATTGAGGAGCAATAATATACATGCCAATCATAACCTTTTATCTATGTATCTCTTCTCCATTGCTAGTGAAAAAGGTTAACCCTATAAGTCTTGTTTCACGACTGATATCTAGAACTGCTTTTTATTTGTTAACAGCAACATTTGATTCCAACTTAAACCTTAAAAAAAGCATAGATTACTTTCCTGTCCAGAAAATGTAATTTCTCTTCTCTTCGTGGGTTGTAATGTAAAATGGGTGCTATTTTGTTTCTCACCAGTAGGTTTGAATTATTGCACTTGCAGCATCATGGCAGTTCGATCTTGGTAACATCATCAATGTTCCAGGTCTGATTTCGTCGTCATACTCTTCTCAGAATCGATCTCTCCCTGTTATGCATGATGCCTGTATGAAGCCGTCTTTGATCACACACCGTTGAATACATGTACCCAGTCATGTAATATTTATGATTGTCAATGTCAAATTACATTGTGATTTGTGAATGTAGGTTTTAAGCTGGACCATAAAACATTGTTAGTGTCTTGATGAATTCTCTTTGAAGACTTCCAGCCAAATTCAATTTGTTGTAGCCAACACAATTTGGCAACATAAAAGGCATATTCAACTATATTCATAAAATTCAATTTGATGTTTTAATTTGTTATTTGGTTAACATCGATGTGACCCCTGGAATGTTGTGTATTTGACCTGCACACACAGTATTTGTATCAGTTATTCACCAAGTAGAAGTTGATGTATTCCTTTGAGTAAATGATGCTTGTTTTCTCTCCTTGAGTTTAAATGGTCTCTTTCTCTCTATAGAGGCAGCGGTAAAGCACGCACCTGATGCGCAGTTGGTCTAGGATTGATCCCCGTCAGTGGGCCCTTCAGGCTATTTCTTGTTCCATCTAGTGCACCACGACTAGTATGTCAAAGGTCATGGTATGTGCTATCCTGTCTGTGGGATGGTGCATATAACAGAACCAGCCTCAGTGGCGCAGTGGTCAAGCCATCAGACTACAGGCTGGTAGGTACAGAGTTCGCAGCCCAGTGCCGGCTCCAACCCAGAGCGAGTTCTTAAGGGCCCATTGGGTAGGTGTACGGCCACTACACCCTCTTCTCTTTCACTAACCAACTAACAACTAACCCACTGTCCTGGACAGACAACCCAGATAGCTGAGGTGTGTGCCCAAGACAGCGTGCTTAAACCTTAATTGGATATAAGCACGAAAATAAGTTGAAATGAATGAATGAGTATATAAAGATCCCTTGCTACTATTGGAAAAATGTATCGGGTTTCTTCTCTGAGGGTATATGTCAAAATTACCAAAGGTTTGACATCCAATAGCCGATGATGAATAAATCAAGTTACTGTAATGGTGTCATTAAACAAAACAAACTTTAACTTTTAACTTTGTCTCTGTTTTGAGTTGTACCTCTACAGTGTTTACGTGATTCAGTGAATATGGTGAATAAGTTACCTTGCAGTTGACTTTTAACTTTGGCTCTGTTTTGAGTTGTACCTCTACAGTGTTTACATGTTTCAGTGAATATGGTGAATAAGTTACCTTGCAGTTGATGTTTAACTTTGTCTCTGTTTTGAGTTGTACCTCTACAGTGTTTACGTGATTCAGTGAATATGGTGAATAAGTTACCTTGCAGTTGATGTTTAACTTTGTCTCTGTTTTGAGTTGTACCTCTAGTGTTTACGTGATTCAGTGAATATGGTGAATAAGTTACCTTGCAGTTGACTTTTAACTTTGTCTCTGTTTTGAGTTGTACCTCTAGTGTTTACGTGATTCAGTGAATATGGTGAATAAGTTACCTTGCAGTTGACTTTTAACTTTGTCTCTGTTTTGAGTTGTACCTCTAGTGTTTACGTGATTCAGTGAATATGGTGAATAAGTTACCTTGCAGTTGATGTTTAACTTTGTCTCTGTTTTGAGTTGTACCTCTAGTGTTTACGTGATTCAGTGAATATGGTGAATAAGTTACCTTGCAGTTGATGTTTAACTTTGTCTCTGTTTTGAGTTGTACCTCTACAGTGTTTACGTGATTCAGTGAATATGGTGAATAAGTTACCTTGCAGTTGACTTTTAACTTTGTCTCTGTTTTGAGTTGTACCTCTAGTGTTTACGTGATTCAGTGAATATGGTGAATAAGTTACCTTGCAGTTGATGTTTAACTTTGTCTCTGTTTTGAGTTGTACCTCTACAGTGTTTACGTGATTCAGTGAATATGGTGAATAAGTTACCTTGCAGTTGACTTTTAACTTTGTCTCTGTTTTGAGTTGTACCTCTAGTGTTTACGTGATTCAGTGAATATGGTGAATAAGTTACCTTGCAGTTGATGTTTAACTTTGTCTCTGTTTTGAGCTGTACCTCTACAGTGTTTACGTGTTTCAGTGAATATGGTGAATAAGTTACCTTGCAGTTGACTTTTAACTTTGTCTCTGTTTTGAGTTGTACCTCTAGTGTTTACGTGATTCAGTGAATATGGTGAATAAGTTACCTTGCAGTTGACTTTTAACTTTGTCTCTGTTTTGAGTTGTACCTCTAGTGTTTACGTGATTCAGTGAATATGGTGAATAAGTTACCTTGCAGTTGATGTTTAACTTTGTCTCTGTTTTGAGTTGTACCTCTAGTGTTTACGTGATTCAGTGAATATGGTGAATAAGTTACCTTGCAGTTGATGTTTAACTTTGTCTCTGTTTTGAGTTTTACCTCTAGTGTTTACGTGATTCAGTGAATATGGTGAATAAGTTACCTTGCAGTTGATGTTTAACTTTGTCTCTGTTTTGAGTTGTACCTCTACAGTGTTTACGTGATTCAGTGAATATGGTGAATAAGTTACCTTGCAGTTGATGTTTAACTTTGTCTCTGTTTTGAGTTGTACCTCTAGTGTTTACGTGATTCAGTGAATATGGTGAATAAGTTACCTTGCAGTTGATGTTTAACTTTGTCTCTGTTTTGAGTTGTACCTCTGGTGTTTACGTGATTCAGTGAATATGGTGAATAAGTTACCTTGCAGTTGATGTTTAACTTTGTCTCTGTTTTGAGTTGTACCTCTAGTGTTTACGTGATTCAGTGAATATGGTGAATAAGTTACCTTGCAGTTGATGTTTAACTTTGTCTCTGTTTTGAGTTGTACCTCTACAGTGTTTACGTGATTCAGTGAATATGGTGAATAAGTTACCTTGCAGTTGATGTTTAACTTTGGCTCTGTTTTGAGTTGTACCTCTAGTGTTTACGTAATTCAGTGAATATGGTGAATAAGTTACCTTGCAGTTGATGTTTAACTTTGTCTCTGTTTTGAGTTGTACCTCTAGTGTTTACGTAATTCAGTGAATATGGTGAATAAGTTACCTTGCAGTTGACATCTGACATTTTACACCACACAGTGGTTACCAAACAGCATTATGTTCAACATCCAACCTCATTTGAATAATTGGCTTATTTAAGGTTCATCTATCATTTGTCAGAACAGCAATACTTTAGTGTCGATGGTTATCATTACTCTATCAGAAAAACAAAACTAGTCTGTCATTAAACATTCATCATTATGGGTTTCTTTTTAGGTGGCTTTTTCAATGAACATACTGCAGTTTCCTGATACTGTGTTATGGTAAGCAGTATTGTTTTTGACAGTGACTTTTCCAGACATGTTAAATCTAAGGTAATGATATTGTGTGTTAGTAAGCAGTATTGTTTTTGACAGTGACTTTTCCAGACATGTTAAATCTAAGGTAATGATATTGATGTGTTTGTAAGCAGTATTGTTTTTAGCATCTGACTTTTCCAGACATGTTAAATCTAAGGTAATGATATTGTGTTTTTGTAAGCAGTATCGTTTTTGACAGACTGACTTTTCCAGATGTGTTATATTTGAGGAAATGATGTTGTTAACGGAACATATTTTGTTCAGTATTTCTGTGGAAGTTTCAGAGATTGCTGCACTAACTTTCCCGGCATGTAAAATCAGAAAATTGTATATTCACACAAAAACACACATTTTGTTCAGTATCCTGTGGAAGTTTCAGAAATTGCTACACTAACTTTCCCAGACATATTAAAACAGTTTTTATTCGGTATCACTAAGTTTCAGAGATCACTACACAGTTCTAAATTGCTATTTTGAAATTTGATTATCAATTGTGGCTAATGAAAATTGTGAACAAAATGTTGTTTGGCTGATTGATTTACCATTGTTTGGCTGCTTCAGTAATGAGAAACAAGAAGATGGGTTGTCACCATTGTTTGGCTGCTTCAGTAATGAGAAACAAGAAAATGGGTTGTCACCATTGTTTGGCTGCTTCAGTAATGAGAAACAAGAAGATGGGTTGTCACAATTACACTTCAAATGCAGAAACTGGGATGTATCTCAATGGCAGAGCATTCACCTAATGTGTGATCAGTGTTTGATCCATATCACTGGACCCATTAGATTATTTCCAGTTCCAACCAGTGCTCCATGACTGATATATCAAAGACCTTGCTATCCTGTCTGAAAAATTATGAACAAAAATATATAACTTTTATAAAACTATCATTTGTAAGAGTTTTAGCAAACTAAAATTACTTTTTTGATAGTTAACCATATGTCAATTCGTAAGTCAGAATTCTATTAATACCATAATATTTTTATTGAGGTTAACACGAAATTAAATTAAGAAGAAACTTGCTAATGAGATTGAAATTGACTTCCATAAATAAATGCATTGGCTCACTCCATTATGGGAAATATTAGCAGGAAGTGAATCCCATTAACGTAATAGATGGTAGTTTCCGCATCATGTCTGGGATGGAATTTAGTATCTCCCACACAGTCCATTATGAATGAGATGTGTCTTGATAAGATAAGTTACTCCATCTAAAACTCAATCAGGGCTGTTAGTGAAGTGGACAAGTATTTCGGGAGATTCTATCAGGCCATTCTTCAAACACTACTCACAACTTAGCAGATGGTACACTTTAATTTTTATTTTTGAAGATGTATATATTTCATCAAGAATAAAAAGAAGAAAAATTGTGGTTAATGGAAAAAACAAACATGTTGGAGCAATTTTTATTTTATTAGTATCAACCAGACTACTCCATACATAACAGTTCTGAAGTTTGGCACCAAATTCATCGTTTAGTTGTACATATGTCCATGTAATTAATAATGAGGTCATGAGATGTGTGTGGCATGGATGGGCCACAAGAGGAAAGCAGCCATCAGTTGGGGAAACAAGGACTGGGATGTGAAAGTTAATAGCAGACGAAGGCTAGGAGTAGTATTTACATCAGGAGAAAATGATATGAAATCAAAGAATTCAAAGGGAACAGTGCTATACAAAACATTCTTTATCACCGTCGGCTATTATTGCAGGGATTCCACTTAAAGGGCAACTAAACTCAAATATGAGCCTTATGTGTTGGAAAGATGCATACCTGGACCACCAACACATACTGACACTTTAACAAATGAAAAATGTGTAATTTTAGAGTTAATGAAAAAATGTGATTATTCCTGTTAACTGAGGACAGCCATTTTCTTTTGTTTTTGTTGTATCCGGTATTCTAGCTTGGGGCGAAGTGACATAAGCTCTTACGTGCAGTGTAAACAAACGCAATAATTTATGACACAGCGCTTTGCTTTCATCAACCTGATTTGTAAAACAACATAAATGACTTGATAATATAACAAACTATTTAAAGGAAGGGACAATTAAAGCATTTGGCCTGGTATGCATATTCATTATTCATTATATGCATTATTGTTTAATATCAACAAGTATAATCGTATAGTTAATTAATAAAACGCTTAAATGTGACGGATATTATATATAACGGGCGCAGCCATTTTGTACCATCCCAGTGAATATGCCCTCTGGCGAGCTGGTGGTTAAGTAAAACCTAACGTGTCACGTCAGGAATTAGTCTTCGAACTGAAGAAACAAAACATACCTGATTTTTGCATATGCATTGCAATGTTCTGTAATAATATCCATCCCAGTAAGCCGGCAACATAATACAGTTATTTCAACACTTTGACAGTGGTGGCTTATTTTGTATTGAAAAATAATATATACTTGTTTTGCACATAAATTAACCCACGTACTGAAATAATAATCGGAGTGTGTTCTTGGTTAATTGGTATTTTCTTTCCGTGGCCTGTACCTGTGGTTTCTGATTGGCAGGTGTATATTTAGACGGTCCCCAGACACTGTGTCTAGACACACTAAAAAGACGTGCCTCTTTTATTAAGATCACAAGGTATTGTCTGTTAGCCGCGCGGACGCCCCTCAAATCGTATTGGACATTATCACTTTATTACTGTAAGTAATTCTGTAAAACCCTTGATTAAGTAGACTTTCCCATCTAAAATCACAAAACTGACCAATTACGTAGTCCCAAAGAAAAGAAAATGATCACTTGGGTATCGTGAGTGGTTGTTTTTGCTCGAACGTACCCTACCAATAGGCCTAATAATAAGCATTTTTTCTTTGGATTTTTTTAAAGAGAAAAATACTTTAACTTCATTTTGTTCTACTGATGCAAACTGAAATATATTTAGTTAAATGGTTTATTATACTATCAAGTCATTTATGTTGTTTTACAAGTCAGGTTGATGAAAGCGAAGCGCCTTGTCGTAAATTAGAGTATTTGTTTACATTGTGCTTAAGAGAAGTTGGACGGAGCTGACGAAACAAAATAGCTGCCCCCAGTTAGAAGGAATAATCATGTTTTTTTATTAATTCTAAAATTATGCGTTTTTCATTTGTTAAAGTGTCAGTATTGGTGTTGGTGGTCCGGGTATGCATCTTTCCAACATATAAGGCTCTTATTTGAGTTTACCCTCCCTTTAACTAAATATATTTCAATTTGCATTAATAGAACGAAATTGGGTTATAGTATTTTTCCCTCTTAAAAAAATCCAAAGAAAAAATGCATACTAGTAGGCCTATTGGTAAGGATACGTTGAAGCAAAAACGACCACTCACGATACCAAAGTGATAATTTTCTTTTCTTTGGGACTACATAATTGGTCAGTTCTGTGATTTTAGATGAGAATGTCTACTTAATGATTTACAGAATGATTTACAGTAATAAAGCATGACGGCTGGTAAGGATGGCAGGTAAACCTATTTCCCAATACCCTGTGATGTTAAGCCAGAACATAATTTTGTGTCTAGATGGCGGTAATTAATGGCTTGTCTACCTACCAAATATACACCTGCCAATCAGGAATCACAGGTGGAGGCCACTGAAAGTATAGACCAATTAACTAAGAAAACATTGTTTATCATTTCAGTATGTAGGTTATTGCATGGACAAAACATGATACAGTTATTTCTACACTTTTGATGGTGGTGGTTTATTTTTTATTGTAAAATAATATATGCTTTTTGCTGGCTTACTGGGATGGATAGTATTACAGAACATTGCACAAAAATCAGGTATGTTTGTTTCTTCAGTTCTAAGACTAATTCCTGATGTGATGCATTAAATATTATGTAACCACCGGCTCGCCATAGGGCGTATTCACTGGAATGGTACAAAATGGCTGCGGCCATTATATATAATAGCCGTCACATTTAACCGTTTTATTAATTAAATATAATAATATACTTGTTGATTATAGGGTGTATACTACCAAATGAAATCTCATAGATGACAATAATAACACATGTGGCTAAAACTCCTATCAATCGACATAAATGCCACGGATATAAATACTACCACCCCTCACCTTTAAAGTGAATCAGTAAAAAATTGGAGGTCAAGCTGCTAATTTCTGACATAATGGGTAGCGTCTATGACTACCCTAGTTCCGCATAAAATTCATGTACTTTTCTTTTACAGGTACCCCATACATGTTTCAAGCACAAGGCTACTTGACAAGTGGTACTAGATGAAATAAAATTGCATACATTTTTTGCCCAGATGAAACTATTTTGTTTAACAACCAACACACTCACATTTATCACCAATCACAGGACTTATGGTTTTCACTTCTCTATCAAAGTTGGGTGCACTTCAAACTTCGACCTAGCTGGAAGTTATTTAGTTTAGTACTACCATTAAGCAATAATGTGCATTATATATCATTGAATATGCATACCAGTCCAAAAGCCTTGTGCAAGCATTCTTTTAAGACTTTGTTGCCTACAGAAATTTTGAAAGGTTTTTGCCATAAATAAAATACTGACCAAAATGAATTTTTAACCAGTAACTTGCAACAAGATAAGAACCAAAAAGAATTCAAAAGAAAATGTGATTTAATTTTTTTTTTTTATTAATGTTTCAAATTTTATTATAAGGATTATTGACTATTTCTTTTGGATTCATCTGGGTATGAATTAAAAATAAAAACAAAATGGCTGAGCTGATTCACACAGGTTTTTTGTGTGCGTGTTCATACCCTGATGACTCATAGCTCTTTATACTGGTTTTTTGTTTACATAATTATATAAGTTTTATTTTTAATTTAATCCTATTTATGTACTTACTTTTGTTTGACACCCAACAGTTGATGTGTATTTTTGTGCTGGGGTGTCATTAAACATTCATTCATTAAACAAACAAAAAACTATTAACAGACAGTCCTTAATTGGCTCCTATATGCCTGAACCCTATGGGGGCTGCAGTTCATCACAGAGCACCTTAGCTGTAAAGAGAATCGTGGAGTGCACAGATTCGTGACGTGTGATGTCTGATGGTGTCTGCATCTGTGTGACTCCTCAGTGTCCTGGATGTCCCCAAGCTGAGATTGCGGTAGCAATTCATCGCTGCTCGACTGGGCAGGACAGGAATAAACAGCTACTCATCCATTTTGATCAACTTGATTGCACTGTGTATGGAATCCTACTGCTTGCTGTAAAAATTTCATCAGATTTATTCTGGCTTGTCCGTCTGTGGGCTCACTGATTGAATTTCCTTTCTGTGATAAATGTCTGGGGCAGCAGAACAAATGGAGGAAGGTAGGGGGTAGGTTAGCTAGTGTGAAATTCTATGGAGCAATTTGTATGCATGTCAGTTGTGTGTGTGAGAGAGGGAGGGGGGGGGGGCAGGAAGGAAGGAAGGAATGTGTTGCTATATACTTGTGTAAAATACAGTGGAGCAGACTGAAAGATGGGGTGTTGGGAGAGGAGGGGGGGTGGACAATGTTAGTTCTCATACAGTAATGTGCGTAAAATTTAATGAAGCAGATTGTATTATAATTTTTGCATCCAGTGTGAATGTTGTTGTTTTTTATTTGCAGAGTAATGGAACAGAATGTTTGGGGATATGAAGTTAATATGCTGGGGATGCTAAAAACTTGGAGACAAGATGGAAATGCCAATAACAGAAAGAGGAGAGAATATGTTGGTTAATAAAGTATATTTGCAGATACTTGCACGAGAACAAGGATGTGTTTGAGATAGATAGGAGCAGGATGTAGCACAGTGCAAAATATGGCAATCACAGAACGAACCTTCCTAAAGATGGGATTATTTCCCCAGGGCAGATGATACATACTGCCAGTGATCCTAAGAGTTGCCTTCATGATGGCTGTAGATGTTACCCGAGTCTGACAGTAGACAGTGTGTCAAAATTACCATACATTTTTGACAACTAAAACTATCTGCAGAAACTTGATGGAATTGGTATGGGTATAAACATATTTTGATGCTAGCTGGACAAGATGAAAATGGGCAAATGGAAGTCTGTGGTGAGGACACTGACATTACTGTTTTAGACAGTAAGACAACAATGAGGACACTGACATCACTGTTTAGACAGTAAGACAGCAATGAGGAGGACACTGACTTTATTGTTTTAGACAGTAAGACAACAATGAGGACACTGACATCACTGTTTAGACAGTAAGACAACAATGAGGACACTGACATTGTTTTAGACAGTAAGACAACAATGAGGACACTGACATCAGTTTTAGACAGTAAGACAACAATGAGGACACTGACATCACTGTTTAGACAGTAAGACAACAATGAGGACACTGACATCACTGTTTAGACAGTAAGACAACAATGAGGACATCAGTTTAGACAGTAAGACAACAATGAGGACATCACTGTTTAGACAGTAAGACAACAATGAGGACATCACTGTTTAGACAGTAAGACAATGGGGACATACTGCATGTTATAACATGGTACTATTTTAAGTGTGGTACCAGAGGGCTCTAAAAATAGCACCACAGGTTACTTTATAATTATTTTGTTGTAGTTAAACAGGCACAAAAGAGTATTGATCACAGTTTTTGTTGGTATACTGTATACATTGTATAGATAAGGCATTTCTTACACACCCATTCAAGAAATATTTTGTTCAGTGTCACGTTTCAAGCTTCAGAGAGATCGCAACACAATAGTAACATGTTAAACAGAGTTGTTGCTTCCATATTTTCAAGTTGATCAGCAATGTCACTTCACTAATCAAAATGTAAAAAACAAAATGTTCCCTGCCATTGGAGAAAACATTGCGAGATTGTTGTTATTACATGGTGATCTCTCATTTGTGAACTATCGATTTGAAGACATTTGATTGGCTTCTCCACAGTGATAACTCAGAAGCCAAAGCTATATCATCCAATAAATACATGTAAGCACAACAAAAATTGCTTGCTCTGTGACATAGGAGTTAAATTCAACCTGATTGCTTTGTGTTGTCAGCATGTACAAGTGTCATAAAATAAATAAATTGTATTTGAAAAATACATTTAAATTTCATTTTAACCTTGTTTTTAAGATGTATAAAAAAAAAACCCAAAACCAGTTATGTCTATTACATACTATACCATTTATCTGACAAATTAAAAATATATATGCATCTCATGTTTGCTCATAAGATACATTTTGAAACATCTGCCATGATAAATAGTATCTAACAGCAACTCCTGTAGTATTGTTCATTTCTAACCCAATATTTTTATTTTATTTTAAACCTAGGCCCTCACAAAAACATGTTTTCTCTTGGTTGGGAATGTCTATTTATATCTCACAACTGTGATGGATTCTGTTACTGTTCGGTAGTATAGCAGGTATGGACTGCAGTTCAGTGATGCATGAACTTGTGACCTAGGACAAAATTGCAACATCCAATTATATACCATCACATTTCATAATTATTCTGTGAATTATTGAAAATATTTGTATGCATCATTGACATAACAAGGAATATGTTTTGACGCTATAGTGAACAGTTTCCCTTTTCAAAGGTTATAATCACCTGAAGCTTAGGCCCCGCACCTTCAGTGTTGATCACACTACACATGGCAACAGCCAATATATTATACCATCCATGCATCATAGGAAAATACTAAGAGAATCCCCTGATGAAAACAATACAATTACAATGTCATGTTGCCATACATTTACGATTTGATACATCTAATATTGCTTTATCTCCTCGTTTTTTTCTTATATAAAAATGTTTGCTTACTTTAGAAATGGAGAGAGAGAGAGAGAGAGAGAGAGAGAGATTGATTTTGATCGATTTTGATTTTTATCCAGTTACTACATAGGGGTTGTAACATAATGTGTGAACGTTCAAAACAACATCCCTTGCAAACAGGAGTACCAGTGTACTATAATCATAAAGTGACATTTCTTGGCAAAATCTTGTCATTTACATTCCATTTTTCTAACCACAACGACTACAATTTAAAAGGCAGTAACTTTATTATATTTTTGACATCTATTCAAATGTATTCATACATCATCATTGCCGTCGTATTTACAATTCGCAAAAATACGTTCTGTAGGTTCAGCGTGAAAATCTCTGGGTTACTTTGTATTCAAGCAGCTCTGGCGTGTTGCCGAACACGTTGCTTATTTATTGATCTCCAATATCTTTTCTCAATGTTCATCACCCATTGACAAATAGCTATTAGAAATTCAACCATATTATCTTCTGGGTTTTTTCCCCATGCATTTCAAAATCCTGATGTAAGACATTAGACTTTATCAAAAACTGATTACAAACTACATCCCCGCCAACAAGAACCAATTCCAGATGACTAAGAATCGTTCATCGCCGCCGGTTACTCTGGGCTCGACTTCGGATCTCGCCATGAGCTGCTGCTGTCGATGTAGTTTGAAAAATAATATGCTGGCATGTTACAGAACAAGCGATTGGTTTATTGATCGCTTCCTGCGCAGCATACAAGCTTCCAGATATGTCGGTGTGGAGTAGTCGGTGCACTGGTGCAGATATTCAAGCGATCGCGTGGTCTTCCACCGACGAGTTTTCAGATATCACGAGTTGGGCATAATATGTGACATATTAAAATATTAAAACGACAAAATAAGGAACAAAGCCGTGTCTCTTTAAAGACATTAAACTCTTACAAACAGTTTTGAATTCTATACACGCACAAAAACAAGGAAGAAGAAAACAAAGTCGCTGTCCAGATATGTAAGCCAGTATTATCTTTAGCTGTCTGTGTATATGGCATGAATCTAAACTATACGTCAAATTTATATATTTAAAAACCCCAAACATTATTCCTGTATCTGTTCCTGTATTTAGTGAGTTACTAAAGATGTGCTAGAATCGAGACGTTCCGTTGTCTTGGTCCATCAGTGAATCACAGCGGCTGGTGTGATGGTATATTCAGGAGTCGCAGAATCACAGCCTCTCATTCCTTCAGTGACAAATTGTGGACAAAAGTAGACATGACTGCCAAGCTCAGATGGTGTCTGCATTTCCTGACTATATCGCATAGTCCGATTATTGTACTATTTATAATTCGTTGTCAGAATCTGAAAAAGACTGGAATAAAGATTTCTTTTTAATTAATGAACGTATTAGAAACAAACTGGGTACGACGATTAATAGGCATGTTATATATCAGAAGAGGATTTTTTCCCCCCTTGCCACCAAGGGTCGTAATAGTGAAGATGGACACTCAAGAACCGTAGTTTAAAACTATTTGAGATGTAGAATAAGTATTCCATTTATTTCCATCACCATAATGATTTCAGTCATACAGTATAGAATCTCTATATTGTTCACCATGATCAAGGTTGCACACCAGCATTTATTTTTACATTCTTTTCAAGTTTCTGTCGGAATATATTCTGTGAAAATATAGGACAATGTCGACAAGGCTACGTGACTACTATTTGTGGGAAGTGCATCATAGATTGCCAATGAACATTTTGAATTCCCCCCCCCCCCCCCCACCCCCAATGCCAGAGCACCGCTTTCTTTTGCTAATATACCAAGTCATTTATATAAGCAACTTGGTGGCAGCATACCACTTGCACAGTTGTCATTTAATACTGAAGAGACCAGTAACTGTAAACGCATGGTTATTTTAAAAAATACAGAGGTCAACCTACTTGTAGGCTTATTGTCAAAGAAACATCTGAAAGGGAATTTCAGTATTATTTATTTATTTTATTTTTAATGAAGGACTATATCCTAAACCGGACTGTCAATATTATTTTTTAAGTGAAGGACTCTATCCTAAACCGGACTATATTGAGCTGCTACAACAAGTATCGGCACCACAAATGATGGCGTGGTACCTCACTGTTTTGGCCCATTATATGTTACTTTTACGTAAATTATGGCCTTACGTCCATTAAAGTTCTGCGTGTTACAAACACACACACACAAAAGAAGTATATAATTATAATTATACATGTGTATATATATATATATATATATATATATATATATATATATATATATATATATATATATATATATATATATATATAGGGGGTTACTGTACATTCAAAGATACGTTTCGTACCCACGTACTATATTTAGTACCCGATATCAATCAATAACAATCCGATATGTCAGCAGGTGAATGTTGATTAAACAGACTTGAGAACTTTGCAACTATGAGTCAAAATGTGCTTATACGAGTCTTTTTAATCACTATGTAAAAAAAGTTCTCTCTTGAGCACTTGAGTTAGATTTTGACCGGCCTCGGTGGCGTCGTGGCAGGCCATCGGTCTACAGGCTGGTAGGTACTGGGTTCGGATCCCAGTCGAGGCATGGGATTTTTAATCCAGATACCGACTCCAAACCCTGAGTGAGTGCTCCGCAAGGCTTAATGGGTAGGTGTAAACCACTTGCACCGACCAGTGATCCATACCTGGTCCAACAAAGGCCATGGTTTGTGCTATCCTGCCTGTGGGAAGTGCAAATAAAAGATCCCTTGCTGCCTGTCGTAAAAGAGTAGCCTATGTGGCGACAGCGGGTTTCCTCTAAAAAATAGTGTCAGAATGACCATATGTTTGACGTCCAATAGCCGATGATAAGATTAAAAATCAATGTGCTCTAGCGGCGTCGTTAAATAAAACAAACTTTTTTTGAGTTAGATTTTGATATAACTACTCATTTAAAAAAATATTATTATACTATGCCTTGACTTTTAACTTTTAACAGCTTATAAAATCTGGTAGCCCTCGTTAAAGTTTGCTAGTTCTAAATTTCAGTCAACAAGAAATAATGGTAATGCCACGGACTCTGAACTCTATTTACATGCCTCTATACCACAGCGGTTTCAGGCACGACTGCCCCAATCTAATTAAAATTAGCTCCACTATTACCAGTAGAGCTAATTTTAATCAGATTGCCAGTGACTTGACCTGGGATAGAATGGTGAACCAAACGAACAGTATTCTGTTCAATCACGTTCCTTTCCAAAAATAAAAACCTCGTTTCCAATATTTTAACTTGGCATGCGTGTGGAAATTCAAACGTAAGAATGTGCTTCAGAAAAAACACAAACACATATACTTTAAATAGAAAGATGTGTTTTATATGAATTACAGTTTTGGTTGTCTGTATAAGTTTTGTAACTGAGTGGTACAATTTTTCGTATTCGGCACATTCCTGGGGTATTTAAAACGAAATGGAAGAACGCGATTAACCTTTAATTACACCCAAGCAAAACTAAAACTAATTGGAAACTAACATCACAGACAGCTGGTCATGGTCTTCCCAGAAAGAATATCCACACCTTGGATAAAAACAAGAACATTAAAACACACACACACATACACACACACACACACACACAAATACCCAACAAACAATAACAAAATTAAGTTAAGCGTCTTATAATATTTGCAACATTGTATTAGGTAAATATTGTTTAGATGGCACCTATAAATTATAGTATACGTGAAACCTGTCTAAACCGCGTCCTGTGGGAGACCTAATATTTATCCGATTTAGACAGGATCCGGTTTTTAGAGAGTCGCGTTTTAGAATTCAGAAAATTCGGGACCATGAAACTTAACCGATTTTGACAGTATTCCGGTTTGTTTTTATTGTCCGGTTTAGACAGGTTTTGCTGTATATCTACCAGGTCCTTTCCCATTAACTGTTTTCATTGTCTAATCATAACGTTTGTTTTCTTTTGTGTGGGTTTTTGAAGACTTTATTTTTGTTTAATGTTGTATTAAAATGCGTCAGAACGTTTCACATTTATGTTATTTACCTTTGTTTGACGTTCAATGTTTAAAGTGGTTTTGGATCTGGGATGTCGATAAACATTTGTTTATCTCTCTTTATATTCTAAATTGTATCACTGATGACTGCGGCAGGCAATACTTGTGATGGACGTTCCTGGATGTTGAAAGCATTGAGACACGCAATGCTTGTTAGTGACGCCTCACGCCGTATAATAATTACCGTAAGTCCTTAAACAGAAGCCTGCCTCGACTGAAGATGTTTACCCCCCCCCCCCCAAAAAAAAAAAAATATATAAAAAAATAGACGTTTGCCTTTTTTCTTTCGATGAACCGTTAAAAAATGCGCCAAAATTCCTCCAAGAAATTGCGCACTACTTTCCTTTTTAACTTGATCCTACGGAATATTCAAAATTCAATAGCACCAAAATTGCCCCCGCCCGCTACCGATTCCGGTCAAACTGCTGGTGCTCCCTTGCACTTGCCAGCGCGGGAGGTCCCCTCTTCTACCCACCCCAACCCTTTTCCTGTCCTGGACGGAGGAGCTGGCCGAGGCCGGCACCTGCGCCCAGGACAGGCGTGCGCTACAACAGCTTGTTTTGGGTGTACATGTAAAACCCTATGACCTGACCTGACCTGACGTTTGCCTTGTATAAAGATCTGTAACTTTGTCAGGTTAATGGCCACGTGATATAATACACGTCACTTATGTTGCATTACGAGAACAATTGGAAATGAGAAGGGTTTTTAATTTTTCAGTGAGGTAATACGTTTCCACAGGTACAAAATAAGTTTGGAAACATACATTAGGCGCCAAATCTCCCTCATGTAAACGCGCACCTCTTTCTCTTTGGCATAATCCTACGGGACACTCAAAATTCCATAGCACCAATTACACTCCGCCTGTCACCAATACTTGGACTGCTGGTGCTCCCTTGCACTTGCCAGTGCAGGCGTCCCTTCTCTACCCCCCCCCCCCCCCCCCCCCACACACACACACGCACACCTTTTTCCTGTCTTGGACAGAGAGATCCGGCCAAGGCCGGTCCCTGTGCCCAGTATAGGCGTGCGCTACAACAGCTTGCACTGAATGTGCACGTAAAGTCCTTTTAGCCTTTAGCCATACAATAGGCGATCATCTTACAGCAAGACTTTTGACTGAAAATATTTGAAGTTTACTCTGAATAGAGACCGGATCGTGAAGAGAAAAGAAAAGATGAAACCTTAGCTTCTGTTCTAGGATTTACATAAACAAATATCTGAATCATGGTACGGATCAATAGTCTTCGTCCAAGATCTGCTTCTTGTTGACAACATGCTGCGCATGTCATTACTGACAGCACTTACTGACACAAGTCTTCGCCATCAACACCAAATGTCAGAGTCCGAGTTGTATGGCCCAAAGTCATTTGTGATTAATACATCATACATTATCTCTGTTATTGCACAGCGGGTTGGTAAGTGCTAGGTGACTGGGTACTCCGATCAGTGGAAAGGTTAAAGTTAGTGTATTTTGTTTGACGGCACAACTACAGCATGCTGATTAATTAATTATCAGTTATTAGGGGTCAAATATTTAATAATTCTAACACAGTCTTCCAGGGGAAAACCGCTACATTTTTCATTAACTACATTTTCAAACAGACAGGATAGCACATATCACGGTCTTTTGGTATACCAGTGGTGAGGCACTGATTCAGCGGACAGTGTAAGGCCACCATGAGAAGAAGAAATCATATGGTTGTTACTTTATGACCCGCCAAAACGGTCACCCGTCCTAAAGCCCAACGCACACAGCTGTGAAAAACCGGTTTTCCCGAAACAAAAACATGATTAGCTTAATTTTGTTTGCCGTGTGCGTTGCCGGAAAACAAGAAAATGCGTTTTGCGAATCAAATTTGTTTGAGCCTTTTTTGTCACATTAATGTTTGCCATTATAACCAAAATCTAATATAGAGTTTGTACCCAATCCGTCAGTTAAAATCAAATTTTGTTTTCTTTCACGACACTACTAAAGCACATTGATTTATTTAATCATCAGCTACTGGATGTCAGACATTTGGAAACCCGCTATATTTTTCAATAATAGCAAGGGATCTTTTATATGCACTATCCCACAGAAAGCATAGTACATACTACATCCTTTGGAATACCAGTTATAGAACACTGGTTGGAACGATAAATTGGTCCAGGCCGTCCGCGCATCAGGCGAGCACTTAATCCCTTTCTGTTAGATGCAAGATACATTTTCTTTGTCCATCTTGCTGTAAGTGTACTTGTTGCCATGCTTCCATCAAAGAACTGTGGACTGACGCCTGAGAGTTTTATCCTTCTCCGACCTTTCATACTATGTTAGTCATGGTGTCAAAGAACATATTTATATTCATTGGTATTGTCAAAATAAGGCATCAGAACGTATGCTAATATGTCGTATTGAGAGGGCAAAGTTAATTTGTCTACAGGTAATAAAGGCTTCCGTCACTTAACGAGCCAGGACAATTGGTATTCATCGAATATACAAACATCTTTGCCGGCCATTCGCACATCACTAATTTCTATTCACCCCGAATCAGGCTGCCAGCGCGCTTTCAGTTTGGCCGGACAACCAAGTTGATCGGCTTCACCAACAAGGATGCCGCCGAGACATCTGGTCGCAGGGGTGTGGAAAACACCGAATCCGTTCTGTTGATGACGAATCCCTGCGAGTCTGCCAGCACTAAGCTGTCTAAATATGTTTGATGGAGACTTGAGCTTCTAGTAAGCCTTTCCTCTTACCCGAATGGACGGCATCAACACAAACTACTGCAGCCAGAAGCTTTTTTGCACGCGGTCAAACGGCAATCGATAGCCACATTAACACTGAATAGTCGGTCATTTACTCGTCTTATTTGCGTGGAACGTACAGTGGCCACACTCTCGCGATGTTGCATACATAATCACAATGGCGTGGCGCAATCGGCGGACACCTTCATCTTGCAATGATTATGCTAGACTATTTTTGTTTTTTAAAGGTAATGAGGGTTTTTTCTTTGGACATTGTAAACATTTTTTTTTTTTTTTTACTAAAAAGTTTTATCTCCACGTGGTTTTCGATCACGAACACTCCACAGCCTGTGTATCAATATTCTATGCTACGTCTGTGCTGGAACGAGTCGACCTCCGAAATGTTTTAAGTCGCACAAATTGGAATGGAAAGTAACACATTTAGAACTGTTTAAGGACTATTTTGTTTGAAGAGGATAGTTATTAACTAATTTTGATGGATTTTCAATTTATTTTATTTTATTTTATTTGTGCATCCCACAATCCAGTTTCATGTCGAACGTTCGTTGCAGTTAAGACGGACTCTTGGGTTATATCTAATACGACTATTCCATTAACTTGTCTATATCCAATTAAGTTTGAGTGTTATATTCATTTGTTGAACATTTACTTTGTTAGGATTGAATATAAACCCGCTAGACCTCGATCTAGCTCTAAAAGGGGCGGGACGTAGCCCAGTGGTAAAGTGCCCGCTTAATGCGCGGTCGGTTTGGGATCGATCCCCGTCGGTGGGCCCATTGGTCTATTTCTCATTCCAGCCAGTGCACCACGACTGGCATAGTAAAGGCCGTGGTATGTGCTATCATGTCTGTGGGATGGTGCATATAAAAGATCCCTTGCTACTAATGGACAAATGTAGCGGGTTTTCTTTCTAAAACTATATGTCAAAATTGCCAAATGTTTGACATCCAATAGCCGATGATTAATAAACCAATGTGCTTTAGTGGTGTCGTTAAACAAAACAAACTTTTTTTCGATCTAACTCAGGCTTAAATAGCCTACCACCTAGCGAAGTATCGGTATTATGTAGCGCGTGCAGTGTGTGCCAATTGAACATCTTGGATCACGCAACTGTCATTGCATATGGAGCGTATTCACCATCTGTCTGGCAGATTCACTGATTCTACATCAGTAATTCACTTCCATTCACGCGCTGCTGGGTCCGCTATTTCAGACATGCACACAATATTAGCTGGTAATGAGAACGGCCGATCGTTCGACTGGTATTTCCGCTACAATAAACACGGAGCCGAGAAAACGTGATGTAAGGGAATCCAATCAAGTCGTTGACCGGGCTTCTTTATCCTACCAACAAAGCAGCCTAGAAAGGGTTAATGTGTCCATTTCAGATATCAGTATTCTGTAACAATATGTGCGTGGGTATATATACTTGATGGATTAATAATGATATACACCATAATCGGAAGCCGTGTGTGTGGGCTGGGGGTGGGGTGGGGGGGGGGGGGCTGTCATACTCTGCCTCATCAATTTTGATGATAATGCATTGCTTCCCCTCCTGGGTAAAAATCAAATTGATATTTAGCAGTACCAACCTTCAATTATCTTCCGACGCCTATGTGCATCTATTTCAGCACATCTCCATTTCATACATTTGTGTTTTCCATATAATGATAACTTACGCTCGCGTTCCCCTGCGTGTGCTGTAACCTCACCGTGGTGCAGGGGTGTAACATTCTCTTTGAGAATGGCCAATACAGCACAAAATTGAAGTTTTGAGTAAAATTCAGTATCCGTAAAATTCTGTGATATTTGTGTTTTTGAACAGTTCTTTACACTGTTTTTGTTTAAGTCTTGAATTTTTATATTGATGTTGATCATCACTTTATTTATTTGCATTACCATAGTTTGACACCCAATAGCCGATGTATTTTTCGTGCTGGGGTGTCGTTAAACATTCATTCATTCATTCATTCATTCATTCATTACGCTCGCGTTATATTAAGCTATATAATATCCACCAGCGTGACGCGTCATATTAAGCTGCTGTTATTGTCGTTATTTCCAGAACGAAACGTAACCTTATTACACTCACAGCCATCATTCGACAGTATCAGAGAATTAACACATTTACAACATATTAAATGAAAACAGCACGAACGTGGCAATAGTCTGGAACAACCAACAATTTGTTTGTATGATTTTATAATATTTAATAAAGTAAAAAAAAGTTTGGTGGGGGTGGCGGCATGGCCTCCGTGGCCCCGCCCTTTGCTACGGCACAGTTAGCAAGGCTTTTGGTGTACCAGTCAAGAGGCACTGGCTGGGAACCCAACAGAAGGACATATGGTTAAGGACCACACATATATTGAGAGAGGAAACCCGATGTCGCCACTTCATGGGCTACTCTTTTCGATTAGCAGCAAGGGATCTTTTATATGCACCATCCCACAGACAGGATAGCACATACCACGGTTTTTGTTACACCAGTTGTGATTCACTGGCTGGAACGAGAAATAGCCCAATGGGCCCACCGACGACGATCAATCCCAAACCGACCGCGCATCAGGCGAACACTTTACGACTGGGTTGCGTACGTCGCCAATATTTAGGCTCTTTTGAAAACTTTTTTTTTAACTTTTAACTAATGTATTGTGAATACAAAAACAGTTTTAATATTGTTGATAGTTTTATTTTTCATTTCTTTTAATTATTATGATTTTAATTTTCTTTATTTTGTTTTGTTTTGTTTTGTTTGTTTTGCTTTGTTTTTTCTTCTTTTTAAATTTCATACGAGTGGCTTTTGTACTTTTTATATACATCGTTGAATTATTTGCATCGTATTTTCTACACAAGATGAGACGTAACTATCGGATTTATCGGTCCGTGTGGTGTCTCCATTGTTACGTGATCTGTTTTCCCGCCAGTCGACCTATTCACCATCTCGTTATGCACCTTATTCCTTCCTCGTCAGACGTCTGTCGTGACGAAGTGCTCGGCTGAGGTGTGATGAGTCACCGACTGTCCACTATATCCATTATGTTTCCCCGCCATCTCATCTTTTTAGCACGCCTGGTACATTATTTTTTATTTTTTTTGGTACATTAAAGGTCGTGCAGGCCCGAGGACGAAAATGTAGACCTTCGGGTTTTTTTAGTTGTCCTACTATGTAAAAATAAAGATTAAAATATGGCTGTGACCCCTCCCACTACTGGAGACTATGGCCCCTCCGACCCTCCACTAGAGACTGTGACCCCTCCCACCACTGGAGACTATGGCCCCTCCGACCCTCCACTAGAGACTGTGACCCCTCCCTCCACTGGAGACTGTGACCCCTCCCACCACTAGAGACTATGGCCCCTCCCACCACTAGAGACTATGGTCCCTCCGACCCTCCACTAGAGACTGTGACCCCTCCCTCCACTGGAGACTGTGACCCCTCCCACCACTAGAGACTATGGCCCCTCCGACCTCTACTAGAGACTGTGACCCCTCCCTCCACTGGAGACTGTGACCCCTCCCACCACTAGAGACTATGGCCCCTTCGACCCTCCACTAGAGACTGTGACCCCTCCCTCCACTGGAGACTGTGACCCCTCCCTCCACTAGAGACTGTGACCCCTCCCACCACTAGAGACTATGGCACCTCCGACCCTCCACTAGAGACTGTGACCCCTCCCTCCACTGGAGACTGTGACCCCTCCGACCCTCCACTAGAGATCGTGCCCTCGACTACAGATGTTATTCCTACAGGCCTGATGTCATATGATTTCAGTTCAACTTATGTTCGTGCTTATATCCAATTTAAGGTTCAAGTACGCTGTCCTGGGAACACACCTTAGCTATCTGGGCTGTCTGTCCAGGACAGTGGGTTAGTGGTTAGTGAGAGAGAAGTCGGTGTAGTGGTCGTTAAAACTCGCTCTGGATAGGAGCCGGTACTGGGCTGCGAACCCAGTACGTACCAACCTTATGTCCGATGGCTTAACCACGACACCACCGAGGCCGATAACGACGTCGTATGTTCTGTTCTATTACAGATTTCTCGGCGTTGAAGGTGAGCTATCGCTCCCGCTCCCCATGAATCGCCTAAAACTAGTTCGAGGAGAATAATGTTTAGCTCCCTTTAGCATTTAGATATATATATATATATATGTTACAGTTAATCTGTATAATCAGGTAATATGTATATTACCCGATTTTTTTCAGCTAATATGTATATTACCTGTTTCACTCAGGTAATATGTATATTAGCTGAAATATACTTCACTAATTTATACAGATTACCTGAAACGTGCAGAATGGTATTGACAAGGTTGTTATTTGACTGAATGAATAACTAACTATAAACAATAATATGCTGGCAATCTTTATTGGCTTAAAACACATACCATTTGCAACACACTACTGCAGAACAAACAACAAGATCTTTTCATCAATGTAGTCCAAATTTTTAATTAAAAACAAGTCTATTGATCAATGTAGTCAAAGTTCTCAGTTCAAAACAAGTCTATTGATCAATGTAGTCAAAGTTCTCATCAACAACAGTTCTTGTTTATGCATGGCAGGCTGGAATGGCAGCGGGAATTGCACACTAATCTGGCTTTGAAGAATTTACATCGATTTGTCTGACACCTCTTACTTCCAGCACAGTTACATCTTGTGAAACCTTGTCCACCGCATCTTGACTCCAGTTGCACAGCTTGACGCAGGGAAATGTCCTTATCTGTACAGACATCATCGGGTGAATACAAGGTCGTAGCACACACATCGAATTGGTTTCTAGAATACTTTCGATCCAATATTCCTCCTTTTACAGCAATTGTGTACAACTCGTTGTCACTGCACTCTGTCACAACTCCGATGATGTTCCTAGGATCTGCACGTCCTCTGTCAACTGAAGGAATGGGCACTGTCACATTGCTTCCGATTTGCACACTAGAAAACACAATGTGACTTCGTTTGACCATTCTTTCTGCCTGCTGGAACTGGGCATCTCTGGCACTCTCTCTGCAGCCTAATTTCCTCCTGACGTACAGAGATGGGTGAGACTGGTACAGGTTCTGCTTCCTCGCTGGATTTCTCGATTGGGTTTGGATGGGATACTGCAGACAGGAGGTCGTCTTCAGTTTGCAACCTTGCAGTGACATCTTGGGGGAGGCTGGATGATGTCAATCCTACCTTTGCATCGGCACCAAACAGAGCAGCAAAGGGAGAACGCTTGATTCCAGTGTGATGGCTCGAGTTCTTTTGAAATTGCACAAACTTGAGTCCAACAGTCCAGTCCCGTGTGTCACTGTGAACACCATTCACCAGGTTATTTATACCTACCAATCAAATGAAGCCAGTCAAAGGAAATCAGCAGCCTAAATCAAGCATTGTTTTCCCAACTAATCCCATCTGCGTCCTAGCAGGCTGGCACAACTTTATTGTGCTCTACAGACAGGATTAGTTAAAACAGCAGTGGTGGATTATACAGATTAATTGTAACATTGTCTATGAAATGATTTAACAATGAACATGTACATCAAAGGTATTGTGACAAATCAAGGAGAATTTGGACTACATTGATCAAAAGACTTGTTTTGAACTGAGAACGTGGACTACATTGATCAAAAGACTTATTTTGAACTGAGAACTTGGTCTACATTGATCTAAAGACTTGTCAATACCATTCTGCACGTTTCAGGTAATCTGTATAAATTAGTGAAGTATATTTCAGGTAATATGTATATTACCTGATTTTTTCAGTTAATATACACATTACCTGAGTGAAACAGGTAATATACATATTAGCTGAAAAAATCAGGTAATATACATATTACCTGATTATACAGATTAACTGTAACATATATATATATATATATATATATATATATATATATATATATATATATATATATATTTATCTCGCCTTCATGTAAAATTCTTTAATCTCATTGGTTGTTTGCCGTTGGACAAATCCCTTATACCCCTGTGGGCGGAGCCAAATTCTCTTATACCCCGTCTGTAATTTCCAACAGTTTCTAGCCACCCCAGTTAATGCTAAAGCAATAATTAGATTATAAATAACATTAATAATCAATCAAGTATACATAATTAATTTTATTTTTACTATATTACAAACATTTGAAGTTAAAAACTCGTTTATCGATGGAACTATTTTTCGTCACTGGCAAGTGGTTTCGTTCGCGTCCGCGTGGTACGGTTCCGTTAATAAATTGTTAACAATTATTGTCTGGCGTTATTTTGGTTATGATATTGGCGATACCGAAACACACGAGGGTAATAATCTCTTTATCATATAATCTCAAGCTTAATACAAAGAGGATAATTCATGTTTTTTGTCAAATATGATTTATAACTCATCGAGTGAAGTTTGCAATCATATGTCACGAGTCACGCTTTAAATTTTCTATTTACTATATAACTTTTGGCAATTTACCTTTAGTTTTAAAACGCCAGCAGCAAAATAGTTTCGGCTTTATTGCAGTGATGATAACACTTTCTACAGCGATGATAACACATTTTAGAGCGAAATAGTGAAATGTGTTATCATCACTGAGTGACTGATAACATTTTTATTTGACTGATATTCCCCACCGTCACCTTATCTTATTCTTTTCTCATTAGTGAATTATCCCCATCGTCACCTTATCTTATTCTTTTCTCATTAGTGAGATGTCCCCACCGTCACGTTATCTTATTCTTTCCTCATTAGTGAGATGTCCCCACCGTCTCCGTATCGTATTCTTTCCTCATTAGTGAGATGTCCACATCGTGACCTTATCTTATTATTTCCTCATTAGTGAGTTGTCCCCACCGTCACCGTATCTTATTATTTCCTCATTAGTGAGATGTCCCCACCGTCACGTTATCTTATTCTTTCCTCATTAGTGAGATGTCCCCATCGTCACGTTATCTTATTCTTTCCTCATTAGTGAGATGTCCCCATCGTCACGTTATCTTATTCTTTCCTCATTAGTGAGATGTCCCCACCGTCACGTTATCTTATACTTTCCTCATTAGTGAGATGTCCCCATCGTCACCTTATCTTATTCTTTCCTCATTAGTGAGATGTCCCCACCGTCTCCGTATCTTCTTCTTTTCTCATTAGTGAAATGTCCCCATCGTCACCGTATCTTATTCTTTTCTCATTAGTGAGATGTCCCCACCGTCACGTTATCGTGTTCTTTTCTCAGTAGTATGTCTCCAACGTGACGTTACGATGACGGAGTGCCTTCCTATCTGTTTCTTTCGAACCTCGGCGCAGTGATTGATTTTCAGTCGGAGTAATGTTGCAACAGAATGTCTTCTCAGGGAAAACAACAGAAGTAACTTTTTTCTTTATTCAAATTTCAAATCGATTGAAGATGGTGGTTAGGGATATTAACCATGATAACTCGCGCGAAAGATATGAGATTTTTTTCATCTTCTTGTTTCTTTGTCCTTTTCATCATTATTAGTTATATCTATTCCAAAAATGATTAATGGACGAGGCAAGCGCATAACGGTAACTAATTATGAAGCAGACGAAAGTCCACCCTACCAAATCCCACCCCCCAAAATAGGAAAAAAGAGTGCACTCTGTGGTTTAGAAGTGCTGTTGTTGTTTAACAGAAGACGGGGACGGGACGTCGCCCAGTGGTAGAGCGCTCGCTTGATGTACTGTCGGTCTAGGATGGATCCCCGTCGGTGGGTCCATTGGGCTATTTCTCGTTACAGCCAGTGAACCATAACTGGTATATCAAAGGCCGTGGTATGTGATATCCTGTCTGGGATGGTGCATATAAAAGATCCCTTGTTACTAATATTACTTACTCTAGAAGACTATATGTAAAAATTACCAAATGTTTGACATCCAATAGCTGATGATAATATATCAATGTGTTCTAGTGGTGTCGTTAAACAAAACAAACCTTATTAGTTAACAGAAGACGATGATATATTACTTTGGAAAATAATATTAACATATGCGTTTCTGGTATCTTATTTAGTATTACTATGACTAGTTTTACTGAAACATTTTTATGGTGGTGCGTCGTTTGTGATTACTTTAATAAGTCTTTATAATTATAATTATATATCGTTATTTGTTTGAACTTATTGTTGATGGAATACTGGTACTTCAGAACTGTGAGGGAAAACCTTACAAATCAACAAGTAGATGACAATAAATCTGATACTGATTGCCGAAAGTGTGCACTAGAAAACAAATTTACCTCGTATAGTTTAAAAGATAACGAAGTTTGGGGCAGTGACGATATATAATTATAATTATAAAATCTTATAAAAAGTATATATTAATTTAAAACATTTAAACCCCAAAAACCTTTAATTTTACCAAGACATTTTTATGTATTTCTTAAAATTACCAATATCAGGTCCACATTGACAATTACAATTGCGTTTTTAAAAAAAGGAATGTAGAATTAACATTCGGTACGTGTCAAATGACCTTGTGCATGCCAGATCATCAAGGCCAGATGATTTAATTTTTATATGTTTTACTATCCTGTTGTTAGAGGGTTTTTAAATTTAAATAACTGAATTTTTTTTAAAAGAGTAATCCTTTTGCATGCGCAGTACACACGTTTTGTTGTGACCCTAACGAAACGAAGTTTGGAGCATAGATCGTATTGGTGTGCTAACCTTCGTTTGACACTTAATAGCCGACCTCCATTTTTGTACTGGGGTGTCGTTAAACATTCGATGGTAAGCGTGATTAAATGAAAACATCTTACGTATACTTTAACTTACAATGTTTCGTACTTGAAGTTCTATTCACATGCGTGTTCGAAACCCTAGTGGTATATGAGCACGTTAAACTAGTTATCTATCTATCTATTCACACTATGTACGCTTAAATCTAAGTCAGTTACAAAACAGCAGCAATGGATGTAATTCTACACCATGAAATTACACGTAGTTTCACAAGTATATCAATATTCCCACTGGTGCTGAGTGCTTGGCACGTGATACTGCTGCTCTTCCACGTCCATATTTGAACAGCGTGGGGAAATGGAAAATATATTAAAGACAACACCACCATTCAAAGATCGTATCATTAATCAAATGGTTGACGTCTGACATTTCCCCAGGGAGGGAAGGCCCGTGTGAAATGTTTGTCCTCGTCACATCACAATGAAATGGAAAGAGATTACCACTGTATGTGCTGTTCGGAATGATCAACAACATGCATTATAAAGAAAACCATTTTCTAGCCAATGGCAGTATTAGCAATAAAATTAGTAAAAAACGGTTTTAAAAATAAAACAAATTTGTATGGCATGTATTCTAGTGGAATACGTTATTGCTGGCAGTATTAATGCGTAAAATGTAGAATATCTAAAGAAATAGCGAGTTTAAAAATATTTTATCTTTTTTTTCATTCTTTCTTTCTTTATTGTATTATTGGTGTGGCATGCGGAATTCAAGGTTTGCATTTCACAATTAAATTATTGGTCTATGATACACGGCTATTCCTAGGATTATTAAAGTATGTCAGGCGCGTTAGCAGAAATGTTAGAAGGGAGGCGGGCAAGATTGGCGAGCGAAGCTTATCGGAGGGTCGAGTCATGCTCCCTCGGAAAATATATTGAAAAAAGAAGAAACACACTTCCTGCACACGCGCCCGGTCACACCCACACTATACCGAACATTTCTGTCTCTATAAAGCTATATTTCATGGTTTATATTTATTTTTCAATGATTTGTCTATTTTATATTTATATCTTATCTTCAGTGGCTTAGAGAGAGAGAGAGAGAGAGAGAGAGAGAGAGAGAGAGAGAGAGAGAGAGAGAGAGAGAGAGATTCGGTGTACACCGACACGCACCCTTCCCCTGACACTTGTGAAGCTAAGTGAATAATCCAGGCTTTACTTCAACTTACCGTTAATGAAATCCCGCCGCCCCTGGGGGGCGTCATGATCTGGCAGAATTAAATCTTTGGCTGCTTCGTGTACACGGCGTGGGACGCGCCTGGAGACCACGCTCGGGGAGTACTCCTGTCCCATGTCCGGATAGTCGTCCTCGTACAGCCCGTCGTCATACAGACCACACACGGACAGCTGGTCCCGCGAAGTGGCCGGAGACAGAGAAATATTCAGCGTGGGGTTGGAGCACTCGTACAGGTGTCGGATATCACAGTCTGCCCACTGGTCATCGTGCAGGTCGTTGGTCAGCATGTCCGTGTGGGACAGGGTAGATGCTAAAGTCTCGGCCTTTTCAAAGTGGTCACTTTCGGTGGCTGGAATGCGCTCGTAAGCACTGTTTATATCCATAATGTGGTCGTTCAGCTGAGTTTTATAACAGTGAAGGATCTTGCCCATACTGTATTTGAGTTTGGTACATCCATCCATCAAGTTGTTATTGCTAAAATCTTGATTTACGTGGTCATTGTGCAGGTTTAAAGCACTGATTTTCCGATGAAACTCTACGTTTTGTAACTGAGAATTGAAGTTTTTATTTATTTCATCTTCCAAAAGGCACGTGCATTCGCTAATGCCAACATCGGCGCATGTGCACTGGGGAGATGTTTCAAAATTCATATTTGTAGCAACTTGAGGTGGAGCTCCGTTCATTTTCGTTGCCTCTTCTTGTTCAATTTTTAATTCTGTCCCATTTATTTCGCCGATTTCTTCCACAGTTATCTGGCTACAATTAACTGTTTTTATCGTATTAAAACTGGATTCACGCGAATGACCACCAAAACCTCCAAGCGAAAAGGGTGTCATCTGGGCTGCAACTGTAAATGTCTTGTTGATATTGTTTTCCAATTTTCCCTTTCTACATCCAAGACACGGCGCACTTTCTGATCTCTGTATGGAAATATCTGCTGGAATTTCGCACTGTTCAATCTGCAGCGTCGATCCATCGCTTGACAACCGCACGGTGATGGTTGAAGTCTTCGAACCAAACTTGTTGTATGTCGCCTTGGTCGTACAGAAATCTGAAAACTGCAGCTCTTTTGACGAGGCATTGTCCGAGGTTTCTTTACTAGTCTCTGGTGTTTTTAAAACTGCCGTGGAATTCCACTGACCGGAACTCCAGCTTGTCACGGATCTGATTTTTTTGGAAAAGAGTTTTCGCGAGCTGGACGTTACGCTGTTGGTGCCAGAACGCGCCGTTTCCGAGACTCTCACCTTACTGAAACCATGCTTGCTGGAGCGACATCCCATGCCGCCATGTCAGACTCTGGAACACTAAGAACGAGTGATTGCCAATACCCAACTGCTTAGATTTCCAGCCGCGATAGACAGACGTCTCGCTGAAGCCTCTCTCTATCTCCTTACATTTCTTTACAGAACCAATCAATAAATATTGCCCGACTGTAAGAGGCGCAATTATCTCCCCTGTTCATTTCTGCGACGTGTTTGCAGACGAGCAATCGGAATGGACTGGAAGTGGTTTGTGTTTACCAAGGACACGATAAAATATCGATTGTGCCAAAACACAAGAACATTATTACTACATAGTTATGTACGTCATCTCAAAGTCTCGTTTTATTACAGAAATGGCTAATCATGACTACATCTCCAATAGAAGAGGCAACAATAAAATCGCACACTTAATGTTTGAGGCAGTCAGGAACAAATTTATAACATTGAGAAGCTGTCGAGAGTCTCCTCGTTACCCAGTGCACTCAAGATGTCAGCATACACTGTATTGTTGGCAACATACTATTCCAATAATATTATGGAATACAAAGAGCTCAGCACATACAATAAAATCTTGCCTTCTCCTATGTTCGTGCTTGGTTAAAATAGTTTGACAGTTTGTCAACAAAGAATTCACCATTTAAAATAATTATATTTTGATATAACTTACAAACATTACAGTAATAATAAAAATGTATTCGATGAAACAGCGAATACACATTCGACAATACAGATAGGAGTACATTAGATATATATATGTGTATAAATTATGTTTAGTTTTATAATTATTATTAGGTCTGTGTATTACGTTTATGTTGGAGGTGCTATTCAGAATCTGGAAAACAAATTGACCTAACGGTGAAGCAAAATACGAGTGTTTGCTAGCGGTTATTACCCCCCCCCCCCCTCCTCCTTCCCACCCCAACAAAACAACTAGAAATAACTAACTAGACATTCTTATGTTGTTAACACTCTACGAATAATCAATATATGTGAACGAATTTGATCTTCTTTGAAGATTGCAAATGTTTCTTAACTCCCCGAAGTGGTCAGACTAAGCCCACAGCTAAAAGCTGATAGGGAATACCAGGTGTGTGGCACAGATAGCCACAAGAGACAAGCACATGCCGCGGTTGGAGAGACAAGGACTTGGATGTGGAGGTGGACAGCGAAAGAAGTAGAAAGATAGGAGAAGTTGCCAGATCGGAAAGAAATGAGATGGAATTCAAAGGAGAGAAAGGAAAGGGGGCAGTGGGATAAAAAAAAGGGGGGGTTGGCGTATCTAACGAGGTGGACTTGGTAGTCCGGTCCCCGCCATTCTCGAAATGATATACATGTATAAATATTTTTGTAGTTCATTTTTATTAAAGGACTGACATTTTCGACTGCGGGAATTATTAAGCATAAATCGGGCAACATTTTAAATAATATCCTGCTTAACTGGCGAATCCTAGCGGTTCCAAGAGGTCCCGTTTTAGAATACTCGTCCCTCTACCTCACATATTTAAGATTCGCCTTTGCCCACTTTTCATGTCTTTCGTTGTGTGGTCTTTGCTGCTGTTAAAAATATATTTTATAACAATTAAAAAAACCCTTAAAATTCTTGTCAGTACATGAGAGTGAGTTAGATGTACTTTACATGTATGTGGAAGAAAAGAAACATTTGTAATAATCTTCTCTGGATGCACGAAGATTGCGAGTCGACCCATAGTCCACCACCACCAGAAGGGAATACGCTTGCTACGTGCCAAGTCGATTTCAGTTTATTTTGATATTCGTGTTTATATACAATTATATTCCAAGCCATTCTCCAGGGCATATTTCTCAGCTATCTGTCCAGGATTTTAACCATGGACGTAATTAACTGATCCAGAAAAGATCAGGACCATTGATGTTATTATTACAGAGGTGGGGGTTGGGTGACCGAGTCAGATGTATGGCATGTAAAACAACATACGCTTCAATCATAGGCCTGTTGCGTGTGGGCGTTTTGTTGTATTAAAAAATTTATATATCTTAGTAAATGAAGAAATAACACCACTGTAGTTACTTTCATTTATATTTTCCATTTATTCACAATTTGTAATTTTTGTTAATCTGATTAAAATCTAGTTGTGTGACTTGTATCCTAAATCATACTGAACATTATCAACACACATACATATGGGAACGCATGGTAAACACAATCATTAAAATACCACGGTCAGATCATACGTCTGTGATACAAGTTATAAACCTGTAATAGTTGCTATGTCAGGAAGCTTGTACACAATAGCACTGAAAATACAAAATATTCTGTGTATAACAAATATATTACAGTATTATAATGATACGCCAGTATAGATTATGACCGACTGATTCAGTTCAACTACAGAATAATTCAATAAACTAGTGTTGGGAATCGGTTGGTCTTTCATCATTTATCATCAATTATAATCAGTTTGCACCAACTAATGAATGGAATTATTAGAACTATACATGTATGGTCATGTTCACTGATTTTACCTTCATTAAATATCGGTTTTCTTTTATATACACATGGAAACGAACACAAACTACAGTATATCTTTTATCAACTCCATCATCTAAACTACAGAATGTGTTTGTTTTTTTGGTGTTTTTTTACATATCTTTATAATCGATCATCACAACGGTAGATCCCAACTGATCGATTTATCCGAAACATTATTGAAAGATGGTGCTGTCGGGTTTCTTTCTGTAGTGTGTGTATTAGTGATTAATATGTCAAGTATTTATTATTAGTGAAGTGGAAAATGATCAATATAAAGGTATTTATCCGAAACATTATTGAAAGGTGGTGCTGTCGGGTTTCTTTCTGTAGTGTGTGTATTAGTGATTAATATGTCAAGTATTTATTATTAGTGAAGTGGAAAATGATCAATATAAAGGTATTTATCCGAAACATTATTGAAAGGGGGTGCTGTCGGGTTTCTTTCTGTAGTGTGTGTATTAGTGATTAATATGTCAAGTATTTATTATTAGTGAAGTGGAAAATGATCAATATAAAGGTATTTATCCGAAACATTATTGAAAGGTGGTGCTGTCGGGTTTCTTTCTGTAGTGTGTGTATTAGTGATTAATATGTCAAGTATTTATTATTAGTGAAGTGGAAAATGATCAATATAAAGGTATTTATCCGAAACATTATTGAAAGGGGGTGCTGTCGGGTTTCTTTCTGTAGTGTGTGTATTAGTGATTAATATGTCAAGTATTTATTATTAGTGAAGTGGAAAATGATCAATATAAAGGTATTTATCCGAAACATTATTGAAAGGGGGTGCTGTCGGGTTTCTTTCTGTAGTGTGTGTATTAGTGATTAATATGTCAAGTATTTATTATTAGTGAAGTGGAAAATGATCAATATAAAGGTATTTATCCGAAACATTATTGAAAGGGGGTGCTGTCGGGTTTCTTTCTGTAGTGTGTGTATTAGTGATTAATATGTCAAGTATTTATTATTAGTGAAGTGGAAAATGATCAATATAAAGGTATTTATCCGAAACATTATTGAAAGGGGGTGCTGTCGGGTTTCTTTCTGTAGTGTGTGTATTAGTGATTAATATGTCAAGTATTTATTATTAGTGAAGTGGAAAATGATCAATATAAAGGTATTTATCCGAAACATTATTGAAAGGGGGTGCTGTCGGGTTTCTTTCTGTAGTGTGTGTATTAGTGATTAATATGTCAAGTATTTATTATTAGTGAAGTGGAAAATGATCAATATAAAGGTATTTATCCGAAACATTATTGAAAGGTGGTGCTGTCGGTTTCTTTCTGTAGTGTGTGTATTAGTGATTAATATGTCAAGTATTTATTATTAGTGAAGTGGAAAATGATCAATATAAAGGTATTTATCCGAAACATTATTGAAAGGTGGTGCTGTCGGGTTTCTTTCTGTAGTGTGTGTATTAGTGATTAATATGTCAAGTATTTATTATTAGTGAAGTGGAAAATGATCAATATAAAGGTATTTATCCGAAACATTATTGAAAGGGGGTGCTGTCGGGTTTCTTTCTGTAGTGTGTGTATTAGTGATTAATATGTCAAGTATTTATTATTAGTGAAGTGGAAAATGATCAATATAAAGGTATTTATCCGAAACATTATTGAAAGGTGGTGCTGTCGGGTTTCTTTCTGTAGTGTGTGTATTAGTGATTAATATGTCAAGTATTTATTATTAGTGAAGTGGAAAATGATCAATATAAAGGTATTTATCCGAAACATTATTGAAAGGTGGTGCTGTCGGGTTTCTTTCTGTAGTGTGTGTATTAGTGATTAATATGTCAAGTATTTATTATTAGTGAAGTGGAAAATGATCAATATAAAGGTATTTATCCGAAACATTATTGAAAGGGGGTGCTGTCGGGTTTCTTTCTGTAGTGTGTGTATTAGTGATTAATATGTCAAGTATTTATTATTAGTGAAGTGGAAAATGATCAATATAAAGGTATTTATCCGAAACATTATTGAAAGGGGGTGCTGTCGGGTTTCTTTCTGTAGTGTGTGTATTAGTGATTAATATGTCAAGTATTTATTATTAGTGAAGTGGAAAATGATCAATATAAAGGTATTTATCCGAAACATTATTGAAAGGGGGTGCTGTCGGGTTTCTTTCTGTAGTGTGTGTATTAGTGATTAATATGTCAAGTATTTATTATTAGTGAAGTGGAAAATGATCAATATAAAGGTATTTATCCGAAACATTATTGAAAGGGGGTGCTGTCGGGTTTCTTTCTGTAGTGTGTGTATTAGTGATTAATATGTCAAGTATTTATTATTAGTGAAGTGGAAAATGATCAATATAAAGGTATTTATCCGAAACATTATTGAAAGGTGGTGCTGTCGGGTTTCTTTCTGTAGTGTGTGTATTAGTGATTAATATGTCAAGTATTTATTATTAGTGAAGTGGAAAATGATCAATATAAAGGTATTTATCCGAAACATTATTGAAAGGTGGTGCTGTCGGGTTTCTTTCTGTAGTGTGTGTATTAGTGATTAATATGTCAAGTATTTATTATTAGTGAAGTGGAAAATGATCAATATAAAGGTATTTATCCGAAACATTACTGAAAGGTGGTGCTGTCGGGTTTCTTTCTGTAGTGTGTATTAGTGATTAATATGTCAAGTATTTATTATTAGTGAAGTGGAAAATGATCAATATAAAGGTATTTATCCGAAACATTACTGAAAGGTGGTGCTGTCGGGTTTCTTTCTGTAGTGTGTGTATTAGTGATTAATATGTCAAGTATTTAGTATTAGTGAAGTGGAAAATGATCAATATAAAGGTATTTATCCGAAACATTACTGAAAGGTGGTGCTGTCGGGTTTCTTTCTGTAGTGTGTGTATTAGTGATTAATATGTCCAGTATTTATTATTAGTGAAGTGGAAAATGATCAATATAAAGGTATTTATCCGAAACATTATTGAAAGGTGGTGCTGTCGGGTTTCTTTCTGTAGTGTGTGTATTAGTGATTAATATGTCCAGTATTTATTATTAGTGAAGTGGAAAATGATCAATATAAAGGTATTTATCCGAAACATTATTGAAAGGGGGTGCTGTCGGGTTTCTTTCTGTAGTGTGTGTATTAGTGATTAATATGTCCAGTATTTATTATTAGTGAAGTGGAAAATTATCAATATAAAGGTATTTAACATCAAACATACAACTGTTGTTGTATTAGAGTGGGAATCTTTGACTACCATTTGGTAGGCACAGATTGTGTACTTTTGATATACAGTTTTCTCTGGCCGTAATGAGGACATCATAACTGTCCACATGTCCGTCTGCTTCTCTTACGGTCAGAGTACTTGGGCTATACTAGTATAAACACCTGAGTTTCAAAAAATATATATACATGTATTGGTATATACAATTAAATCAATTCAATTAGTCACAAGTAATAATTAGTCACTTGTCAAAAGCATCCACATTTCCCCTTCTGAATGACTTTCTACTAATCAGGGGTGGGAATTGGTGAACTGTAAAAAAAAAAAGAAATCTAGAGGGGTCCCAGAAATTCTTTAAATCCTTGGTTAAAATCTGTGCCATCCGACACATTTTGGAGGAAAGGACGATTAAAATGCGAGGAAACGCTATGTTCCATGAAAGAAAAACCGCGGATCTGAGGAAAATTCCCAGCCCTGACTAATATACTAATAAGCAGTTATCTGTTCAACATGACCTGCAGTCATCTAAATTGGACCCCAAACTGTACAATATCTTGTTAAACAGTCGGTCATTAAGTCATTAATGGAAACTGATGTTATTTTCAAACAATTACTGCTATGCACCACTTAAAGAGTTAGCTCTAGTTAATACAATAACAATAGCTACTGGTATTAAGACAGCGATGAAATCAGAGCCTGTATGTAGAATGGACGTACCTGAACCACGTGTCCACTGGGGTATTGTTTTTTTCTACTCCCTTCCTAAGATGTGTAAACAGTTACACAGCAGTAAACAACAGTGGCTAATTAGCACTGATTGGACTCTAAAGCAGAGATGAAAATTAACTTTCAGGCCTTTAATCTCACTAATTTGGGCACCACAGGCTTTCTCTCTGTTCTGAGCACACCAAGGTTTTTTTTTACTGCAGGAATATTAATTAAAGTTGGTAAAGAGTTGTACATATTCATTTCAAGTTATTTTAATCTAATTGCAGCTTAACATTCCATCAAGTTTAAGGTGAAATATTTTGAGGTTAGCATGTTTGTACTTAATGTGGCTTGTTTATTTTGGACATACCAGTACTAAAGCCCAGACACAGAAATCTTTGCAATTTTTTTTTTTTTTTTTTTTTTTTTTTTTTTTTTAAATTTATAAAAAGTGACAATAACAGTCTTTGGGTAGCACTAAAACCCAGATTTCTAGAAATATCCACAGGTTTTCACCTCTGGTAAACAACTACATATATATATAAAATATACAGTGAAACTCCCCGGAACCAGACACTGGAATTCCCTCTAAACCGGATGTTTTTCATGATCCCTTTTACATACCTGTACAGAACATTAACTCTCTAAATCAGATATCCTGTAAAACCAGACTTTTTATTTGGTCACATGCATGTCTGGTTTAGACAGGCATCATTGTATATGTATCAACATTGGAATGTTATTAATATAACACCATACACTATAGTCACATTGTTCAATATTGCAATATATTTTCTACCTATAAAAACATACTAAATCATATACCACAAGTTACAAATATTTATATATACATGTGTATATATATATATTTTTTTTTAATTTATTGTCCCCAGACACAAGTATGGCAGTGTCAGGGTTGGGGACCCTGATTTCACTACCTTACATCCATGTTATAAGTACATATGAACATTATTTATATATATAATATAGTGTAATTAGAATCACTATAATAATATTAATAAGCATGAATACATGAAAACATGGAGTTCACTAATATGTGGGGTTAACAGTGAAGATAGAGGTAGAGGAAAGATTTGAAGGAAATGGTAAAGGGAGAAAAGAGAAGGTAAGGAAGGAAGAAGGAAAGAAAGAGTGAATTAAATACTTCAATTTCGAAAGAGAAAACATATTTGTATTGAAAAACCTCTAGAACATTGTATTGCCATGTCTTGTTTCTAGGTATCTGGACCAAGGTGCCCAATATTCCTCAAATTCTTGAAATTGACAATTTTTGAGAAGTATATATTTTTCAATTTCTATTTTATCTTTTAAAATATTTAAAAAAGCATATATGTTAGGTCCATGTTTCTGCATTTTAGATCTATATATATAGTATTTAACATTGATAATGAGCCAATTAATAAATACCATCTTGCTTTTTTCCCTCTTTATGATTCCAAACAAGACTGTCTGTTTATCGAGTTGTGTATGTTCACCTTTGTCCTGAATCCATTGTTCAATTTCCTTCCATAAAAGAAAGACTTTAGAGCAGTCATAGAACAAATGCTCCAATGTTTCTGGTTGTCTATGACAAAAATCGCAAACATTTGATTCTATGTATTTTATTTTATATAAGAACGTGTTTGTCGTGATTATTCGATGTAGAATTCTATATTGAAACCACTGTAAAGTTGTATCTTTTAAACATATAAATGGTAAATTATACACTTTTTCCCACTCCTGTAATGATAGTATGAAACCTAAATTGTAATATTTTCTTTGGGAAGTTGGCACTATTGTCGATTTGTTTAAAATATTATATATTTCTTTGCACCCTTTAGTAGTTTTAAAAAATAACTCCAATTTAAAAGGGAATATAGGATTTAAGGTGTTAACCTGTTGGTTGTTGATACTTGACAATGTGCAATGCATAAAGGTTTTAACTGCTTTGATTAAAGATGCATGTTCTAAGAAGTTTGAATGTATGTGAAATTTAAATCTAAATGTTTCATACGTTAAAAATCTACCATGTTCATCCATTAAATCTTGAATAAATTTTACTCCATTTTTAATATAGTTTTCATAATATATAGGTTTGTGGTCAATAGTTATTTTACTATTAAACCAAATATTAATTCTAATTATTTCATTTTTACATTCGGGAATTAGTTTTTGTTGAATTAGCCACCAACTATGTAAAACATTTTCCCAGAAAGAGTTACTTTTTATTTATTTTTTTATTTTGATAAAATAACCCCCACACGTAATAAGTTGTTGCACAGATAATTTTGTAGTAACTTCAATTTTTTTTTTCCATTTTGCGTTAGTTGAAAATAGTCTGCTAATCCAGGTGAATTTTAAAGCTATCATAAAATTCAAAATATTGAGCAGTTTAAGGCCACCATTTGAGTAACTGAGTTAAAACTTCGCGTTTTATTTTGCCAGATAAAGTTAAAAACATTTTATCTATTTGTTTTATCATTTTGTCTGGTGGGTTAGGCAGTGAAATTAGTAAGTGTGTTAATTTGGGAATAATTAAGGATTTTAAAACAACTATTCTACTGAACACAGTCAGTTTTCTTGTTGTCCAAAGTTTTATTAAATTTTTTATTTCATTAATTTTTATTTCAAAATTAATTGTAGTAATTTGTTTCACGTCAACTGAAAATTTTATTCCTAACAATTCAAAATGTTCTGCACCCCATTCTAATTTCTATCTTACTTGATGATAAACCTCTCTTGAGAACTTTTTACTGCCTATCCAAATGACTTTCGATTTCGAATAGTTTATCTTCAAACCAGAAGCATTAGCATACACATCAAGGATTTTTAAGGTATTCTCAAGGGATTTGGGAGATCCATCTAGAATAAAGGTTGTGTCGTCTGCATATTGACATAAGAGGAATTCCTCTCAAAAAAACCCAAATATATATATATATATATATTTTTTTAAATTTGACACCATAAATTTACATATTAAAATTGTAGACCTCAAACATGTTTATATTTATAACAAAGTACATTCTCATATCATACATATATACAGATATACATATGACGGGTCCACGGATATAACGTGATGACACTGGTGAACACGTGCTGTTGATGTAAAGGTAACTAGTTAGATATACATATGACGGGTCCACGGATATAACGTGATGACACTGGTGAACACGTGCTGTTGATGTAAAGGTAACTAGTTAGATATACATATGAAGGGTCCACGGATATAACGTGATGACACTGGTGAACACGTGCTGTTGATGTAAAGGTAACTAGTTAGATATACATATGAAGGGTCCACGGATGTAACGTGATGACACTGGTGAACACGTGCTGTTGATGTAAAGGTAACTAGTTAGATATACATATGACGGGTCTACGTGAATAACATGATGACAATGGTGATCAGTGTTGTTGATGTAAAGGTAACTAGTTAGATATACATATAAAAATATGAAAAATGCATTTTGTGGTATTAGAAACACCACGATAACCAGAAACACTTCGGTTATATGGAAATGGATAATCTAAACAAAATATAAGTAATGTTTGATTTCAGTGATCATAAATGGCTATAATAGTGAAAAATATTCCTCAGTGTTTAAAAACTAGGGTATGTCCCTTTAAGAAAGCTCTTAATTGTGGAATTTGACATATTTTAGTGTATGGTCTGGCACAGCACTTTTACATTTTGACATATTTTAGTGTATGGTCTGGCACAGCACTTTTACATTTTGACATATTTTAGTGTATGGTCTGGCACAGCACTTTTACATTTTGACATATTTTAGTGTATGGTCTGGCACAGCACTTTTACATTTTGACATATTTTAGTGTCAAAATACAAGATTATTATGACATCTGGTAAATACAGATACGTACATACATTTAGAGTCATTAGATACAATAAATAAAATAAAAATTAATCTGTGATGTGCTAATAACAATTGTTATACTCCAACAACTTCCATAGAAATAACAGTTATATAAAAATAATATACAAATAAATCAATATGTTGAATTCATAATTATATACAACCTATACTGTTGCAAACAAATAAAAAGACTAACAAAAAGTATAAGAAAATTTAAATACGAGTAGCTATGTTTATCACAATATAGTTAATGTGCTTCACATGTACTTCAAAAGTACTTCACAAGTACTCCATGAAATAACAGTAAAGTTGGTTGTAAGTTGTTTGTGTCACATGGTGTAACAGTCACTTCCATCAAATGGTGTCAGTTGTATCAACTGGTTTAATTTGCGTTAAATACTTCAAGGTTTTCGAACTCTTCTGTCAAACTGTCCAAGCTGAAAGAAAAGCAATTGTCATGAAGATGTCCCCAAACTACAGAGGATCAAGATCATACTGTATTATGTCTTTATTTCTTAATGACATCATTTATTTTTAAAGTGCTAGAAGATGAAAATATCAGAGTATGACAAATATTTTGAAAAGTCACTAGCCACAGGGCTAGTGAGTTTGTGAAAACCACTAGCCCACCAAGATAAAGCACTAGCCCAAATTCCTAATCAATTATAACTGGATTTTTATATAATTTTTGTAACATTACACATTTACGAGTATAACAGTAAAATAAAACAAACACTTAAATCATGTTGTAACTTTCAGTTTTTTGTCGTGTTGTACATTTGTTTTTTGTGAAGTGTGATCCATCGTCAATATTACGTTTTCGCTTTTGCCCTCCCCCAGGGGAAAAATAATTGAGCAAACTCATGGTTGATATCTAAACCCACTATCAAAATAATTAAATTTAAATGAGGGTACAACAGTGTGACACATGGTAATAGATGGTTCAGTGTATTCGGTAGTGAGTATTAGGGCCCTACTATTTATGTCGCCAGGAACGGTGATGCCAATTGCTCAAATACAGGACATTATCCCGAGTCAGACCGATATCAGACCAAGCAGAGTCATTGCTTGTGCGGTTACCATTAAAGTAACTTGTTTTCCTGATTGCCGATAACCACATGTCAGCAAAGTGTTAAATTAGAAAACAATAGGTAAATAAAACAAACACTGAAATTCAAAGCATGACTGGGGTTTACTTGACTGAGATTAACCTGTCGTCGCGATTGGTGATTTCCAAGTTCTTAGCCTAAAAGATATGTGCGAGATTAACTACCACATGACGTGTCCAACCAATCAAAACATGCATGTCATTAGACTTATTTCCTGTGCCAGAAACTTGAAAGGGAAAAGTAAACAATGCATGTGGCGATGTAGAGATAGCATGTTAATGCAGTTTGCAGACCTAGTTCAAGTGGATTATTATTATATACTGATTGCGTTGTTGATATTATTCGATAACAAACGTCAAAATCAAATTTATTAAACGAAATTTCCTCCGAGAGAAAAAGGAAAAAACCAAACAAAAAACCACGATCGAGCGATAAGGAGGGGGGGTGGAAACCACTAGCCCACAGGGCTAGTGGTTTTGTGTTTCTCACTAGCCCGAACTTAAAAACCACTAGCCATGGGCGTCGGGCTAGCGGATTTGTCGAACTCTGAAAATATACTTAAAACTTCATGTTGCTTTTGTCAATATGCAAGTCTAAACTTGGTATGCAGCAGGTATTCTATCCAGTGATATCTATACCTGCAAAACTGTCTCTAGAACGGATTTAATACAAACTGAATTATAAACAAATATTCTGATATCCTTCATCCAAAGAGATTGGTAAATGTGCCTCAAAACTGAAAACTAATTCATACAACAGAATTTCATTTAGTATCTTCACTTGTACATACCTCTCTCTCATAGACCGAGCTGCTTCTTTGGAATCTTTTGTTTCCTGTATCAACTTGTTCACACTACAACAAATCAACAAACATACATTTGTAAATAGATGTTCAGTATAAAACATTACATTGGCAACAAAACCAAATGCATGTTTCATATTAAACTGTTTATATATAGCATGAAACAAATGAAGAGTTTCTGTATTTATTCACTGAGTCTTTATTCTGGTGTTTATATATAGCATGAAACAAATGAAGAGTTTCGGTATTTATTCATCGAGTCTTTTATTCTGGTGTTTATATATAGCATGAAACAAATGAAGAGTTTCTGTATTTATTCACTGAGTCTTTATTCTGGTGTTTATATATAGCATGAAACAAATGAAGAGTTTCGGTATTTATTCATCGAGTCTTTATTCTGGTGTTTATATAGCATGAAACAAATGAAGAGTTTCGGTATTTATTCACGAAGTCTTTATTCTGGTGTTTATATATAGCATGAAACAAATGAAGAGTTTCGGTATTTATTCACTGAGTCTTTATTCTGGTGTTTATATATAGCATGAAACAAATGAAGAGTTTCGGTATTTATTCACTGAGTCTTTATTCTGGTGTTTATATATAGCATAAAACAAATGAAGAGTTTCGGTATTTATTCATCGAGTCTTTTATTCTGGTGTTTATATATAGCATGAAACAAATGAAGTTTCGGTATTTATTCACTGAGTCTTTATTCTGGTGTTTATATATAGCATGAAACAAATGAAGAGTTTCGGTATTTATTCATCAAGTCTTTTATTCTGGTGTTTATATATAGCATGAAACAAATGAAGAGTTTCGGTATTTATTCATCGAGTCTTTTATTCTGGTGTTTATATATAGCATGAAACAAATGAAGAGTTTCGGTATTTATTCATCGAGTCTTTTATTCTGGTGTTTATATATAGCATGAAACAAATGAAGAGTTTCGGTATTTATTCACTGAGTCTTTATTCTGGTGTTTATATATAGCATGAAACAAATGAAGAGTTTCGGTATTTATTCAGCGAGTCTTTATTCTGGTGTTTATATAGCATGAAACAAATGAAGAGTTTCGGTATTTATTCATCGAGTCTTTATTCTGGTGTTTATATAGCATGAAACAAATGAAGAGTTTCGGTATTTATTCACTGAGTCTTTATTCTGGTGTTTATATATAGCATGAAACAAATGAAGAGTTTCGGTATTTATTCACTGAGTCTTTTATTCTGGTGTTTATATATAGCATGAAACAAATGAAGAGTTTCGGTATTTATTCATCGAGTCTTTTATTCTGGTGTTTATATATAGCATGAAACAAATGAAGAGTTTCGGTATTTATTCATCGAGTCTTTATTCTGGTGTTTATATATAGCATGAAACAAATGAAGAGTTTCGGTATTTATTCACCGAGTCTTTATTCTGGTGTTTATATATAGCATGAAACAAATGAAGAGTTTCGGTATTTATTCACCGAGTCTTTATTCTGGTGTTTATATATAGCATGAAACAAATGAAGAGTTTCGGTATTTATTCATCGAGTCTTTTATTCTGGTGTTTATATATAGCATGAAACAAATGAAGAGTTTCGGTATTTATTCACTGAGTCTTTATTCTGGTGTTTATATATAGCATGAAACAAATGAAGAGTTTCGGTATTTATTCACTGAGTCTTTATTCTGGTGTTTATATATAGCATGAAACAAATGAAGAGTTTCGGTATTTATTCACGGAGTCTTTATTCTGGTGTTTATATATAGCATGAAACAAATGAAGAGTTTCGGTATTTATTCACTGAGTCTTTATTCTGGTGTTTATATATAGCATGAAACAAATGAAGAGTTTCGGTATTTATTCACGGAGTCTTTATTCTGGTGTGTATATATAGCATGAAACAAATGAAGAGTTTCGGTATTTATTCATCGAGTCTTTTATTCTGGTGTATAATTTTTGTCTACAGAAAGCTGTACCTTGTCTGACAACACATGTTTAAATTATATCCTCTATAAATCCATGACAGCAAACTAATATGATCACCTAGATATATATATGTGGGAGATGTAGTAATGGAAATCAGGAAATGTTAGCCAGTATAAAATGTTAGTGAATTTAGCAAGGCCATAAAAGATGCTAATATTTCATGATGCTAAATTTAAAGATATGTACAGCAGACTGTTCTGAATAACTTTTGTGCCATTGTTTTTTTGTCGATGATTAACTGAACACAAAACAATGGTTACATGTTACTGATTAAAACAAAAGGATAGCAAACAACAGTACTGCAATTTACGACTAAATGTAAGTTGTCTGTAAGCTGCATCATGTCCAAATCTATCATCATACTGTTTCAGCTTATCCTACAACTTAAGCTTTTTATTTTTTTACTTTCTGATATGACCTTGCTAGTTTTATGTCCCTAACATATCACTTATTTGGATTTCCCTAAAATATAAAATTGCTAATATTTTATGATTTACATACAAAATTGATTTCAACTTATTTTCGTGCTTATATCCAATTAAGGTTCAAGCACGCTGTCCTGGGCACACACCTCAGCTATCTGGGCTGCCTGTCCAGGACAGTGGGTTAGTTGTTAGTTTGTTAGTGGTTAGTGAGAGAGAAGAGGGTGTAGTGGCCTTACACCTACCCATTAAGCCCTTAAGAACTCGCTCTGGGTTGGAGCTGGTACCGGGCTGCGAACCCTGTACCTACCAGCCTGTAGTCCGATGGCTTAACCACTACGCCACCGAGGCCGGTTCATACAAGATCAGGGATTGCTAAAATGTATATACATAGACTGACATCTGTTGCTGTTCACCATTGTAGGTGTAAGATCTATTAAAATTGATTAGGATACTGATAACTGAACTCACATCAAATCGATAGACTTTGCTTCCTGGTTTCTCCTGGAGACAGACTTCTGTGATGATATGGATTCATCATTTGGTGATTTCTGTGAACAAGACAACAAGGATATTTCATTGTATACATCTCTGTCCCATGCCCAGCCACTGGCCCTGGCATAGACCACGTGTGGGATGGATGTGCCTCAACCTTCACTGGATGTCAACACGTTAATAAAGTTTATACATTACAGCCATCATAACAGGGCTGTAGTATCTTTTATCCTATAACTTGCCCATAATATCCACATCATAAACCCATTTGATATTTACCATTATCCTATAACTTGCCCATAATATCCACATCATAAACCCATTTGATATTTACCATTATCCTATAACTTACCCATAATATCCACGTCATAAACCCATTTGATATTTACCATTATCCTATAACTTACCCATAATATCCACATCATAAACCCATTTGATATTTACCATTATCCTATAACTTACCCATAATATCCACGTCATAAACCCATTTGATATTTACCATTATCCTATAACTTACCCATAATATCCACGTCATAAACCCATTTGATATTTACCATTATTAACTTGGTTAATGTTTTGCTGTCAATGGGTCATTTGTTTACTGCCAACAAGACTTGTATACCTGAGTGTAATGTTTTCATGAGATTTAGTTGAAGTGTGTGAGGTCAAACTACATTTGTGCTAATTGCGATGACATCATAATACCGGTGAGGCGACTTCAAAACTTTGATTTACTAAATATCAAATTAAAATGTTATTTTAGAAGTGTTATAGGATAAATATAATTCACTACTCATGTTTTTTAACATATAAAATATCAACCTCATCTTATTAATTGGTATTTGTCTTGGCAGAGCCTCAACAAATACCGATTAATATTGACTGGATTGATATTCTCCATATTAAAAAACACTTGTGATGAATCCTCTATATATACAGAAATATTGTATTAAATAAAAAAAGTACATTGTATTATATTATATTCTGTACAGAAGGATTGTAGTACAAACTGTCACTCACTGAAATGACCTGACTTGCCAGCTGTATAACCAAAGTCTTAGCATTTTCAAGATGGTCCTCGGTTTTCTCCAAGCTAGCCTCCGCCTCAGAATAGTGTCTGATAATAATCAACACAAACCAGATGACAACATAAAGAGTCAAAATATTTTTAAATGTCAAGAAGTAATATATGGTTACAAGTCATGTAAATAAAGGTGGACTGTAGAAGAAATATGCTTACTATTCTAATAAAACAGTGTGATATAAGCCAATAAGAGCAAAACAGGCATGCATGGTTTAAGCTAGGTCACAATATTATTAGCATTTTTTCGACTGAAATCAGAAAATCTGTATCCAAACTCAAGCCTCAAACAAGATATAGCAAAATTAAAATTACAGTTGTTTTTGTTTGACTTTTTAATGAGCTTTTTAACTGTTTAACAATGAAATACATTTACCAATGCAGTTAGATGAAACGAAGCTTAAAGCTATAAACATGATTTTGTACCAAAAGTTACCTCATGTTCCATTTACTCCAACTGAATATTATAACTTGATTATCATACTATATAAAACACATGGCCAAAACCATAACACTGTCTAAATGATCTATATGTAAGAAACATGAAAACAAAAATCTGGAAATTTTAATACTGGTCATTGGATCCTGAATTTAACCCTAGGGTTAGAGTTGTGCAATGGCCTAAACAGGTGGCCCCCATTTAGAATGAACACAAAGAATCGGCTAAAACCAGGGCTGGTGTTTATAAAACTTTTAGAGTCTAGACTCGAGACTCTAATAGAGTCTGAGACAGTAATCATGACAATGCCATACAAATTGTATGCGTGTGACGTCATTAGAGATTGAGTCTGGAGTTTTATAAGCACGAGCCCAGATCATAAATTTTGGATGGAAAATGTTTGACTAACAATGAAAAACCTGGAAACATTGTTCAGATGATTATAATCCCAGAATTCCCTTAAATTGAGAAAATGTTCATCTCCGTAACATAAGCCGTTGACTGAGTACGAGTCACTGACCTTGTCCACACATGGAAACTGTCAAGAAGGAACTTTGTCTTGCTGTAGCAGTGATCGGTCCAGTGAGACACACACTTGGCCATCAGCTCCTTCATCTGTTTCCTGGTAGCACAACATATCATACACGGTGAAATCAAATCAGATCAAGTTCATGTACAATAGCATACTCATGACACACACACAAACCAGGGTATCATACACCATGAAATAAGTTAAATCAAATCAAATCAAGTTCAAGTACAATACAATAGCATACTCATGACACACACAAACCAGGGTATCATACACCATGAAATAAGTTAAATCAAATCAGATCAAGTTCATGTACAATAGCATACTCATGACACACACACAAACCAGGGTATCATACTCCATGAAATAAGTTAAATCAAATCAAATCAAGTTCATGTACAACAGCATACTCATGACACACACAAACCAGGGTATCATACACCATGCAATAAGTTAAATCAAATCAAATCAAGTTCATGTACAACAGCATATTCATGACACACACAAACCAGGGAATCATACACCATGCAATAAGTTAAATCAAATCAAATCATGTTCATGTACAATACAATATCATACCGGTACTCATGACACACACAAACCAGGGTATCATACACCATGGAATAAGTTAAATCAAATCAAATCAAGTTCATGTACAATACAATAGCATACTCATGACACACACAAACTAGGGTATCATACACCATGCAATAAGTTAAATCAAATCAAATCAAGTTCATGTACAACAGCATACTCATGACACACACAAACCAGGGTATCATACACCATGGAATAAGTTAAATCAAATCAAATCAAGTTCATGTACAACAGCATACTCATGACACACACAAACCAGGGTATCATACACCATGCATGAAGTGCACATAATCATGGAATTGACCAATTGTCTGCCATCTTATGTAAACCTGAATTACATTTTCAAACTATAGGGAGAGGCCTTGATATAGGCATTTTGCCTGTTGACCAATCCACAACCAGCATTATTATTGGGAATAAATATTGTTTAAACCACCACATAATATACAATAATTATATGTAAGGGGAATAACTCTAAATTAAAACATCTATGAGATGCATCTGGCCTCAGATTACAGTTATCTTCCCATTTGGTTGTCCAAAATCCGGAAGTTTCACTGCGCAAGTAGTCTGCTGTTTGACTGTGATTATTTCATGGCAGACAGCTATGAAGTGGCAACTGTTTGACTGAAGTGACAGGGGATAGCATGTAGTTTGTAAACATGTGTAACTTGCTGACATTGAAGACTTGTTTGTGGTAATTCCGGCCCATGCAAAAGTAGTGCTTTTTGTGTAAAATGGGTGTACTCCGGCCTGGTTTAGAGGGTGTGTCTGTTTAAACCAATATGCTGGGAGAAAGAGCTGGACAACAGGGGTTGTCCTTTTCAGGGTATGTGTCCCCCATGCAGGCAAAGGTACATACAAAACTTCACGGGCCTGCTGATATTAATAAAAATGTTATAGCCACTAAGGCTATATAGAAACATATAGCGAAATTAATTGTGGTCTGAGGCCATCTTCAGATAAAGCATAAAATGACCTAAGAAGAAATCACCATAATCATGTACCATACTAGATGTAATAGTACAAATAATGTATATGGGAGATAACTTTGGACTATAACAAATTATACAGATTGTAATTCCTAACCAGATTCTGGTGATTTGGAGAGAATTTGTCTCAAGCCGAGAAATAATCATTGGACAGAGACGTGAATCCTAAGTGACAAGGAGTGTACACAAAACAATAGATGACAGACAAACTGGGTCTATGTTTGTAATATTTTGACGTACTTTTCGACGATGGTCATTCTTTCGTCGAGACTGGAAACACGCCTTTTCTTCCTGCGGTCACTGAACTGGCTACACAGAGACTTGGCGATATCCAGCCACCGGGCAAACTTACTGACACTACAAACAGAACAGAGCAATTTTCACTTTCACTGCTATCTCAGTTTTCGTGTGGGGACTGTGCCACAATTTACAATGGGGTGATTTTTACTTTTTTACTGCATCCATCTGCCACAAAATCTTGTATGGACAGGAAACTCACTGCAGCAGTTCCGCCAGGCATACAATAGTAATTGTGAAACAAACCTTGCAGATTTAGTTACCAAAACACCAGGAAGAAAACTTATATTTAACGAGACCCTTAACACATTCTAATTACAGTTATATAGTCTTGGACACATGGTTAAGGACCACTCAGATAATGAGACAAAAAATCTGCTGCCACCACTTCATGGGTACTCTTTTCCATTAGCAACAAGGGATCTTTTATATGCACATACCAAAGCCTTTGTTACACCAGTTGTGGAGCATTGGCCAGAATGAACAACAGCCCAATGGGCCCAGCGATCTAGCATCAATTGAGCGCGTTACCACTGGGTTATGTCCTGCCCCTATTTAATTACACAGTCATATAATAACTGAGATTACATTTTTGATAAACTAATAAATATTTCACATTGACAAGTGTCTGTGATAACCATCTGAAATAAAACGTTTGCAGTAATAAGCAAAATCAGAGTGGCAGTGTAGTTGGTAATTTCCTTCACTAATTCAGTAAAATCCATTAAAGGTAGGGTCAACTCCAACAAGAGCCCTATGTGTTGGTAAGATGCATACCCGGACCACCAACACATACTGACACTTTAGCAAATGAAAAACGCGTAATTTTAAAGTTAATAAAAAAACATGATTATTCCTGCTAACTGGGGGCAGCCATTTTGTTTCGTTTTTGTGACGTCCGGTGGGATAGCTTGGGGTGAAATGACGTCTCCTGTATGTACAGTGTAAACAAAAGCAGTAATTTTCGACAAGGCGCTTCTCTTTGATCAACCTGACTTGTAAAATAGCATAAATGACGTAATAATATAATAAACTATTTAACTAAATATATTTCAAGTTGCATTAACGGAACAAAATGGGGTTATAGTATTTTTCTCTGTTTAATAATCCAAAGGAAAAATGTACACTATTACGCCTATTGATATGCTACATTGGAGCAAAAACGACAACCCACGATACCCAAGTGATAATTTTCTTTTCTTTGGGACTACGTAATTGGTCAGTTCTGTGGTTGTAGATGGAAAAGTCTACTTAATCAATAGTTTTACAGAACTATTTACAGTAATAAACCATGTCCATTACAATTTTAGGGGCGACAGGTAATATTCCACAATACCGGTATGTATTTTTGTGTCTAGACAGCGTCAATTAATTGGCTCGTCTGGTTACCAATCAAATACACACCTGCCAATCAGAAATCACAGGTAGAAGCAACTAACAGCATAGACCAATTAACTAAGAAAACACTCCGTGTATCATTTCAGTACGTAGGTTAATGCATGGGAAATTTTTTTTTAATTGTTTCGACTTGTTGTGTAGCCACTTTGACAATGGTATTTTATTTTGTATTGAAAAATAATATATATAGTGCTGGATATACTTACTATTGGCTTACTGGGATGTGTATTATTACAGAACATTGCAATGTATGACTATTTATCATCCCGCAAAAACCAGGTAGATTGTGTTTCTCTAGTTCTAAGGCTCATTCCTGATGTGACGCGCTAAGTATTACGTAACCACCAGCTCGCCAGAGGGCGTACTCACTGAGATGGTACAAAATGGCTGCGTCTGTTATATATAATAGTTGTCACATTTAACCGTTTTATTAATTAAGTATACAATTATACGTGTTGATATTAAGCAATAATGTGCATTATATATCGTTGAATATGCATACCAGGCCAAATGCCTTAATTGTCCTCTCCTTTAAACCCGGACCCGCAGTAAAGTGGAATTTCCTCAAAAACTAATATTTTTCACAGTCCCTTTTTAAATACAAATATAGAACCGAACCTCTGGATAGCACTTAAAACCAGGCTTTTCACTTAGTCCCACCAGTGTCCGGTTTAGAGGGCTTTCACTGTATATTATTTGTAAATTAATTAATAAAAACCCCTAAAACCTTTCACAATGGATCACCAAACAATAATCATACTTTAATGATTTTGTTTGTTTGTTTTGTTTAACAGCACTACTAGAGCACATTAATTTATTAATCATCGGCTATTGGATGTCAAACATATGGTAATTTTGACAGTCTTACAGGAAAACCGCTACATTTTTCCACTAGTAGCAAGGGATTTTTTTACGCAATATCCCATAGACAGGATAGCACATACCAGTCGTGGTGCACTAGCTGGAATGAGAAACAGCCCAATGGGCCCACTGACGCGATTCAAGTAAGTGCACTTTACTGAATTCATATCTGAAGAAAACTACTGAAAATTCCAGTCCACTTAAACTTTATATTTTTTTAGTCATTATAGATTGCATGTCCTAGTAGACAATTGTCAGTAGGAATACGATGTTCATGAAATTTGTGTTTTAGATTAATAAATAAAATCAGTTGGATAATATGCAAGATATGCAGACCAGCAGTTTGATGCCTAAAACACATTATACATCACCAGTAGTGTAGTTTCAAGGGTTTGTAATTATAAAGACTGTGACTAACCATGTTCCACTTTCAAAACACCAGCTGTTTTCTTCCAGACTCCCGTCCTGACTTCCAAAGAACTTCTGTTCACAGCCATCACTGTACATGTCCAGTTCCCTGCGTATCTAAAACACACACACAACATAAAGCTACTAAGTACATCTTAAAAATATGATCCAAGGTGGGTATGATTATTTCAGCTAGATTTTATGATGACCTAGAGGTCAAATAAGTTATGTCAAAAGTCATAATCTGCTAGCACACATTTATGACTTTGCTTGTTATCATAATCGGCTATATACATATACAGTAAAGTACGCTTATAACGAACTGCAAGGGACCAGCTTCATTGGTTCGTTATAACAGTAGTTCGTTGTACACATTTGCAGAAGTTGGTAATTTTTATTCCGAAAGTCGGCCATTTTGAATTTTGAACTCAATATAATAGTAAAAAAAATAAAAAAATGCCTTGGTGATTATAAGACATTTATAAAAAATATATCATTTATTACAATCAATAAATACAACAAAACATTACTGAAAGATCACATCAAAAGGATTTTTCTTTTTTGCCTTTTCATGCTCTTATCTAGATCTTTCACCCATTCTGTAAACAATGCTCCCGTCATCCACGCTTTCTTGTTTGATCTGTAGTCCACTGGTAAACTTCGCACATTCTTGAAGCACCTGGGTTTTGCCGATTTCCCTATCACCAATAACTTTAACTTTTCGGTACCGGTCATGTTGGCAGTGACAAGCAGTGTTATTCGATCTTTTGATTTCTTGCCGCCGTGACACTGTTCTCCTTTCAGTTGAAGCGTTCTTTGAGGAACAAGTTTGTTGAACAGTCCTGTTTCGTCTGCGTTGAAAATATCTTTTGGATGAAACACGGCAAGGTAATTTGGAAGTTGTGAAGTCAGCCAGTTATCAACAACCTCTTGGTCTACTGCGGCACTTTCACCATGCATAGGTTTGGAAATAATTCCCCGTCTTTGTTTAAAACGTTCTACCCATGCATTGTTTGCCTTAAAATTCACATGGCCAAGTTTGGCTGCCAGTTCGTCCGCTTTTTGCATAAGTAGTGGTCCACTCAAGGCGATGTTTTTATTGCGTGCTGACTTGAACCACAAAAAGAGAGCATCGTCGACATCTTGAAATTCGGACGTGCGAATTCGTTTTCTAGCTGTGTTGAATTCTGAAGATTGACATTTTTATAAAATCGTTTCCCTCTGTTTCAAGATGGTACTGAGAGTGGATTTGGGAATCCCGAACTCAGCTGCTATGTCTTTCTTTGATTTTTGTCCGAGATCAACAGCTGCAACGATTTGAAATTTCACATCTAGATCGAGCGCTTTTCTTTTGCGTGATGTTTTCGTGTCCGTCATGATTGCATACTGAACGAAAAACTGACACGGATTTATAACAAACAAAGAGAATCCCATTAATTACCGCTGATTAATATCACTGTATATATATATTGAGTTGAACGTGTCAGACTGTTTTTGGAGTACGGTTGATCTCACGGCTCAGCTGTCCGTTAACACTGATTGGTTTGATACGTAACGGTTCCGGTATAATTAGTGACTTAATCCCTTAATTGATACCTGTTCCCAAGTCCAGACAAACAAAAGTTATTTAGGCTGTTGTTTTAGTGCGGTCGTGCGGTCGATCCCACGGCTTTGCAGCGTTTTACACCGATTGGTTTGATACGTAATGCTTCCGGTATTCACGGTTCGTTATGTAAACACTTATTTACACTGGAATTAACTATTTGGGACCACAAAATTGGTTCGTTTTAACAGTTAATTCGCTATACATAGTTCGTTCTATACATTAAAATGTATTACTAATATATAGGGGAGAAAATCGGGACTTTACAATCAGTTCGTTCTAACCGGTAGTTTGTTATAAGCGTGTTCGTTCTAAACGTACTTTACTGTAGTATACATTTATGACTAATCAGTCATCATAAATGGCCAATCAAAACAGTGGTTGTGGGATCAAATTGATTAATTAATTTAGTTAATTCTGACATATAGTCTTAGAGGAAACCCATTACATTTTTTTCAATAGCAGCAAGGAATCGATTATATGCACTTTCCCGCAGACAGGATAGCACACACACCACGACCTTTGATTTACAAGTCGTGGTGTGCTGGTTCATATTGAAAAAATCCAATAAGCTAAATCCTGCCCATCCAAGATGAGGTTGCCCGAGTGTGCTCAAAGTATCTGGGAGGTGCACCGTCCCTTGAAGCTCAAAGTATCCGGGAGGTGCACCCTCCCTTGAAGCTCAAAGTATCCGGGAGGTGCACCCTCCCTTGAAGCCCAAAGTATCCGGGAGGTGCACCGTCCCTTGAAGCTCAAAGTATCTGGGAGGTGCACCGTCCCTTGAAGCTCAAAGTATCCGGGAGGTGCACCCTCCCTTGAAGCCCAAAGTGCCTGGGAGGTGCACCCTCCCTTGAAGCCCAAAGTGTCTTGGAGGTGCACCCTCCCTTGAAGCTCAAAGTATCCAGGAAGTGCACCCTCCCTTGAAGCTCAAAGTATCCGGGAGGTGCACCCTCCCTTGAAGCTCAAAGTATCCGGGAGGTGCACCCTCCCTTGAAGCCCAAAGTATCCGGGAGGTGCACCGTCCCTTGAAGCTCAAAGTATCTGGGAGGTGCACCGTCCCTTGAAGCTCAAAGTATCTGGGAGGTGCACCCTCCCTTGAAGCCCAAAGTGCCTGGGAGGTGCACCCTCCCTTGAAGCCCAAAGTGTCTCGGAGGTGCACCCTCCCTTGAAGCTCAAAGTATCCAGGAAGTGCACCCTCCCTTGAAGCTCAAAGTATCTGGGAGGTACACCCTCCCATGAAGCTCAAAGTATCCGGGAGGTGCACCCTCCCTTGAAGCTCAAAGTATCTGGGAGGTGCACCCTCCCTTGAAGCTCAAAGTATCCGGGAGGTGCACCCTCCCTTGAAGCCCAAAGTGCCCGGGAGGTGCACCCTCCCTTGAAGCCCAAAGTGCCTGGGAGGTGCACCCTCCCTTGAAGCTCAAAGTGTCCAGGAGGTGCACCCTCCCTTGAAGCTCAAAGTATCCGGGAGGTGCACCCTCCCTTGAAGCCCAAAGTGCCTGGGAGGTGCACCCTCCCTTGAAGCCCAAAGTGTCTCGGAGGTGCACCCTCCCTTGAAGCTCAAAGTATCCAGGAAGTGCACCCTCCCTTGAAGCTCAAAGTATCCGGGAGGTGCACCCTCCCTTGAAGCTCAAAGTGTGGGAGGTGCACCCTCCCTTGAAGCCCAAAGTGTCTGGGAGGTGCACCCTCCCTTGAAGCCCAAAGTGTCTGGGAGGTGTACCCTCCCTTGAAGCTCAAAGTGCCCGGGAGGTGCACCCTCCCTTGAAGCTCAAAGTGCCCGGGAGGTGCACCCTCCCTTGAAGCTCAAAGTGTCTGGGAGGTGCACCCTCCCTTGAAGCTCAAAGTGTCCGGGAGGTGCACCCTCCCTTGAAGCTCAAAGTGCCCGGGAGGTGCACCCTCCCTTGAAGCTCAAAGTGCCCGGAAGGTGCACCCTCCCTTGAAGCCCAAAGTGTCCGGGAGGTGCACCCTCCCTTGAAGCTCAAAGTGTCCAGGAGGTGCACCCTCCCTTGAAGCTCAGAGTGTGTAGGAAGTACACCTTCTCTCAAAGCTCAAAGTGCCTGTAATATGCAAAATTCAGTAATTAATAAAAGAGCCATCACATGTAAAATCATGACATCAGAAACTGAGTAAACACGACTCAAACTTTGATGTTGTTTACTACATGGATGTTAAAAAAGTGATGCTGATGATGCTGTATTTTTACAAGATATAATTAAGACAGAGTGCTAATACCCAAGATTTAGTTTTTTGAAGATATTACCTGTTAATCTGATCATCTTATCACCAGCTTGTGGCCTCGTGGAGTTATTAGTTACCTGAGTGATCATCTTTTATACAGCTTGTGGCCTTGTGGATTTATTAGTTACCTGAGTGATCATCTTTTATACAGCTTGTGGCCTCGTGGAGTTATTAGTTACCTGAGTGATCATCTTATCAACAGCTTGTGGCCTCGTGGAGTTAGTAGTTACCTGAGTGATCATCTTTTAGACAGCTTGTGGCCTCGTGGAGTTATTAGTTACCTGAGTGATCATCTTATCAACAGCTTGTGGCCTCGTGGAGTTAGTAGTTACCTGAGTGATCATCTTTTATACAGCTTGTGGCCTCGTGGAGTTATTAGTTACCTGAGTGATCATCTTATCACCAGCTTGTGGCCTCGTGGAGTTATTAGTTACCTGAGTGATCATCTTATCAACAGCTTGTGGCCTCGTGGAGTTATTAGTTACCTGAGTGATGATCTTATCACCAGCTTGTGGCCTCGTGGAGTTATTAGTTACCTGACCGATCATCTTATCACCAGCTTGTGGCCTCGTGGAGTTATTAGTTACCTGAGTGGAGTTATTAGTTACCTGACCGATCAACTTATCACCAGCTTGTGGCCTCGTGGAGTTATTAGTTACCTGAGTGATCATCTTATCACCAGCTTGTGGCCTCGTGGAGTTATTAGTTACCTGAATCAACTTACACCAGCTTGTGGCCTCGTGGAGTTATTAGTTACCTGAGTGATCATCTTATGACCAGCTTGTGGCCTCATGGAGTTATTAGTTACCTGAATGATCATCTTATCACCAGCTTGTGGCCTCGTGGAGTTATTAGTTACCTGAGTGGAGTTATTAGTTACCTGACCGATCAACTTATCACCAGCTTGTGGCCTCGTGGAGTTATTAGTTACCTGAGTGATCATCTTATCACCAGCTTGTGGCCTCATGGAGTTATTAGTTACCTGACCGATCAACTTATCACCAGCTTGTGGCCTCGTGGAGTTATTACTTACCTGAGTGATCATCTTATCACCAGCTTGTGGCCTCGTGGAGTTATTAGTTATCGGAGTGATAATCTTATCACCAGCTTGTGGCCTTGTGGAGTTATTAGTTACCTGAGTGATCATCTTATCACCAGCTTGTGGCCTCGTGGAGTTATTAGTTACCTGACTGATGATCTTATCACCAGCTTGTGGCCTCATGGAGTTATTAGTTACCTGAGTGGAGTTATTAGTTACCTGACTGATCAACTTATCAACAGCTTGTGGCCTCGTGGAGTTATTAGGTACCTGAGTTAAGTTATTAGTTACCTGAATGATCAACTTATCAACAGCTTGTGGAGTTATTAGTTACCTGAGTGATCATCTTATCACCAGCTTGTGGCCTTGTGGAGTTATTAGTTACCTGAGTGGAGTTATTAGTTACCTGACTGATCAACTTATCAACAGCTTGTGGCCTCGTGGAGTTATTAGTTACCTGAGTGATCATCTTTTATACAGCTTGTGGCCTTGTGGATTTATTAGTTACCTGAGTGATCATCTTATCAACAGCTTGTGGCCTCGTGGAGTTAGTAGTTACCTGAGTGATCATCTTTTAGACAGCTTGTGGCCTCGTGGAGTTATTAGTTACCTGAGTGATCATCTTATCAACAGCTTGTGGCCTCGTGGAGTTAGTAGTTACCTGAGTGATCATCTTTTATACAGCTTGTGGCCTCGTGGAGTTATTAGTTACCTGAGTGATCATCTTATCACCAGCTTGTGGCCTCGTGGAGTTATTAGTTACCTGAGTGATCATCTTATCAACAGCTTGTGGCCTCGTGGAGTTATTAGTTACCTGAGTGATGATCTTATCACCAGCTTGTGGCCTCGTGGAGTTATTAGTTACCTGACCGATCATCTTATCACCAGCTTGTGGCCTCGTGGAGTTATTAGTTACCTGAGTGGAGTTATTAGTTACCTGACCGATCAACTTATCACCAGCTTGTGGCCTCGTGGAGTTATTAGTTACCTGAGTGATCATCTTATCACCAGCTTGTGGCCTCGTGGAGTTATTAGTTACCTGAATCAACTTACACCAGCTTGTGGCCTCGTGGAGTTATTAGTTACCTGAGTGATCATCTTATGACCAGCTTGTGGCCTCATGGAGTTATTAGTTACATGAATGATCATCTTATCACCAGCTTGTGGCCTCGTGGAGTTATTAGTTACCTGAGTGGAGTTATTAGTTACCTGACCGATCAACTTATCACCAGCTTGTGGCCTCGTGGAGTTATTAGTTACCTGAGTGATCATCTTATCACCAGCTTGTGGCCTCATGGAGTTATTAGTTACCTGACCGATCAACTTATCACCAGCTTGTGGCCTCGTGGAGTTATTACTTACCTGAGTGATCATCTTATCACCAGCTTGTGGCCTCGTGGAGTTATTAGTTATCGGAGTGATAATCTTATCACCAGCTTGTGGCCTTGTGGAGTTATTAGTTACCTGAGTGATCATCTTATCACCAGCTTGTGGCCTCGTGGAGTTATTAGTTACCTGACTGATGATCTTATCACCAGCTTGTGGCCTCATGGAGTTATTAGTTACCTGAGTGGAGTTATTAGTTACCTGACTGATCAACTTATCAACAGCTTGTGGCCTCGTGGAGTTATTAGTTACCTGAGTTAAGTTATTAGTTACCTGAATGATCAACTTATCAACAGCTTGTGGAGTTATTAGTTACCTGAGTGATCATCTTATCACCAGCTTGTGGCCTTGTGGAGTTATTAGTTACCTGAGTGGAGTTATTAGTTACCTGACTGATCAACTTATCAACAGCTTGTGGCCTCGTGGAGTTATTAGTTACCTGACTGATCAACTTATCAACAGCTTGTGGCCTCGTGGAGTTATCAGTTACCTGACTGATCAACTTATCAACAGCTTGTGGCCTCGTGGAGTTATCAGTTACCTGACTGATCAACTTATCAACAGCTTGTGGCCTCGTGGAGTTATTAGTTACCTGACTGATCAACTTATCAACAGCTTGTGGCCTTGTGGAGTTATCAGTTACCTGACTGATCAACTTATCAACAGCTTGTGGCCTCATGGAGTTATCTTGGTCCAAAGTTTTCTCAATCAGTCGACAGACATCTGTTAAAATCCCTTTCACAAATTCAGCTTTCAAATGTTTGGCTTTTATGCAGTTTCTCATATTACTTCTGGCAAAGAATAAAAACAAGATCAGCTTAGAGCAAGTCAAAATGATTTCATTTTGCAGTATTCAACTTTATAGGAGTGACACCTCAACTATCCTCTCACTTAGAAGCAAATTATTAATATTAAATAAATAATGCACCTTAATTCGGAAAACTAGTTTTTTCCTAAACACTAAATGAACATAAAACAGTATATGAATTCCATACTTTATATAATACAAAGAATCCTATCAAACCTGGACCCTCTGTAAACTGGAATTCCCCCCAAACAAGACATTATTCATGGTCCCTTTTTAAAAATCAGTACAGAACTTAACCTCTCTAAACCGGACACCTCTTAAACCATTTTAAGACATTTTACTTGGTAACAAAGGATGTCTGGTTTATAGGGGTTCCACTGTATAATATACAGCAACAGGTATCTTCATGCAGTATATCACTAAATAGTAAAATCATCTCTAAAACATATGAACTTACTAGCAAACAGATAAATTTTATATTTGAAAACATCAAAATTTAATGTAGGTACTATTCAATAAATATTTAACCCCCTTGTAAACACTCTTCCCCTTAGCCCCCCCCCCCCCCAATTATTTTATATATTTACCTCAGCTGAGGCTGCAGCTGCACAATGTGTAAATAGATCTGGTCCTATCATACGTTTAGCAGTTTTGTCCTGCCCCCCCCCCCCCCCCCCCCCTCGCATTATTATTTATTTATTTACCTGAGTTGACGTCTCAGTTGTACAATGTGTTGTTGACAGGCCGACAGCCTCTGAATCTGTCGATGTAGTAAACCAATGTGGTCCCGACACCGTCTGGCAGTTTTAAAGTCGAGTTCAGGCTGGCAGGTAGACATGAAGCTGACCGAATTTTCTATGTCAAAGGAAAGATAATAACAAAATATTTCTTACCAAGAGTAGGAATGGCACAGAGTAATCTTCACAGAAATTAAAACACTGAAGATATTTTAATAACTGTAACCATAGTAAATAAATTAATTTGAAGCTTTTTTTTTTGCTCCTGCTAACATGCATCTCAGTGCACATTCATAATGTGTAAATTTCACGAACAAACATTGCTATCTGCAGTTATAGTAATGAATAATGAGAAAATTTTGTATGATTTACAGTAAATTATAAACTGAATGAGTTCTTTAATTTTTTTTATCTTTTTATTATGTCTAAATTCATTGTTTACCTCATTAAATTCTTTGTTTCTATATATCCATGTTTAATATTACTGTTGTAAAATACTATAATATATTAATGACATCATTTGCTTAAAACACATATTCACATTGACATCTTTATTATACCAGTATTTTCTTTCATCAGATTTAGCAGGCAGCAGATTATAACAATTTAAGGACAACAAAGTTTGTGGGAGATAACTGTAACTTTAATATTCTATTAATAACTCTACATAAATGTTGTCATCTTTGTTTTGTACATTATTCCCAGAAACAGACATGGTATTGCTATCATGGGGCCATGACGTCACCACCTTACATTCCTGTTTTAACATTAACATGCAATCAGAAATCATGATCCTGACCGTGATGATATCATGGACCAGTTGTTCAGACATTGGCTAGCTTAACCAGTGGTTAACACAGATTTTCAAAAGCAAGGACTGAATCAGTACAAATAATACTTGAAGACATAATACTGTTGAAACTTAATTTAGAACAGCCAAGTGTATCCATACATAATCCAATCTTAAGTTTATTTCATATTTGTGCAAAAATAATTAAAAGGAAAAAATCAGACTAACCCAGGGTTAATATAACTATGCTTTGAACAATGTGACCCAGGTGTTAACTCACCTGATATTTCTGCCATGTACGGGTCATTGCTAGTGGTTACAGCACCCTCTGACTTGCTGGAAATGAGGATGATTGGTCGAGCCATGGTGAAGGGCCGGACGTCGTCGCTCAGATCGAGCTCGGTAGAGACACTGACACCGTCACAGAACAGCTTCTGATCACACACCGCGATGGCAGTCTCCTTCTCCAGCTCCTTCTGAATGTGCTGGACGCTGTATGCAAATGAAAGGAATGTTTATAGGAAGCACTGTTTTCAAAAATTTGATTAGCGATATTTATAGTCAATTGAAAATTAATTAGCAACTACTGTTTAATGTTTTTAAAATGTGTAGCAATCTCTGAAACTTGCATAGCGAATCGTGATACAATACTGTATAAAATATTCCCTTTAAAACTATGCAGACTTCACCGTTCCCCCATCAAAAGGAATATTTCTTTAGTAAATAGAACAGCTGCCACTGAATATCTAACTTTAACTGAAACAATTCATCTAATGAAAGAATCCAAATAATATTTTATGACATCTTGGCACATTTTAAAACATCTTAATGGCTATTTATGTCCAACCAAACACCCATCATACATTTGAAATAGAGACAATGAGCTCTTTTTAAGCAGCCAATTGTGCTATTTTTCATTCCAGCCAGTGCACCACGACTGGTATATGAAAAGCATGTGCTATCTTTTCTGGTATGGTGCATATAAAAGATCCCTAAGCTTGTTACCAATAGAAAAATGTAGCAGGTTTCCTCTCTGGGACTATATGTCGGAATTACTAAATGTTTGACATCCAATAGCCAATGACAAATAAATCAATGTGCTCTATTGGTGTAGTTACACAAAATAACTTTTCAAAACTTTTTAAGCATGCCTTTAAATTAAATATTTGGTAATACTGAGCATAAATTATTAGGTTCAAGTAAATAAATGCTGTTGCAATTCAGAAAAGTAGTCACCTCTGTTGTGGGTCTTTATAAATCCTGGAGAATGGCGATATTGTGGTAGTTGTAGTCAGAACGGTGACACACTCTTTCTCCAAGATGCCGTCCATCTCAACGAAGAACTCATCAAATGTATACAGCTTTTTGGGGTGTGTCTCCAGCAGAGATGCCAGGATCTTGGTCAAACATTTCTTCAAAGATCTAAAACACAAGCACCTCAGTTGAACCTAACTAGACATATATTGTAAGTAATAGGAGAGGGCCTCATAAGATAGTAAACATGTACCCAATTATTTTGTTCTTTATGCAATAAATTATGCTTTAAATCAATCGATCTGAATCAAATTGTCGAAAACTGTGCTACTGAAAACAAGCATCGCTCATGGATTTGTTTTAAGACTTTAAATACAACAGTGAAATTGTAAAAGATGATTGTTTTGTTTCACAAAGCTGTAGACGCACAATGATTTTCAGTGTTTATGTCTACGGTGTGGGTCCAGGCTTTATTCTACATGCAACTAATTAAATACAAGTTGTACATTAGCAGTCAATGCATGTTAACCTTTAAACTACTCGTCTCTAATTTGTCTCAAAAAGCACGTTCGAGTGGGTACAAGTTTATAAATTTTACTCACATATATTCACTTAAATGTTTTATAAATGCGTATTATTTTTGTGGATTTTTCTAATTTGTATGATACTTTAGATCAGTTAATGTTGATTAAAATTAGGGAAAAAATCGAAAAAGTTGTGTTTACTTATGGGCATTTGTGGCCAGCTGTCCAGTATTTATGTCCATTATTCCCAATAACAGTGGTTTTCTGACCAGAATTTAATAAAGTTAATAAAGTGTTTACAGCGAGTGTTGTGTACAAAATGGCGGGAAATATGAATTGGGGAATGCACTGTATACAGTGTACAATATGTCGACTGGCGTGACATCGGGCGAGATATCTCGCCTGCAGTAGATAGGTTAAAATAAGTGGTAAAATAGTTTTTTGTTGTGAGCAGGAGGGTCTAGACCCTGGATCCACACCTGTGTCTAGACGGAACTAACTGACACGTACAGATAAATAAAGACTAATCACTCACAATGACAGTGGACACAGGTCTGGCAGGTCACGTGACCATTTGACCTCGCCATGATGCTTGGCCTGGATTCCAGAAATAACACCCTCAGGTTTCTTCGAGATCATCAGAAACCTAGGATAAAAATATCAAATATAATAATTGTAACAGTCATTATGAATATTGTATTCAATAAATGCAATATTTGCTTTTGTACTGTATCGACTGTTATTGTACTTGTACAATGATTGTTTGGATTTTCTACAATTACAATTTTACTTTTGTTCTGTACTGGTGCAGTGGTCAATTTGCTTTTGTACTATTACAGACTGTTATCATACCACAGTTAGGAGTTTGGTTTTATAATGTAATGAACTGGTGCAATTTCAATTTCAATTTTGTACTGTGATGGACTGTACAGTCTACTTCACTAACATGGTCTCCTTGTCTGCCCGGCCACTGTGTGGTCTGAACGGGACTCGGCCCGTGGCACAGTGGTACAAGGTTGCTCCCAGGCTCCACAGATCAGCAGACATGTCGAACTGACGATTGCGATCTCGGTCAAAGAACGCAGCTTTGAAAATAGCCGGGTGCTAAAAATAAAAAGACACAAATACTTCAGTTGATAATTAAAAATAACTAAAGTTTCTGTAAAATGGCACTAATTAAACAATGCGTTTAATTTCTCACATAAACACATCTACCCAAACCATTTTTCATAGCCTGTCAGAACATTTCTTTAAAACCAATCCATCAATGCCTTCAAAATCATTTTAAAAAACCACTTATAATATCTGCTATCCCAGGTTATAACTATAAGATCAGTTTTCTAAAAAGTCTGACATAAGACACCAGACGTATTGAGCACTTTAACACACCAGGTATTCTTCAGTTCCAACGAGTGACTGAAAAAATTCATCTTCATCCAACGGTCGGGCTGTTCCAAAGTCTGACAGCTTGTACACGGACCTGTTCAAATGACAACAATAAACAGATGCATCAGAAAATCATTTCAGTCTATGGTTACCAATCGCAGTCATTTCATATGAGGCTATTTTGTGTGTCTATTTTCTGCATAACACGCCCACACTACATGAAAAACAGCAAACATAAAAACCCAGCCATAACATAGCTGTCACTTTAAAAATAAGCAGCCTCCTACTTTAAAACATAATGAACACTTGTATCATTGGCCTATTTTACATCAAAGTGATAATTTTTAGTTTTTTTGTTTAATGACACCACTGGAGCACATTGATTTATTAATCATTGGCTATTGGATGTCAAACATTTGGTAATTTTAATGTGTATAGTCTTATACAGGAAGCCCGCTACATTTTTTCAATAGTAGCAAGGGATCAGACATGGTAGCACATACCATGGCCTTTGAAATACCAGTAGTGGTGTACTGGATGGAAATAGCCCAATGAACCCATCGATGGGGATCGATCCCACACCAACCGTGCATCAAGCAAGCGCTTTACCACTGGGCTACATTCCGCTCCTAACAACAATAAATTAATGCATCAGAAAATCATTTTAATCTACGGTTACCAATAGTAGTCATTTCATATGAGCCCATTTTGTGTGTTCATGTTCTACATACCACGCTCATACAGCATAAAAAACAGCATACATAAAACCCCCAGCCATAACATAGTTGCCAGTTTAAAAACAAGCAGCTTCCTACTTTGAAACAAAAAGAACACCCTGTACCATATATTTCACATAAAAGTGATAAGTTTTATTTATTTTTACATTTTTTAACAATACCACAAGGGAACATTGATTTATCAATCATTGGCTATTGGATGTCAAACATTTGGTAATTTTGACATATAGTCCTAGAAAGGAAACCCGCTAAATTTTCCCATTAGTCGCAAGGGATCCCACAGACAGAATAGCACATACCATGGCCTTTGATATACCAGTTGTGGTGCACTGGCTGGAACGAGAAATAGCCCAATGCAGGGCTGGCCATATCCTTAAATTTTCAATTTGTCCACGGGCAAGTAACTCTCAAATTTCACTTGCCCACAAACAAATTAACTCGTCCCAAAATGTAAGCAATTTAAATCAAAATTTAATCTGTACATGTCAAACAGTTGTACATCATACACTTGTAATCGTACACTTGTAAGCCCTGTATTACTCAATATGTTTATTTCCCTTAATTTGTGAATGGAAAACCCCAAACTTTAACCCTTTATTTTAGAATGATCATCGAAAATATGCTACTTTGAATGAATGATTTTACAGTGAATAACATTAATTTCAGGGGTTTTTTTTGTTTGTTTTTTTACTCTTTTTTTTGGGGGGGGGGGGGGGGGGGGGGGTGGTTGGGGGTCATAACGGACAAGTGTACCAAAGATTTTTTTTGGTAAATAATAAAAAAGTATACCCCTCTATTTATCGGATGCATTTTACTTGTAGAATGCAGGACTTTGCATTTCAGGACATTTAATTTTCAAAATGTTCAGGGGAACTATACCCTCAGTTTTCCTTAGAAATTCCAGCATTTGGCGCTCTAGATGTGAGTCCGACACACAGACTCCATTGAAGATTGTTTAGATCCCGTTAAACATTTTCCTGTACATGCTCCTACTCACTGTGCTTTAATATTTTGTCAATTAAATGCTAACTGCATGTACATTTAACACATCAATTTAATTGGGAAACATGCAAAAATTTTCAGATGGACAACCTAATTTTGTAATATGAAATGTTACTACATTAGTGAAAAACCGACCATGCGGTGGTAATTCCCTGACCTCATTTTACGTCACACGTGTGTTGTGCGAGCTCACATAGATAAAGCAAAAACTAACTTTACAAAGAGTCTACTTATCCATTTTAGTAATGTGCGGGATTGTAACATTCTAAACAGCTTTTTCTCGATCCTTCAGCATTTTTGGCAATTTACTTCAATGACACTGACATTTCTAATTTCTTAAATGCCTTTAATAATCATGTGAAACAAAAGTTTGGTTTTGTGAGTGTACCGACACGATACTGAATACTATTGTTTCCGTGAAATCCTTATACACGCGTGCGTGCACACACACACACACACTATACATAGCGGGTGGATGGATGGAGAGAGAGAGAGAGACAGACGGAGAGAGAGGGGATGGTAGGAGTAGGTTTGAAATGGCAGACAGCGCTTGCTGCAGACTACGGAATTACAAAAATCACAAAAGAGATAAAGAGGCAGTTTGTGTTCCAAAATTTCAGTTGCCTGGCGGACGACTGAAATGTAAATTTTACTCGTCCGAGCAAATATTTACTCGTCTGGGGAGAGTGGACGAGTACTTTTGGCCAGCCCTGCCAATGGACTCACCGACAGGGATCGATCCCACACAGACTACACATCAAGCAAGCACTTTACCACTGAGTGATAAATGCTAAAATGTAATGTTCAGCAAATAACTCATTCTACATCTCAGTGGCCAATACACAATGACTTGTTCAGTTTTATCAAACAATTTGACGGAGTGTGACAAACTGTGAACTCACTGCCCATCATCAGCGATGCTGCGGAGAATGTTGGCCGGTTTGATGTCACGATGGATGAAGCCCTTCTTTCTGAAGTGCTTTATCCCAGCAACTGCAACACACAACATATACACACATACAATAGTGTTTACTGATAGAAAAAAATCCAAAACATTCCATACATACTAGGGTATATTATGAGACGTAATATTACTTTCAAATCCTAGATTATGTTAAATATAACTAATATAGCTAGTATTTTCCCTAAAAATTTGGCACGGTATGCTAGACTAAACACTTTTGGGGGGCATCTCACCATTTTCAGGGCGCATTTGTCTTAAAAAAAAAAAAAAAAAAAAAAAATAATTTGCTTGCTTGCTTTATTAAATGAATGCAAAATATATAACAGACCTATTTTATTAAGTAACAATACATTTTCTGTGTGTTTTATAAAGGCAGTTTTAGAATTAGTAACTAAAAAAGTTTGTTTTTTAATCTCGGCAGCATGCATGGCGCTGATTAAGGCAAGATGGCGCTAGACTAGTGAGGCATGGTGCTGCACCATGCTAAAACAAGCTAGGGAAAACACTATATAGCACTTTATTTTTAATATGTGTTCTTTTATTTGATCATTTGTTTTAATACATGATGACCACAATTTGGATAAAGAAAAAAAGCAAAGGTTTTAACATCGTTTTCACATAAATTGACAAAACTTTTCTCAATCAACACATACATAGATCTATCAAGTACATTAATTATATATTCTAACCATATAGTTAAACTGACAAATACGTGTAAGTATGTATAAAAATATTAAATCATCTCAATTTTCCAATGTAAACAGATTATAACAAATGAAACAAAATCTTGTAAATGAGTCAAAATTACGAGTTGAAAAAGCAATTATCTTAAGTTAGTAATTAATATAATGATAGTCTGTCAAACGAAAACAAGACTGAAGTGGAGAAGGGTTCTATGTGAACAGCAGTTGAACATGGGTCAGTCGGTGTACTCCCGCTGGATCCTACTCAAACCAGGAACAAAAACGTTTAAATGACTTTTATGACAATCACCTATATTGTACCATATTATTTCTGTAATACAACTTATTAAAGTTTCTGATAAAAGAAATGTTCATTTAACACCACCCCAGCTTACTTTTAGGAGAATATATGTCATTAAGAATAAAAAAGTAAATATGAAATTATAGAATGCTAGTGTCATGGTATATCATCTGCTTAAAAAAACCATGTGGATGAGGCCAATAGAAATACAAATCCTGAGAAAAATATGATTTCATTGGAATATTTTAACTACTGGCATAAACAAGCAGCTACTATTAACACATATGACAGGGTTATCAACATGTGCTTATCAAATTATAAAAGTAGTATCATATCATCCAGTCAGGAAGCATTCACTCTTTGAAATTTATTCCAAGACAATATTTATTAAATATATGACAAAAAGCCACCACCTTCTGCTTTGAAAAGTAAGAAACATTTTATATAATTATGCACTTTCCATAAACAATAAAAACAATAACAAATAACATGGCCTTTGATATACCAGCAATAGGGCACTGATTGAAATCAAACAAAAACCACAACAAATAATGGGCCATCCTACTCATGTCATTATCCTGCACATGCCATTATCCTACTCGTGTCATTATCCTACCTATCATATTTATGTCATTGTCCTACACGTACCTATCCTACTCATGACATTATCCTGCTCATGTCATTATCCTGCTCATGTCATTATACTACCTATCCTACTCATGTCATTGTCCTACATGTACCTATCCTACTCATGTCATTATCCTACTCATGTCATTATCCTACTCATGTCATTATTCTAGCCATGTCATTATCCTACTCATGTCATTATCATGCTCATGTCATTATACTACCTATCCTACTCATGTCATTATCCTACTCATGTCATTATTCTAGCCATGTCATTATCCTACTCATGTCATTATCATGCTCATGTCATTATACTACCTATCCTACTCATGTCATTATCCTACTCATGTCATTATTCTAGCCATGTCATTATCCTACTCATGTCATTATCATGCTCATGTCATTATACTACCTGTCCTACTCGTGTCATTGTCCTACATGTACCTATCCTACTCATGTCATTATCCTACTAATGTCATTATCCTACTCATGTCATTATCCTACTCGTGTCATTATCCTACTCATATTATCCTATTCATATCATTAACCTACCTATCCTATTCATGTCATTATCCTATTAATAGTATCCTATTCATATCATTAACATACCTATACTACTCATGTCATTATCCTACTCATATTATCCTATTCATATCATTATCCTATCTATCCTACTCATGTCATTATCCTACTCATATTATCCTATTCATATCATTAACCTACCTATCCTATTCATGTCATTATCCTACATGTACCTATCCTACTCATGTCATTATCCTACTCATGTCATTAGCTTACCTATCCTACTCATGTCATTATCCTACTCATGTCATTATCCAACATATACCTATCCTACTCATGTCATTATCCTACTCATGTCATTATCCTACACATGTCATTATCCTACTAATGTTATTATCCTACTCATGCCATTATCCTACTCATGCCATTATCCCACTCATGTCATTACCCTACTCATGTCATTATCCTACATGTATCTATCCTACTCATGTCATTATCCTACTCATGCCATTATCCTACTCATGTCATTATCCTACATGTACCTATCCTACTGTCATTATTTTACTCATGTCATTATCCTACCTATCCCATTCATGTCATTATCCTACCTATCCTACTCATGTCATTATTCTACACGTACCTATCCTACTCATATCATTATCCTATTCATGTTATTATCCTACTCATGTCATTATCTTACTCATGTCATTATCTTACTCATGTCATTATCCTACCTATCCTACTCATGTCATTATTCTACACATACCTATCCTACTCATATCATTATCCTATTCATGTTATTATCCTACTCATATCATTATCTTACTGATGTCATTATCCTACTCATGTCATTATCCTACTCATGTCATTATCTTACTGATGTCATTATCTTACTGATGTCATTATCCTACTCATGTCATTATCCTACTCATGTCATTATCTTACTGATGTCATTATCCTACTCATGTCATTATCTTACTCATGTCATTATCTTACTCATGTCATTATCCTACTCATGTCATTACCTTACTCATGTCATTATCTTACTCATGTCATTATCTTACTCATGTCATTATCCTACCTATCCTACTCATGTCATTATCCTACTCATGTCATTATCTTACTGATGTCATTATCTTACTCATGTCATTATCTTACTCATGTCATTATCCTACTCATGTCATTATCCTACTCATGTCATTATCTTACTCATGTCATTATCCTACTCATGTCATTATCCTACTCATGTCATTATCTTACTCATGTCATTATCCTACTCATGTCATTATCTTACTCATGTCATTATCCTACTCATGTCATTATCCTACTGATGTCATTATCTTACTGATGTCATTATCCTACTCATGTCATTATCCTACTCATGTCATTATCCTACTCATGTCATTATCTTACTCATGTCATTATCCTACTCATGTCATTATCCTACTCATGTCATTATCCTACTCATGTCATTATCTTACTCATGTCATTATCCTACTCATGTCATTATCCTACTCATGTCATTATCTTACTGATGTCATTATCTTATGCATGGCATTATCTTACTCATGTCATTATCTTACTCATGTCATTATCCTACCTATCCTACTCATGTCATTATCCTACTCATGTCATTATCCTACTCATGTCATTATCCTACCTATCCTACTCATGTCATTATCCTACTGATGTCATTATCTTATGCATGACATTATCCTACTCATGTCATTATCCTACTCATGTCATTATCTTACTCATGTCATTATCCTACCTATCCTACTCATGTCATTATCCTACTCATGTCATTATCCTACCTATCCTACTCATGTCATTATCCTACTCATGTCATTATCCTACTCATGTCATTATCCTACCTATCCTACTCATGTCATTATCCTACTCATGTCATTATCCTACTCATGTCATTATCTTACTCATGTCATTATCCTACTCATGTCATTATCCTACTCATGTCATTATCCTACTCATGTCATTATCTTACTGATGTCATTATCTTACTCATGTCATTATCTTACTCATGTCATTATCTTACTGATGTCATTATCTTACTCATGTCATTATCTTACTGATGTCATTATCCTACTCATGTCATTATCCTACTCATGTCATTATCTTACTCATGTCATTATCCTACTCATGTCATTATCCTACTCATGTCATTATCCTACTCATGTCATTATCCTACTCATGTCATTATCTTACTCATGTCATTATCTTACTCATGTCATTATCTTACTCATGTCATTATCCTACTCATGTCATTATCTTACTCATGTCATTATCTTACTCATGTCATTATGTCATTATCCTACTCATGTCATTATCTTACTCATGTCATTATCCTACTCATGTCATTATCTTACTCATGTCATTATCTTACTCATGTCATTATCCTACCTATCCTACTCATGTCATTATCCTACTCATGTCATTATCTTACTGATGTCATTATCTTACTGATGTCATTATCTTACTGATGTCATTATTCTACTCATGTCATTATCTTACTGATGTCATTATCTTACTCATGTCATTATCCTACTCATGTCATTATCCTACTCATGTCATTATCCTACTCATGTCATTATCTTACTCATGTCATTATCCTACTCTATGTCATTATCATGTCATTATCCTACTCATGTCATTATCTTACTGATGTCATTATCTTACTCATGTCATTATCTTACTGATGTCATTATCCTACTCATGTCATTATCTTACTGATGTCATTATCTTACTCATGTCATTATCTTACTCATGTCATTATCCTACTCATGTCATTATCTTACTCATGTCATTATCCTACTCATGTCATTATCCTACTCATGTCATTATCTTACTCATGTCATTATCCTACCTATCCTACTCATGTCATTATCTTACTCATGTCATTATCTCCTACTGATGTCATTATCCTACTCATGTCATTATCTTACTGATGTCATTATCCTACTCATGTCATTATCTTACTGATGTCATTATCCTACTCATGTCATTATCTTACTCATGTCATTATCCTACTCATGTCATTATCTTACTCATGTCATTATCCTACTCATGTCATTATCTTACTCATGTCATTATCTTACTCATGTCATTATCCTACCTATCCTACTCATGTCATTATCTTACTCATGTCATTATCTTACTCATGTCATTATCTTACTCATGTCATTATCCTACTCATGTCATTATCTTACTCATGTCATTATCCTACTCATGTCATTATCCTACTCATGTCATTATACTCATGTCATTATCTTACTCATGTCATTATCCTACTCATGTCATTATCCTACTCATGTCATTATCTTACTCATGTCATTATCCTACTCATGTCATTATCCTACTCATGTCATTATCCTACTCATGTCATTATCTTACTCATGTCATTATCCTACTCATGTCATTATCTTACTCATGTCATTATCCTACCTATCCTACTCATGTCATTATCCTACTCATGTCATTATCTTACTGATGTCATTATCTTACTGATGTCATTATCTTACTCATGTCATTATCCTACTCATGTCATTATCTTACTGATGTCATTATCTTACTGATGTCATTATCCTACTCATGTCATTATCTTACTCATGTCATTATCTTACTCATGTCATTATCCTACTCATGTCATTACCTTACTCATGTCATTATCTTACTCATGTCATTATCTTACTCATGTCATTATCCTACCTATCCTACTCATGTCATTATCCTACTCATGTCATTATCTTACTGATGTCATTATCTTACTCATGTCATTATCTTACTGATGTCATTATCCTACTCATGTCATTATCTTACTGATGTCATTATCTTACTCATGTCATTATCCTACTCATGTCATTATCTTACTCATGTCATTATCTTACTCATGTCATTATCTTACTCATGTCATTATACTACCTATCCTACTCATGTCATTATCCTACTCATGTCATTATCTTACTGATGTCATTATCTTACTCATGTCATTATCTTACTGATGTCATTATCCTACTCATGTCATTATCTTACTGATGTCATTATCCTACTCATGTCATTATCCTACTCATGTCATTATCCTACTCATGTCATTATCTTACTCATGTCATTATCTTACTCATGTCATTATCCTACTCATGTCATTATCTTACTCATGTCATTATCTTACTCATGTCATTATCCTACCTATCCTACTCATGTCATTATCCTACTCATGTCATTATCTTACTGATGTCATTATCTTACTCATGTCATTATCTTACTCATGTCATTATCCTACTCATGTCATTATCTTACTGATGTCATTATCTTATGCATGGCATTATCCTACTCATGTCATTATCTTACTCATGTCATTATCTTACTCATGTCATTATCCTACCTATCCTACTCATGTCATTATCCTACCTATCCTACTCATGTCATTATCCTACATGTACCTATCCTACTCATGTCATTAACCTACCTATCCTACTCATGTCATTATCCTACTCGTCATTATCCTACATGTACTTATCCTACTTGTGTCATTATCCTACCTATCCTATTATGTCATTATCCTACATATACTTATCCTACTCATGTAATTATTCTACCTATTCTAGTCATATCATTATCCTACCTATTGTCCTACTTACCTAACCATGTTTATGTTCTACTTACCCATATGTTTGAGCAGCAGCAGAAATTCATCTTCATCCATTCCATAAGCATTCTCTGGTTTGTTTAACAAATCCAGTAAACTTCCTCCTTCACAAAACTCCATTATGACAGTCAACTTCTTGGACCCTAACTGTAACAGAGACAATACTTACAACAATTAAACTATAAATACAAAATCCATTGTAACAACTATGATCAGATTTCAAATGATAATATTATCAGAAGATTTATGCTGTGCAGAGCACTTTGCCTGGCTCGAAATAGTAAGTAAAATATGGCCTGCTGTTATTTTTTAAGTTGCAGGCCAAAAGAAATATGTCCACCTAAAAAACAAAAATGTGACATATAGGCTGACAAGTATACATGACATTATGTAGTGTTCATATAACTTTTTGTAATACTTTTTAAAAACTTGTGTTAAATCGTGTGCATTTAAAAAATCTCCTGTTTTTTTGACAAAATCTCCTGCTTTTTCAACACACACCTCCTGCTTTCTTTTGACTAAAGGTTGACAGGTCTGACATGTCCTGCTGGAAATAAGACAACATGGGTCGAGTGGAGGGTGTGGAACAGTGTGTGTGAAATTAGGACCTCTGAGATGTATTTTAAAGCATTATAAAACTAAACTAAATAACAGAATTATGAGATACATAGCAGATGAGATAATCATACATATATTATATATCTCTCGAAAAATGACCTGCAATATTTGGAAAGCTTTAACAGCTTTAGTAGGTCTGAAAAATGGACTGCTTTTTAAGGCATTGTTTTGAACCCTGAATTGGTGAAATCAGATTGTGCCCATGATGGACAAGCTTGATCCTTAAGTGGATATGGGCATGTAAATGATTCAATAAGTAATCGGTAGCAACAGTTCCATTGACCGACACTTTAAAAGTGATAGTTGGGCCTGACTAGCAATAACTACCAAATGATTGGCAGAACGACAATTATAATTATATCACAATATAAAATATCATTCTGAGTCCTAACCTACAGTGAAACCCCTCTAAACTGGACAAGCACCCCTCTAAACTGGACAAGCACAGGGCCAAGTAAAAGGTTTGGTTTAAGGGTATCCAGGTTAGAGAGGTTACTGATATGTTTGTATTTAAAAAAGGACTGTGAAAAAGTCCAGTTTTAAAGGAATTCTGGTTTACAGGGTTTCTAATATAACAAATTCAACAGTTCTAATACCAGAAATTCAAATTTATACTCCATTGTAATTTGTGTAAAACTGCCTGTATGGTTCCAGCTTTCTGGGTTCCAAACTATGATAAAACGGTGAATGAATAATTTTTCAAAAATAAACAAAAGAACTTAAAGCCACTGACCCTATATTTATTAGGCATTGTAAAATATTTTATGCTATAAGTGACTTTTTCCCCAATTAAATTTGAGTTTGTAGTAGCTCATAAAGACTTTTATGCGAAATCTCAGAATTAAGGTTTGCAGCTTTAAGCGCCTGTCCTCATAAAACACTGGAATTTGGAATGAAAGCTTCAACATTAAGATCCAGACTTTAAAATTTCAACTTGCATTGTATGCTCAATAGATGTATTTTGTGGTGGGGTGTTGTTAAACATTATCTTCATGTCCACTGACAAAATTGGGTTCTTTTTTCCCTTTCTTTTTAAAACAAACACCACAAATATTTAACACAGAGACAAAGACATTTTTGGAGTGGATGAAAGTCAGTGTATGTGGCCTTACACCTACCCAGTGAGCCTAGCAGTGCACTCGCTCTGGGTTGGAGCCGGTACTGGCATGAAAAATCACCCATTGCCTGAGGTGGGATATAAACCCAGTATCACCCAGTCTCAAATCTGATGGCATAACCAGTGTTCGAGATTAACGGTATCCCGATATCCCGGGCATACCAGAATTTTATTTTGGATACCAGACTTCAAAAACCCAGTATCCCACCGGGATACCATATAATATTGTTGGGTTTTTTAATCAGGACTGCATTTTATTTTCCGCTGAAACAATGAAATTCCGCAATTTCGATTGCAGCATAGCAATAGACTGGAAACGAGAACAGTGTTGTCCCAAGTTTGTTAGAATACCAGATTTTGAAATGTTAGTATCCAACTGGGATACTGCCCAAAATTGCTTATCTCGAACAATGCATAATCACTACACTACCGAGGCTGGGTCCTTGTTGTCACAAACCATGTACTCACTTCCTGACCCATAATTATCTCTACTCATCCCATAGAACTTCAGGCCTCTGAAAATCGTGAGAACGGTTGTTTCGTTCGCACGTTGCTCTCACAAATCTAATTTTGTGTAACCTAAAAAAAATTCACGCAAAATTTCAAGCACTATTTACATGGAAAAAATGCAAAAAATGAAATGGCTTACATGGATTTATTTCTGTGTAACTGATAAATGAATCATGCTGCTTTTCAATTCTTATAGGCCTGGAACAATTTATTTCCCCTTCCCCAATCCTCCAATGGACTAATTTCCAAAAACCCATTCTGTGACATTTCATGTTATTTAAATGTAGCCAAGCTTGACTGTCAAAATGTTTAAAGTACAGGGTTATAGTCACAACTGTTAAACCTATCAACATCATGAAATGTGAGAAAAAAAGAAGAAAGTAAAATAGGTAATTCTGACCTCTTCTTCCATCCCGTAGAACTTGATGATGTTAGGATGGCGGAGATTCTGCAGAGCTTTGATCTCACGATCCATGTCGTGGTCGGCTCGCAGCCCAAACACCTTGAGGGCTCGAATCTCACCAGTCTGTAACAGAATTAAAATAGGTAGCAGACGTCAAGTTAAGAAAAACAACTATTTTAGCTAAGTACTACAATTTTGTGTTAAACTTGAAGTGTTTCAAAAACTTACAATTATATTGAAAATAACAATGAAACTTTCCACTTTCTTTAGACCGAAAATGTCTGTCTCTAAATGCTATATTTCACATTTTGTATGTATTTTAATATTACTTATGGTTAAAATTACTTATCTATTTTATAATTATGTCTTATGTTCAATGGCTTATATAAAATAGACCAATAATTAAAAAATACATATAAAATACCACATTCTTTACTGTTTGTCACTTATATGGCATGCCAGAGAAATGTTGTGGTCGCATTTGTGGGGTCAAAATGCACTGAAAACGACCACTGGGTCTGACATTACTGGTCGTAATCCATAATAGCAGGGTAGCTTTAATACCAAGGTAATTTTGCTTTAAAATAATAAGGAAATATTTCAGTCTTTAAAATACTGGTCTTTATTTTGCAGGACTAGATCTTGGTTAGCAAAATATTTCGCCAAATGATTTTAAAAAAAATCAAAACCCAGAGTTATTTTTCAACAAAACACCAATTATTACGTGATTTTTTTTCGCCAAATGAAAATAAAATTCGCCAATTATTCCTAAAATTAGCAATTGTCGAATTTAGTGAATGACAATCTAATTAAAATTAGCTCCACTATTACATGTGGATCTAACACCAGCCAGTTGGAGCTCATGTCCACCAATCAAAACCTTACTTGCAGAATCCTGCCAGTGATTTAAAAATAATTTGAAAACATTCCGAATTATCCTGAGGGTATACGATATGTTTCATGTGAATTACGAATGCCTTATTTAGACCAGTAGAACTAATTTTAATTGCATTGCTAACAACACTGCGTAGTCCCCAATGTCCAGGTAACATTTCGTCTGTAAATAATAATTTAAATATTGACCAATCACACTTCGCCTTTTATAACGTTATTTGGGAGCATACAAATTCTAAAAATATCGGGCGAGTCTATTTTAGTGGCCGCAGTACAGCCAACCATACCAATACGTACGGGGTGGGTTATCAGTCTTCAATTTTACATTAAAAATTATTTATTTATTTATAAAAAAAAACTAACTAAATCAGTCTTCAGATTTACATTACAAATTATTTATTTTATAAAATAAAACATGTTTTAAGGCATTCGTAATTCACACGAAACACGTCGTATACCCTCAGGATAATTCGGAATGTTTTCAAATTATGTTTAAATCACTGGCAGGATTCTGCAAGTAAGGTTTTGATTGGTGGACATGAGCTCCAACTGCCTGGTGTTAGATCCATATGTAATAGTGGAGCTAATTTTAATTAGATTGAGTGAATGGCAGAACTAGACCTGTTTTGGGGTGGTATTATAATCGGGGTGGTCGTGAGGTGTTGTTTCTCTATAATTGTATATAGTGTGTTTAACCACATACTAAACGTTTCTCACATATGACAGATTTTATTTGGTATAATACAACCTTCAACACACTGGAATCAAAACCGAAAGTAATAGATTATAGAAAAAACCCGGAAGTTCCAAACTTTAATGTTTTACGTAAAACTTTGACAGTCTAAAACATAAATACAGACACATTTCGGGGTATGTAGTTTACCTTGGATATTCCTTTAAACACTTCACATGTTGCTCCAAGTCCCAGACAATCATCCTGACTGTAGAAATGGTTAACAGTCGCTCGAGTTGTCATTGCGTTTTAACGTTTGTCTCGATCAAGCTTCTGTCTCGATAAATCCAAACGAAAAGAGGATGAAACGTCATAAACTTTATTTATAGCATTCGGACATTCTCGGATTTGTTCGTTTTAAAGATAGAGTAAACTCAAACGAGATTTATGTGTTGGAAAGATGCATACCCGGACCACCAACACATACTGACACTTTAACAAATGAAAAACGCGTAATTTTAGAGTTAATACAAAAAAAAAACCCATGATTATTCCTGCTAACTGGGGGCAGCCATTTTGTTTCGTTTTTGTGACGTCCGGTGGTATAGATTAGGGCGAAGTGACGTCGGCTCCGTCCATCTGCTCTATACACAGTGTAAACAAACGCTCTAATTTACGACAAGGCGCTTCGCTTTCATCAACCTGACTTGTAAAACAATATAAATGACTTGATAGTATATTAAACTGTTTAACTAAATATATTTCAATTTGCATCAATAGAACGAAATGGAGTTATAGTATTTTTCTTTTTTTAAAAATCCAAAGAAAAAATGCATATTATTAGGCCTGTTGGTATGCTACGTTCGAGCAAAAACGACCACTCACGATACCCAAGTGATAATTTTCTTTTCTTTGGGACTACGTAATTGATCAGTTTTGTGATTTTAGATGGGAAAGTCTACTTAATCAAGGGTTTTACAGAATTACTTACAGTAATAAAGCAGGATGGCTGATCGATTACGAGTAGAGGGGTGTCCGTGCGGTTAACACACAATACCCTGTGATCTTAATAAAAGAGGCACGTCTTTTTAGTGTGTAGCGTAGTGGTTAGGCCATCGGTCTACAGGCTGGTAGGTACTGGGTTCGGATCCCAGTCGAGGCATGAGATTTTTAATCCAGATACCGACTCCAAACCCTGAGTGAGTGTTCCGCAAGGCTCAATGGGTAGGTGTAAACCACTTGCACCGACCAGTGATCCATAACTGGTTCAACAAAGGCCATGGTTTGTGCTATCCTGCCTATGGGAAGCGCAAATAAAAGATCCCTTGCTGCTAATCGGAAAGAGTAGCCCATGTAGTGGCGACAGCAGGTTTCCTCTCAAACTCTGTGTGGTCCTTAACCATATGTCTGACGCCATATAACTGTAAATAAATGTGTTGAATGCGTCGTTAAATAAAACATTATTTTTTATTATTTTTTTAGTGTGTCTAAACACGATGACTAGGGACCGTCTAAATATACACCTGCCAATCAGGAACCACAGGTACAGGCCACGGAAAGAAAATACCAATTAACTAAGAAAACACTCCGATTATTATTTCAGTACGTGGTTTAATTTATGTACAAACCATAATACAGTTATTTCAACACTTTGACAATGGTGGTTTATTTTGTATTGAAAAATAATATATAATTGTTGCTGGCTTATTGGGATGACTATTATTACAGAATATTGCGATGCATCCGCAAAAATCAGGTATGTTTTGTTTCTTCAGTTCGAAGACTAATTGACCCCTCCGTATGACGAGTTAACCACGCCCCCCGTGACACGTTAGGTATTACGTAACCACCAGCTCGCCAGAGGGCGTTATATATAATAGCCATCATATTTAACCGTTTTATTAATTGACTATACGATTATACTTGTTGATATTAAGCAATAATGTGCATTATATATCGTTGAATATGTATACCAGGTCAAATGCCTTGAGTGTCCCTTCCTTTAAAGTTACATTATCTGGTTACCATATTATAACATCATGTACAAATGTGAAATACAAGTTCAAATGCACTTTTAAAAACGTCGTGTGTGTTCGCTATGAACGGATATCGTCAAACGTATACGCTTGATTCGTCGCCTGTGCCGCCATAGCTCGGCAAAGCACAAAGGACAGCCTGTTGTCAGTTTCAGTTAACACGTGCGTTTGCCGATTTCAAATTGTAGGGTTCGTCTAAAAAAATTAAAAAAGAAATCTTGCACTGTAGTTAAAACCGGTTTGATCTTGACAACGTATTATCGACAGTCGTACCTTCCTATTTCAGAATTGATATTGTATAAAGTGTTAGTAGAACTTTCAAAGTTTAGTTTGTATACTAGTAACACATTAATCATGTATATATTTTAAAATTAAAATATACTAAAGTAGACAATGCACTTCTTAATTTTACGTGTTAAAATCGACAAATTCAAATAAATATTATTTCGTTTGGAAAGCGTAAAGTTGGGAGGGGGGGGGGGGTGTTTAACGACATCAAAGATAAAGCATCTTGATTTAATAATCATCCGACCCCATACAGCCGTAAATAAAATGTGCTGAGTGCGTCGTTAAATAAAACATATCCTATCCTTCCTTCCATCTGCTGTTGGATGTCTAACATTTGGTAATTTTGACATATAATCTTAGAGAGGAATCGGGTGCATGTGCAGGGGGAGGGTATTGGAGGTCGAAACTCTTATTTATCCAAGCTTAAAAAAAATTGAAATGTATTTTTGGGGGCAGCATGGCCCCATATAAACTTCGCTTAACACAGTCTATAACCCCAACCCCGCTGAAATCCCTGCACACGCGCCTTGGAAACCCGCTACATCTTTTTTAGCAAGGGATTGTTTATATGTACCATCCCACAGACAGGATATCACATACCATGGTCTTTTTGTATACCCGCCGATGGGGATCGATCCTAGACTGACCGCGCATTTCCAAAAAACTTCTTTTTAGGTCTAAGTAATGAATAAAAATAACACATAGTCTTGAAAAATGTTACGTAAATCGAACACCGTACCCTCTTCCTCTACCCCTAGAGCGTGACGTAATTAGTAACACCCCCTTACATGTAACGCGTATGCCAACAGCTGGCCACTGTCAAAATTTCAAGGCAAATCTCCCATTCACCGACCCCTGGAAAGGCGTTGTACCATACCTCTATGGATATAAATATGTTTTGGAGATATGAGACGACCCCTCAATCAAGACAGTTAAATTTGTTCAAAAATTGCGAAATCTCACGTGATCTCTTGTTGGGGAATTCTATACTTGTGATAAGCCAATGAAAACCGAGATCGGTACGAGCCCGTCAAAAGTGTTCCACTTTCAAAATCATGGCTTTGTTTTTGACCTGGATAAGCCAGCGTAGTGAAACCAATGCGGAGTGCGGCGTCATATATGCACCAAACGTAATTGGATTTTCTGTTCTATATGCTTAAATAATAAAAATATTCCAGGGAATGTAGTTTTAATGACACCGGAGAAACCATAATCAGCCGAGGTGCTTCGAATACCACGGTCGAGTGTTTCTCAAGGGTTACTAAAAGAAAGATAACTACGTTGCTCTTCCTTAATCAGATTTCTGGTCAGATTTGTCGTTCTTTGTTTAAAGATAAAGACAACCACGCCCGCCCAGATTAATAATAATAATAATAATAATAATAATAACTTTATTTAATGAGGGTGACAGGTTTAGCACAAGCTAATCTTCCACTAGGCCCTCAGCAATACATTGATACACTGGAAAAGAAAATACATGTATACTAAGTACTATACTATTATAATAAATGCATACATACATACTGACTAGAGAAATCTTATATTTAACAGACGTCTGTTAGTTGTGTAATATTGACAGACTGAGTTGGTATAAATAGGTGTAAAACCACTTCTTCTACTTTTTGTTTTACCGGCCTCGGTGGTGTCGTGGTTAAGCCATCGGACATAAGGTACCGGGCGGCGAACCCAATAGCTACCAACCTTATGTCCGGCTCTCACCCAGAGCGAGTCTTAACGACTCAGTGGGTAGGTGAAAGACCAGTAAACCCTCTTCTTTCTCACTGACCATTAACAACTAACATACTGCTCATGATGGGTTAGAGTGTGTGACTGTTGTATACGTTATTCTCTCACGTATTAGAATGTGTCAGTGTGGTGTGTGTTATTATCTTATGGGTTAGAGTGTGTCAGTGTGGTGTGTGTTATTATCTCATGGGTTAGGGTGTGTCAGTGTGGTGTGTGTTATTATATCATGGGTTAGAGTGTGTCAGTGTGGTGTGTGTTATTATATCATGGGTTAGAGTGTGTCAGTGTGGTGTGTGTTATTATCTCATGGGTTAGGGTGTGTCAGTGTGGTGTGTGTTATTATATCATGGGCTAGAGTGTGTCAGTGTGGTGTGTGATATTATCTCATTGATTAGAGTGTGTCAGTGTGGTGTGTGTTATTATATCATGGGTTAGGGTGTGTCAGTGTGGTGTGTGTGTTATTATATCATGGGTTAGAGTGTGTCAGTGTGGTGTGTGTTATTATCTCATGGGTTAGGGTGTGTCAGTGTGGTGTGTGTTATTATATCATGGGTTAGAGTGTGTCAGTGTGGTGTGTGTTATTATATCATGGGTTAGAGTGTTTCAGTGTGGTGTGTGTTATTATATCATGGGTTAGAGTGTGTCAGTGTGGTGTGTGTTATTATATCATGGGTTAGAGTGTGCCAGTGTGGTGTGTGATATTATCTCATTCATTAGAGTGTGTCAGTGTGGTGTGTGTTATTATATCATGGGTTAGGGTGTGTCAGTGTGGTGTGTGTTATTATATCATGGGTTAGAGTGTGTCAGTGTGGTGTGTGTTATTATATCATGGGTTAGAGTGTGTCAGTGTGGTGTGTGTTATTATATCATGGGTTAGAGTGTGCCAGTGTGGTGTGTGATATTATCTCATTCATTAGAGTGTGTCAGTGTGGTGTGTGTTATTATATCATGGGTTAGGGTGTGTCAGTGTGGTGTGTGTTATTATATCATGGGTTAGAGTGTGTCAGTGTGATGTGTGTTATTATATCATGGGTTAGAGTGTGTCAGTGTGGTGTGTGTTATTATATCATGGGTTAGGGTGTGTCAGTGTGGTGTGTGTTATTATATCATGGGTTAGAGTGTGTCAGTGTGATGTGTGTTATTATATCATGGGTTAGAGTGTGTCAGTGTGGTGTGTGTTATTATATCATGGGTTAGGGTGTGTCAGTGTGGTGTGTGTTATTATATCATGGGTTAGAGTGTGTCAGTGTGGTGTGTGTTATTATATCATGGGTTAGAGTGTGTCAGTGTGGTGTGTGTTATTATATCATGGGCTAGAGTGTGTTAGTGTGGTGTGTGATATTATCTCATTGATTAGAGTGTGTCAGTGTGGTGTGTGTTATTATACCATGGGTTAGGGTGTGTCAGTGTGGTATGTGTTATTATATCATGGGTTAGAGTGTGTCAGTGTGATGTGTGTTATTATATCATGGGTTAGAGTGTGTCAGTGTGGTGTGTGTTATTATATCATGGGTTAGGGTGTGTCAGTGTGGTATGTGTTATTATATCATGGCTTAGGGTGTGTCAGTGTGGTATGTGTTATTATATCATGGGTTAGTGTATGTCAGTGTGGTATGTTATTATATCATGGGTTAGAGTGTGTGAGTGTGACGTGTATTATTCTCATATGTATTAGAGCATTAGAGTGTGCGTGCGTGCGTGTGTGTGTGTGTGTGTGTTTGTTTGTGTGTGTGTGTGTGTGTGTGTGTCTGTGTGTGTGTGGTATGTGTTATTCTATCATGGATTAGTGTATGTGAGTGCGACGTGTATTATTTTCATATGTATTAGAGTATTAGAGTGTGTGAGTGTGGTATGTGTTAATATATCATGGATTAGAATGTGTCAGTGTGGTATGTGCTATTTTTTCATGTATTAGAGTCTGTTAGTTTCCGGAGGGGACTATAGGTTTTGTCTCCATCAGTCTGTCTGTCCGTCTGTCTGTCCGTCTGTCCCACATATGTTTTTTGGATGGTTTTTTTGCAGGTTTTGAGATATTGAGCTGATATTTGTGTATAGTTTCATCATGTACCATTACAGATCAAGTTTGACTTTCTTGACGATTTACCCATTTTTGACGGAGTTATGGCCTTTGAATTTCGAAGATGTGAAAATGTGTTTTCCGGACATTGTTTTCAGAAGATCTTTAGATATTGAGCTGAAATTTTGTGTATATGTTTATCACGTACTGTTGCAGATAAAGTATGACTTCCATGGCGATATACCCATTTTTGACACAGTTATGGCCCTTGAACGTAGGAGATATGAACATTTGTTTTCCAGACTTTTTTTCAAGACCTTTAAATATTGAGCTGAAATTGTGTGTATAGGTTTATTACATACAGTTACAGATCAGGTTTGACTTTCATGGCGATTTATCCATTTTAATGGAGTTATGGCCCTTGAACTTAGGAAATGTGAAAATTAGTTTTCCGGATTTTTGCAATGCCTGAAGATATCAAGATGAAATTTTGTATATAGCTTTATCATTTGTATATAGCTTTAGAGACCAAGTTGAACTTTCGTAGTGATTTACCCACTTTTCATAGTTATGGCCCTTGAATTTAGGAGCTAGAAAAATTTGTTGGGCCCGGTAGCGTACATGTATTGCTTTAGCAGTACTCTCAAAATGCTTGTTCTCTTTTGAATTAGAGTGTTTGAATATGGTATATCTTATTTTATAATGGATTAGATTATGTGAGTCTGGTATGTGTTATTGTTATTATCTCATGGATTAGAGTGTGTGAGTGTGGTATGTGTTAATCTCTTATGAATTAGTGTGTGAGTGTGGTATGCGTTATTATATCATGGGTTAAAGAGTGTGTGAGTGTGGTGTGTGTTATTATCTCATGGATTAGAGTGTGGTATGTGTTATTATCTCATGGATTAGAGTGTGTCAGTGTGGTATGTGTTATTATCTCATGGATTAGTGTGTGTCAGTGTGGTGTATGTTATTCCCTCAGTTCATATGGTAGATGCCGGTGTGGTGTGAATCTTGAGACTGATAGGTGTTTGGGTTCGCATCACAGTGAGTGCCTTTTAACTACACTGGGTTCTCGCTCACTTATAATATGTTCAAGTATGCCTGTTCTAAGCACAACAACTGACTTGGCCAGGTAGCACAACACCTAACTTAGCCAGAGAGTTCTTTCCAAGCCGAATGTGTATAAGCATCGAGTTTGAAAGAAACAGAACATTGCATCAACATCAAATCATCGTAAATCAACCATTTGTGGAAGAGTTTTCATCATGCATTAAAAAAAAAAAAACGTTTTAATTGCCCTTTCCTATCTTAAAATATTAAAAACTGTCACCATCATTGATACGTTTCTGTCCTGGACCAAACCACTAGCTATGCCAGAGGCAGGATCCAGAACCTTGAATGGGTGTGGGCATGTAAAAACTGTTTTGGCGTTTGGACAAACAGAAGTGACCGAAATCTGTCTTAGAAAGATCGTTATGGGTAACGGTCTGTAGGCGGACGTGCATTGTGCCAAATAATTGACTGATTGGTTTGTTGACTGACTAACCTAAAAGAACGGGCATGGTTTTCAGGCACCTTCTACTGTTTGTCGAGGAAGCTGGCAATGGGGATCTAAGTGAATCAGTTGTCTGGTGTGTTGTGTGAGAGACACACTGATCCCTGTGTATACTCAGACTTGTTTGTGCTCCTCTGTAGCTAATGTAATTGGACTGTCTCTGTACTCTGACAACACTTACTCCAGCTTATGAAGTTAGTGGGGAAACCATCACAGATCCGCAAGACTCACTCCTGACAGCAATGGCTAAGTAAATTGTACCGTGCAAGTGATTTCATTATGGCGGTCACAGGTTGATTAGGCGGCTGACCTTGCATATGTAGTTTGTAACAGCTACGAGAATATCCTGTTAAAAGAGTGTTAATACGAGTGTCAAACATCGTGAAATCAATGACTAAAACCACGGACACGTAGGTCTTTTCATTTTGTTTCTTTGCTTTTTGTTATTTTGTATGTGTGTGGTTTTTTTAAATTGTTTTTTCTTTTCTTTGGGTGTGTGTGTGTTCGGTTCATTATGCTCTCTCTCTCTCTCTCTCTCTCTCTCTCTCTCTCTCTCTCTCTCTCTCTCTCTCTCTCTCTCTCCTCTCTCTCTCTCTCTCTCTCTCTCTCTCTCTCTCTCTCTCTCTCTCTCTCTCTCTCTCTCTCTCTCTCTCTCTCTCTCTCTCTCTCTCTCTGTATGTGTATGTGTGAGCGTTCAAAGTTTGTAAAAACGTTTTAAAACTTTAAAAAATAATAATTACAAATATATACATATATACATGTACTATCACTTTGCTTATAACCACTATTCTATAAACAGGTATGAATCCACCGTGACATGCTCCTATTAAGCATCCAATAACAACAGTTTGGAGGTTCTGACCAATTCATTCTGTACCGCTCAGCTTAACTATATCAAATTTCACGGAAGCCGTTGATATGGATGAAAACCTTGTCAGATGATGCCCAACTAGTTTTCGGTGGGGGGAGGGGGGGGGGGGGAGGTCTTGGCAGATGGCTGGCAATGGTATTGGGTTGATGTTGATTTGAAACCCCATCTAAAACCCCCAATGAAATTACCCTTCCCCACCCCCCACCCCCCCCCCAAAACGTTAGGCTAACAAGCACTTGAAATGTTTAAAGAGTTAAATTTAAGCTGGTTATTACATGGTTAACACTTTAAAAACATCAGACATATTATAATAAGCCTATACGTATTGAACAAAAATATTTTTATGAGCAAAACCAGGATTTGTTTTTAAAGGAGCTCAATCACGGATTTAGTGGGCCTTGTTTATCTAAATATGCATTATAAATGAAACTTACATTCAATTGAAATACCAAACCTAGTTATTGTGTGATCCAAAATATTTTAATTGAACTACGATCGAGGGAATTCCATGATACACTTCTTTTTTTAAATTTGGAACTCTTCTTATAATGAGACATGAAAAATACGGAACAACAGACTCGTAGTGATTAGGCTATATATACGACAACCGTATAATGTATTTTTGGATAATAATATATATTTTTTTATTTCATGACGAAAATAACCGCGAATACGCTGAAATAAAATAATAAACAGTGGGAACATGAACTCACCATTTATTGTTATTATTTGTATTATTATTAGGCGCGTGTGCAAATTATTTTGACTGGTTCGCAACGTGGTATTTCGGTTTTAATGTATGGCGTAAAAAACCCATTACATAAATTTAGAGGGGGACCCGCGAGTTGTCTCAGCTTTAGTAGTAGCCTATAAAAAAATGTATTTTGAGTTTTATTTCCCCTTGCAATTTTAAGCATTTGAATTGTGACTAAATACAGCAAAATAACCTGTTAGTCATATTTATTTACGGTAAAATTAACTTTTTTACAAAATTTACGTAAGCAGCCTCAACATTGCAATCAGTGAAAAATTATTAAGTTCAAGCCCTGTTGTTAGTTTGTGTACTGTCCGTAGTTAGTTTCTCTTTCAGTTAATCTACCTCAGCCGCTGATAATTTGTAATTGTTATTTTTATTTATTTATTTATTCATCATCATCATTATTATTATTATTATTATTATTATTATTATTATTATTATTATTATTATTTATTATATGATGATGATGAAAGGGGGCTTGAACGCCAAAGGCGCCAGGCGCCGTCTATTTTTAGACATTAGGTCATGGTGTGGTACTACGCTATTGTTCTATAAATAAGTACGCGTCAGTGGCTAGGTCAGATCAGGTCACGCTGTAGTAAATACACGCTATCGGCCGAAAACCAGGTCACTGTTGTAGTGTATGCACTTTACTGTTTTTGCCAGTGTACTGGTTTAAATCAACTAATACAGCGTTTGTTTAACAAATAATAACGCTTTTGTGTTACATTGCCAAGATAATAATGAGTGAGATATACTGAGCGATCTGTGCAAATGAAGTTGTAATGCAAACATTATATGGGGAAACAGGGTCACATTTGTAAGCTGACGTCTGGTACGTACAGCTTGGTCGCGTGCAGGCAGGTGTGTAAACAAAATGTATTGTAAACTATGTACCGGCCAAATCGAGGTCACGGTTTCTTGCATTTTTTTTTTTTTGTATTCACAGTATTGTCATTGGTTTGGCTTATAATAAGGCCAACGTACCTCTTTAGTCAACTGTGCCACAAACAGAAAGTCCACATGTGAGATGGATATCACTGTTGTGAAGTGTTTGCAAGGTCATCCGTAGACATAAGCAAAACGTATTGTAACCTATTAAGTGTATCTAATATAAATATGATCAAAACCTTCGTTTTTTATTTCATTTAATCCAAAACCATGCCCACTGAAAGGTGGAAGGAGTATTTGTCAGATATTTATTATAATTCAAAACATCCAGCTTCCTTTTCGGGAGTAAATAAACTGTATCGCATTGTGAAAAAGAAAGGTAAATTTGACATTAGCTTTAACCATATCAAGCAGTGGCTAGCTTCCCAAGACGCTTACTCGCTTCAGCGATCTTTGCGCTACAAATTCAAAAGAAACAGACTCGTGGCGATTGGATTGAATTCCCGATGGGATGTTGACTTAGCTGATGTGTCTAATCTTTCTTCGGATAATAATAGTGTGAAATTCCTGTTGATCGCTGTCAATGTATTTACAAGATACCTGTGGGTTGAACCATTAAAAAACAAAACACCCGAATCTGTGATTACAGGACTGAAAAACATATTTTCAACTGTACCTCTACCTGAGATCATAAGATCTGATAAAGGTCGTGAATTCAATAACAATAACGTGAAATCTTATTTGAAAAGCAAAGGTATAACATACTACGTCACTCAAAATGAAACCAAAGCTTCCTATGCTGAGCGAGTCATACGAACTCTTAAAGTTGCTATGTACAGATATTTTACTTACAAACAGACTTATCATTACCTGGATATTCTCTAAGATCTAGTAGATGGTTATAATCATAGACCACACAGGTCATTAAACCAACGATCCCCTTCAGACATAGATGAGGGAAATGAAGCTACTGTGTGGAAAGAACAGTGCATTGATCCTTTGAAAACAAAGTCTAAAACTAAAAGGAAACCTTTTAAATTCAAACTGGGAGACCAAGTGAGAATGTCTCATTTGAGATACACTTTTCAACGAGATTATCAAGAAAAGTGGACTGAAGAAATATTTATCATTAAGAGGAGATACTATAGAGATGGGTTTCCCATCTACCAGTTGGAAGATTACGCAGGTGATTCCATTCAAGGTACTTTCTAAGAAAATGAGTTACAACAAGTTTTCAAAACAAATGATAGCATTTGGAAGGTGGAGAAAGTGCTTAAGCAAAGAAAGAGGAGAGGAGAAAAAGAGGTGTTTGTCAAGTGGATGGGCTACCCTAAAAAGTTCAACAGTTGGATACCAAAAACAGATCTTCAGCAAGTATAAATAGCAACACTTCTTAATCGATAACCAATGTTCGAAGTTAGATGTGACTATAAAGGAAGAAACAACCAATTAGTATTCATTATGATTTCTGATGTCATAGTGTCAACACCTATTTAAAAGATGTATTAGTGTCATATTTGCATTTAAAAATATGTCTGGCCCCATGACCTGTCTCGTCATATACAGACTAAACATGACAAAATAAGACAATCTTTTTCACCAGTGGCAGCAGCAGCAGTAGCATCTATACCGTCAGCAGCAGCAGCAGCAGCAGCAACATCTATACCATCATCAGCAGCAGCAATACCACCACTGACAGCATCAGCGATACCACCATCGGCAGCAGCAGCAGCAGCAGCAGCAATACATAGTACATAGTTTACAATACATTTTGTTTACACACCTGTCTGTACGCGACCAAGCTGTACGTACCAGACGTCAGCTTACAAATGTGACCCTGTTTCCCCATATAATGTTTGCATTACAACTTCATTTGCACAGATCGCTCAGTATATCTCACTCATTATTATCTTGGCAATGTAACACAAAAGCGTTATTATTTGTTAAACAAACGCTGTATTAGTTGATTTAAACCAGTACACTGGCAAAAACAGTAAAGTGCATACACTACAACAGTGACCTGGTTTTCGGCCGATAGCGTGTATTTACTACAGCGTGACCTGATCTGACCTAGCCACTGACGCGTACTTATTTATAGAACAATAACGTATTGCACCACACCATGACCTAATGTCTAAAAATAGACGGCGCCTGGCGCCTTTGGCGTTCAAGCCCCCTTTCATCATCATCAATTATAATTAATCTATGGAAAACGTACACAAAAGGGTCCGCTAAATTAATATACTCCCCCACCCTCTCCCCTGTTCAGAAAATGCACTGTTCGTACAGTACTTAGTATGTATTCCTCCTGTTCCAGATGGTTCGGTAATATGGATCAATCAAATACAAGTACTTATCTACCGCCTATATAAATTTTTGCTTTGAATATAGCCAGCCCTCGTTAGTGGAGGCTATAGACACGGCCTTCGTATATATAGTCACATCGTATATAAACACAGTCTAGTTCAGAGTATTCTTTAAAAATGTAACAATTCCTATCCCAAGTCAGCTGTTATGGCATATTTTGTATAATAATGAATTTGACAAGGTGGAAAATGACGGTGTTTGTGATCCAGATGTTTAGAGTTTTTCGCGTACGACTAACGATAAACTTTACCTATAGATGCAAAGGCCTAACTAGTCGGGATTGTCGACGTTTAACATGCTTCTGTTACTAAAATAAATTAATGTATAAGCTTATTATTATTCAGTACATTATTATTTTTTAATAACTTATTTTCATTGGTTTTTTTTTTCTATTTACCCTATGTCGCAGAGGACGGTCAAGCGTTCTCGTTACACGAGCTTGGTAAAACAAAAATATAATTGCCGAGAGACAGAATGGGAAGCGGACGTTAGATTACTCTTTAACGTTTAAGGAAGCAGACGAGATCACAGGAATAGGTTTTTTGTTTTCTTTTTAAACCCAGAAAAGAAGATAGAAAGAAAATAAAAACTCAGTTTGCTGAGGTTCATTTAGCATTCCTCCTCGGCTTGGCAGTCTACGTTTGTCATTCTTGGCGATCCCAGTGGTGTGAAAGGTAATCAGCTTTTCAATTTCAAACATATCAACTTGCAAATGAATTAGAAAGCAGCCAGCAATAAACACATCAGCGTAACCGAATATAGGTGTCCGGACGTCTTTCGATCTCCCAGGCGTATCAACAAAAATGACTTACACGTAAATGGTTATCGATCGAAAACCGTTAGAACCCAAGGGTGATGTAATGTGGAAGTGATAGACATTCAACCAGCCGTAATTGCACTTTCTGGTGCACCACAAAACCACCAAACAACAAATCGTTTCTAACTGGTATCGGTGGTGTATATTTTAAGCCGTCGGCTTTGAAGCTGGTAGGTAATTGTTTCGCATCCGAGTACCGACATGTACGTATTTTTCAAAAGAACATTAAGTTTGTTTTTGTTTTAACGACACCACTAAAAAAACCCGATTCCTTAATCATCGACTACTGGATGTCACACATTTGGTTGTTGTGATGCGTAGTCTTTTATATGCACTTTCCCCAGAGACAGGACGGCACATACCATGACCTTTGATATATCAGTTGTGGAGCACTGGTTTTGACGGGATTCTGAAAAGGAAAACATGTACACCGGACAAACACTTCAATATGTACAGCATCTGCTCGGGAGAGAGGTTAATAGTGATGGTGCTAATGCGAACCCATTGGCCTTATAGACAGATGGCCATAGTTATTAGGCAATGTAAAATAGGTTTCGCTCTTAGCTCATACTGTATTTATATTTAACAGAAAAGACATCCAGTACTTGATGATTAATAAATCAATATGCCCTAGTGGTGTTGCTAAACAAAATAAACTTTTAACTTTAAAGCCAATAGATGAATAATACGACTCTAATGTTAATACGACTATACTTTATTGACGGACCATGCCATACAAATAATATTGCACACGAAGTACTCATTATCCAATGACGTCATATATTTTATGACGAATCAAATCGTTTTATTTCATAGATACATTAGACTTAAAGTACAGACTGTGACGCTTTGACAATCCACGCACTATATTACGTGGAGGAAAATGTTGAAGTTGAGAGAGTTTGAAAAACGAGCTTTCAACCAAATTACTATCGACCCATGCGACACTGACAGTGTACATTTAAACATAGTATCACACGCTGATGGGATCGGGGATACAATTGAGATCCAATTATGAAAACACAAGCTTGGCCGGTTTTCATGGCGTGCGTTTAAGAAAAATCAATATAAAACAGTGCGAAAAGCAATCAGAAAGACGGAAATTTAGACCCTCATTTTGTTAGCTGCCTTTTCTATTCGAGGAAATGAAACTTTTTTTTTTTTCTTCTTCTACCGGATTACGATTTGTTAGTTCAGCTTCAGACGTGTTTCAGTATATCTGTGGCAATTTCAGTCATTACCAAGAAACATGCACGGCAAAATAATAGAGGAAATGTTTTCAAAAGATAGGTAAAATAGTTTGTGACGTAGTATTCGTAGCTGTAGAGCTAAACCGTTTACTGCTCCATGATGGAAGACACTTCCAAATGCCACTTGCAACATTACTTCGAAATGCTCTGTTAAGAGCACATATAATTAATGTAACTAACTAATCAATATGCAGCACTCACAAGATAAATTAAATAACTTAGCTTCGTTTGTGAACATTGAAAAGGAATGTGCAGACAGGGATAAAAAAAAAAGCAAAATAAAAAGCAACAAACACAACAACAACAAACCTAAAACCCTCCCCCAACCATCCCCCAAATAAACCAAAAACAACCTAACAACTACAACACACACACACACACACACACACACACACACACACACACACACACACCTCCAGTAAGCACAGCAAGAAAACCAATTTATTTGAACAATTCATAGGAGCGGGACGGTCTAGAATCTAAATGTTTGTTTTGTTTAACGACATCACTAGACTTACAAATGTAACAAAGTGTGTAATATGTACAATCCTGTCTATGGGATAATGTATATAAAAGATCCCTTGCTGCTATTTGAAAAGAGTAGCCCATGTCCGAAGCCATATAACCATAGATAAACTGAGTGCGTCGTTAAATAAAATATTTCTTTCTTTGAACATTTCATACTCGTTTGTGCGAATACATAGTATTACGAAGCCAATTTAGACAACTGTTTTCTTCTTCTTACTATTATTATATAATTAAATAAGTAAATGTATTAAATATATTATTGCATCTATAATATTATTAATATATATATATATATATATATATATATATATATATATATATATATATTTGACTGAAAGAAGTCTGTGGTAGTCGTCTGCGCGTGTTATTCATTATATGTGGAATTACCTCCCTTCCTGTGTGACACGTCCAGAACAGTGACATGGTGGATTTACTGTTAGTGTTGCGAAATCCCTACAGCAAGAACTAATTTTGACGTGGTTGGGAAATCAATAGAGTTGGTGTTGCCGTTAGGACCCAATAGATTAACAGCTCGAAATAAGAAAGACAACTCATTTGTAGTTGAAATTACATCTGGTTGCCATGGGACTATAACTCTTAGATTTGAAATAAGAAAAGGGCTTACCGCACTTTTGATTACACTTTATCTGGAGGTCTGACATGCGCCATCATGCCTCCATTTGTCTTCAGAGATATTTCGTGTCACAAGGCGATCAAGTCACACCGACGACGAATGACACAAATATCAATATTCCACACTCTTGTCTTAATGTCGTCTTCAATGTCTGTGGAATTTAAATCCATTTTTGTATTTGATTTAAACTTTTGAAATGACATACAGCTACACTTACTGTAGCAGCCATCTGTAGCAGCCACATTTTGAAAATCCCAAGTCATCTACTATAGTATAAACTGACCTGTGTTAAGTAGCCACCTGTCTTAAAAGGCCACTTTTTGAAACTCCGTTTGGTGACTGCTTAACAAGTTTGATTATACTTAACTATTTACCTTTGGTCTCACTACACAGATCACTTCCGGGTGAGAGTTCATTCATCACGATCCACTATAGTTCCTAATTGTGACACGTTATGGTTCACATATTCACTTCTAGGAAATGGTGAAGAATTAAAACAATATATATGTTTAATGGTAAGCCTTCTGGCTGTATTTTGCCCATGTTATTTTGTAATATTGTGCATCGACTTTTGGGACATGGGTATATAGCGCAAGTGACAGCCGGAGTGAATCGGTTAATGAACCACCTGTTCGGACCGGTACTACTGCCAGATGCGGTCATATAGTAAAAAACTGAGACGGAAATGTTCTCAATTTTGGAGTGAAAATAAATGCTTATATGTTGTATGTTCGCAATGACGTATGCTGTTAGTGCCAACGAGAACCCGTTCTATGGGCAATCTTCGCTTGAAGTTAGGCAGTTTAACATGGGTTTCAATGGCAGATGACATCTGTGTAGTGAGACCTTTATTTATGTCTTATATTCACAGCTGGTGCTTTAATCAAGGTTTACGGAAATGCGTACAGAAGACTCGAGATCAATAAAAGCTGCTTCCTTCGAAAATTAAGGGCGGGACGTAGCCCAGTGGTAAAACGCCCGCTTGATGCGCGGTCGGTTTGGGATTGATCCTCGTTGGTGGGAGGGCCCATTGGGCTATTTCTCGTTCCAGCCAGTGCACCACGACTGGTATATCAAAGGCCGTGGTATGTACTATCCTGTCTGTAAGATGGTGTTTATAAAAGATCCCTTGCTACTAATGAAAAAAATGTAGCGGGTTTCCTCTCTAAGACTATATGTCAAAATTACCAAATGTTTGACATCCAATAGCCGATGATTAATACATCAATGTGCTGTAGTGGTGTCGTTAAACAAAACAAACGAACGAAAAACCTTCGAAAATTATGTATCAGTTATTTGTTTTAAAATGTAAAGATTAAATCTCGCAAAAATGTGAATGAAATTTTACAATAAAATAATTTCATTCCTTACACGCTCGTGGTTTTAAACTATCTGACGAACGAAAACAAGTTAGATACATTTGTAACCACTCGTAAGAGAAATCGTCTCTAACGGGTACTCATATATACTACTAATTAAATACTCCCAAGTTAATTATTCAACGATTATGTCTGGGATAGATACTTATTTATCACAAATAAATGTAAAGTAGAAAAATATGGCAATTGTAACAATGATACTTCACATTTAAAGCGTGTTTCTATGTTCTGTATAATATAGACTCAAGTTAAACTATCCCTATAAAGTATCCGCATATACTCTAAACATATTTCACATTTACAGATGAAATCATTCCTCACATGTTTATTTATATATCAAGGACGATTTTAATCCCTTGGACATATACCAGACAACAATGCATTTCCACTTAAACTCTTTCTTCGCCAGCTTCCGGAGCTTTCAACTTGCCATTGATACTTCCGGGTCCAACAAGGCAATACGAGACGGCCACACGAAATTACGTCATTGAACGTGGAGTCGTTAACACACCGCGGTGAATGGTTAATCTTTTGTCATAGTCATAATATAAAGAGATTATGTCAGCTTTTCCCCACTCTTGTTATTATTAGTATTTAAAACGTTCCAGTTAGTGACTTGATTCTGGATCCTTACCCTCCCCCTTGACCTCAGAAGTCTCTACTCGGCCATTTATCGCAATTACATTACAATTAAAACTATTTTCCCAGTCAGACAGTACAACTTGAACGTCCTATAACAGATGTTAGGTGCTGTCCTGCAGGCTATTTCTCATTCCAGCCTGTACACCACGACTAGTATATCAAAGGCCGTGGTATGTGCTATCCTGTCTCTGGTATCGTGCATTTTAAAGATCCCTTGCTACTAATGGGAAAATGTGACGGGTTTCCTCTCTAAGACTATACATCAGAATCACCAAATGTCTGACATCCAATAGCCGATGATTAATTAATCAGTGTGCTCTAGTGGTGTCGTTAAACTAAAAAAAGTTTAACTTTTGGCCTACAAGTAGCAAACGAACTAGACGTTTTTAAATCAGCAAACAATTTTTCTCGTCTGTTAGATGTCCAAACATGACTACAAGTTACTGGGGTAGGGAGAAGTTATTTATGAATTGTATTTTTGACTTTAGGTGGGATGCATTATCTTCAGACTGGAGGAATAGAAATAATTTTTTGCCATCAGTTTCGGCACTTATGACATTTGCGTTTTTAAATTTTAAAAAAACATGAACATATACACATGGAATTAATGCTTCAAAATAAAGCGTGCTCGAATTAAGCACCAAGATCCAATTAAAACCCGTGACAGGCGGCTCCAGAGACTTCGTCTAAGTTAATGTTTCACTGTTTTGCGGGGGCAGTGTGGTCGGGCCGTAAGAAGAAACGTAAGTGTTTTGGAAAAAAACAAAAAACCCACTCTTTTTGTGATCAATTTAAATAACAATTGTCTCATCTTGTAGTAAATTCCATAGCATGAAAAAGGCGTTCCCTGTGGGACGGACTATAGGTTCGCATTTCGTTACCGGCTCCCACCCAGCGCGAGTTTAACGACTTATTGGATAGGTGTACGGCCACTACACCGATATCTGTCTCACTAACCACTAACAAATTAACTGCTACACCACAGTGACTGTTCTGGACAGATAGTCTAGACAGATAGTCAAGACAGATAGTCCAGATAGCTAAGATGTGTGTGCCCAGGACAGCATGTTTGAACCTTAATTGGATTAAAGCCCGAAAATAAGTATCAACACAACAGCTATTACTAAAACCTAGCAGTGTCTGTGGAATTCTGAAACTCTCCACAATTATATTTCCTTTAGCGCATTCATATTTTTGCTGTTCTCTTCCACCCTCCACCCCCTTGTTCTCAAAGAGAATGTTACACCCCTGCACCACGGTGAGGTTACAGCACACGCAGGGGCCACTCCCCAGGATGATACATCCTTTCGTCTTTAGGACTGCTGCTCACAGGACGATACATTCTTTATTACCCGCCTATAAGAGGACTGCCACTTCCCAGGACTACACACGCTTCCTACTCCGTCTGTAAGAGGACCGCCACTGTCCAGGACGATATATCCTTTCTATTCCCTCCGTATATAGGAGGACTGCCACTTATAGGACGAATGAATGCATGAATGAATGTTTAACGACACCCCAGCATGAAAAATGCATCGGCTATCGGGTGTTAAACTGTGGTAAATTTATAGGACGATACATCATTCCTAAACGTATATAAGAGGACTACCAATCCCCAGACTGGTTTGTCCACAAAACACTGAAACAGTTGTGATGAGATGCTCTCATAACACCCATTCGGTGCTATTGTAGGAAAGAAAAGTTAAAGTTTGTTTTATTTAACGACACCACTAGAGAACATTGATTTTTTACACATTAGCTATTGTATGTCACTCATTTGGTAATTTTGACACGAAATCGTAAAGGAAGCCCGCTACATTTTTCCATTAGCAACAAGGAATCTTTTATATGCAGGTTTCCACAGACAGGACAGCACTTGTTGGAACTGGGGGGGGGGGGGGGGGGGGGAGAGGGAGAACGCATTATCGGTTTCGTCACAATTTCAATATTTAAATGGCTATACCTAGGTAAAGATGGACTTACGGTAAACTAAAGGCAAAGGGATAAACTATGGTTGTTAATCAACTTGTACGTTGTTGCTATGGCCGGTTATCGTCAGTTCTCTTCATACAACCATATACAAGCCAGTCGCCATGTTTATAACACTATACAACACAAAACAATGAAATAGCTTGCCACTCCAGAAAATAATACATTTCTATGTGACGTAGATTAGCAACTACGGCTAAAGGGTATTGAAGAATTGAAGAATTGAATAAGTTATTAAATAATTTATATATATATATATATATATATATATATATATATATATATATATATATATATATATATATATATATATACATACATACATACATACATACATACATACATACACACACACACACACACATATATATATATATATATATATATATATATACTGGATATTGCTGCTTTAAGAGGTCTTTAACCTACTGCAGCAGTTTGTGACAAACGCCTGGTACACAGACCTGGAATAATTGGAAATCTAGCAGTGATCAGAGATTTGATTGAAAGTGCCACGCTGCCATATTGAACCAGTTGTGGCGTGCGGCTGGAGAAGATTAATCTGGCCAAGGCGTGAATAATGGCGGCCGCCCCAGCAGGCAATGTCGGAGCCGGGCACGCGTGCTGCGGTCTGCGACTTATTCTAACCCACTGCCTGATTACGCAGTCCCATTTGATAACCTTTCTTTGCAGTCAGAGCGTTCCACCAACAAAGTCAACAAACCGCGATTGCCAAGAAGAATATCACAATGCCAGCGTACGGCCGACCCTAGCAATTGGAAGTGGTCTACCAATACTGGCAATAGATGTAATAATCGTGGGCATTACAGGAATAGCAAATAAAGAAGCCGATAAAGTCGTCATATTGCCAGCTCGTTTTCCTTTGAAGTCGGCATCCTTTAGATTTGCTGATATTGAGAGATTTTCAATAAAGTATAAACTAAAAGCGAATAAAGCATGTTTCCCTCAGTTTTAAAGGTGAAAGCCATCATACATCGATTCTCCTATAATACTACAATACTATTAGCACTTTCAAAATCGTATCACTGCACAAAACAGAATGAAAATAATATATTGACAATGTTCCGATTTCTCCCCTGAATCATCTGATGTTTCAGCTTCAGAAAAAAACTTGTTTTGTTTAACGACACCACTAGAGCACATTGATTAATTAATCGTCGGCTATTGGATGTCAAAGATTTGGTAATTATGACACGTAGTCATCAGAGGAAACACGCTACATTTGTCCAAATGCAGCAAGGGATCTTTTATATGGACTTGCCCACAGACAGAAAACCACATACCACGGTCTTTGACCAAGTGTTGCGCACTAATTGGAACGAGGAAAAACTAACGCGTTTTTTACCTTCAAAGGACGGCCTCTTCACAAAACTAAACATCAATTATTTCTTACCTGTCTTATTTACAACCACAGTTACCATGGTGTTGTTCACAACAGCATTGTAATCTATACGCATATATGATTCTTCAAGGCAGTATTTTAACAGATGCCTCGGTGGTGTCGCCATCGGACATAAAGCTGGTAGGTACTGGGTTCGCAGTCTAGTACCAGCTGCCACCCAGAGCGAGTTTTAACGACTCAATGGGTAGGTGTAAGACTACTACACACTCCTCTCTCCCACTAACCACTAACATCTAACCCACTGTCCTGGACAGACAGACCAGAACAGCCTGCTTGAACCTTAATTGGATAAAAGCACAAAAATAAAAATAGAGGAAGAGAGAGAGAGAGAAGCAGATGTTTATTAAATATAATCGTGATTTGTTTTAGGGTGGAGGGGTGATAAGTTCCCATTTCATGCCTGCATGATTAAAACAAAATGCAAATAAAGCTAATACATTGAATTTTATTTTGTGATTTGTAAACACAGATGAGAGTGGATCACACCCATTCATTATAACTTTAAATAAAGGATGATTAGTTAGGCCAACTCATAAACATGTAACCTTTTAAAAAGTGTTTTAGGAGGGATGCAACGCAAACAAAATTAATATTTATGAATGTTTCATATGCACATATGAAGTAATTTGCATATATATTTGGGATGAAGCACGCCGGTTTCAGACACGGACGTACTGTCTGAAAAGTGGATTAAACGAGCAGATTTTCAGTCGCATAAATAAAATATTTCGTTTTTACCATAATTGCATTATGCGCTGGAAATTCGCACGTGTCTGTTTGGAAAATGTATAATTTATCATGAGTGATTAGGGAGCGCTTCCCAGCGGTCTCGCTTCCCGACACGTTCAATTCCCTCAGTGATTATCTGCCCCTACGACTAGCGGCGAGCTGACACTTGCCAGTCAAGCACGTCATTGAATAAACGAGCTGCAGAAGATCCCAGCTAAAATCGTATGACCAGTAGCAGAACGTATTTCTTCTACAGATATGTTCCTACTTCAGACTAAACATTTGTATTTATTTAAACGTAATGAAATAAGCAATAATTGATCATAAGATTTGAATCTAGATGAAGAACGGTGGATATTTTGTATGGTAAATTTTAGGCTTGAACCTAGATGTAGACATACAGAGTGCGTTATTAAAGCAGAAACCCGCAAAAGCAAAACAAATATCCTTCAATAGAAAGGATCAAACGTTCAGAGGAGACACGGAAACAAGAGAATCAGAAAAAGGTTTATGAATTAGACAAATACACTTTCCTACTTCGTTTGTTATGACCTCGTTGTGCATTTAGCCCTGTGTCCTTGATTTCGTGTCTGCTGATATTGCCTATGGTAATACAGTGAACTCGTGAGAGAAACAGACATTTATAAGACTGATAATGTGATGGTATTGGATGGTAATTAGTAGTATCAGGTGTGAATTAATGTCTTCCAGTTGTTGGCTTTCACAGCTGCTATTCCACGCACCATATGAATGCCATACGTCTAATGTCTGCGTTTAGCTTTTGTTCCAAAGCAAGACGTCTTCTGAATTATTTTCAGAGGTTTTTTCCTCAATATGTTATGTTTTACATATAATTAGTTTGCTTATATGTGTTATATTTTGTGGTCTTAAGTTTTATAAACAATTAAATGTGTGTGCGTGGATGTGTGTGTGTGTGTGTGACACACACAGAGAGAGAGAGAGAGAGAGAGAGAGAGAGAGAGAGAGAGAGAGAGAGCGAGAGAGAGAGAGAGAGAGAGAGAGAGAGTATGTGTGTTTGTGTGTGTATGTGTGTTTGTGTGTGCATGTATGTGAGTGTGTGTGTACACAAAGTCTTCCAGTGTCTAGACGACAAAGAAAGAAAGAAACTTTGTTTTGCTTAACGACTCCACTAGAGCACATTGATGTATTGGATGTCAAACATTTAGTCACTGTGACACATAGGACTCTTTATACACAATTCCCCACAGACGAGAGCGCATACCAATCTTTGATACATCAGGTGGAATGGGCAAAAATACCAGTCAGAGAATAGGTCCACCTAGGGGATTCGATCCTTCCACCCAAGCACCTCAGGCGAGCGCTCTACTGACTAAGCTAAATCCTGACCCTGGAGGACGCTGGCACAATGCGCAGTTCGTACACCAGTGGTCGGATTAACACCTTCGTGAAGTCTTTAGCCAGGTATCTGTATTCCAGAAGCCTCATATTCGTGCTCCAACAAAACTTAAATAGCCGGTAAACGATCGCCAGTACCATAATGTAAAACTAAAATAAGACGCAAGTTCTATTTGTCTGTAATCCATATGCGGATACGTAATCTGTAATCCGTAATCCGTAACTATCACTCTTTATACAAATAGGTTGAGTAGAGTAGGAAGTAAGGAAAAAAATGCTTTATTTAACGACGCACTCAACACATTTTATTTACGGTTATATGGCGTCGGACATATAGTTTAGGACCACACAGATATTGAGGTAGGAAACCCGATGTCGCCACTTCATGGGCTACTCTTTTCGATTAGCAGTGAGGGATCTTTTATATGCACCATCCATCCCACAGACAGAATAGTACATACCATGGCCTTTGTTACACCAGTTGTGGAGCACTGACAAGAACGAGAAATAGCCCAGTGGGCGAGTAGAGTAGGCATCTACGTATCACTTCATGGATTGTGAATTACGTAATTCCATTTATCCACAATCCGTATACATAGTATACGTAATCCACACTGGATAGAGTGATCGGATACGCAATTCAATTCTTTTCAATTCTTTATTTGCTTTAAGTTTTACAACTCATCAGCATATATACAAAACATAATACAAAACATATATATATATATATATATATATATATATATATATATATATATATATATATATATATATATATATATATATATATATATATATATATATATACAGTCAAACTTCGTTAACTCGAAGTTGAAGGGGACGACGAAATAGTTCGAGTTTCAGGGAGTTCGAGTGTTCGAAATTCGTACAGCAGACCTCAAAGTGAAACTGCATTGCAGTATTATCATTTCGTTGATATCGGATGTTAGCACATTTCTTCTGTGTATATGATAAAACTAAGTAAATATTAACAGAAACGAGATAAATCCGATCAATTTGACGTACATCTCTATGTACTTTTATTGTATTAATTGACAGTAAAGGTAAAAAACACACAACGAAAACTGAAAGCACGTACTTACATATAGCCGGAAGTATTACTTTGAGAGATAGAGTTTTTCGAATATTCGAAGTTTGAGTGTTCAAAGTCTGTTATTACTAGTTTGTATAGCAGTTCGGCCGGGACCGCCGTTTCACTTCGAGAGATCGACGTTTACGAAAGATCGAAGTTTGAGTTATCGAAGGTCGACTGTATATATATATATATATATATATATATATATATATATATCTATATATATCTATATCTATATATATATATATATATATATATATATATATATATACACATGTGTACAAAAATGGTGGGTATGGTTTTCTTAAAAGTAATTAGGGATACTTAAAAAAAAAGAAAAAAAAAAGGTTTCCTTACTTACTGTAATAGCTGATCTCTAATTTTGTTTACTTGTACTAGATATTTTCCTAGGTTATTAAGTTTTTTTTGTTACTTGTAGTTAACAACTGTATAAATAGAAAAACACTTGGCCGCCTGTGATAAGAAATTTTTATGTACTTATTTCGAAAATCTTTGTATTGTGGGCATTGTATTATAAAATGGTATTCATCTTCTATAACATTTGTATTACAAATTGTACACTTTCTTTCTAATCTTTCGATGTTTACGATATCGGCCAGATTCTATATTTAATTTATGAGCACATATTCTGATTGTGCATATTTCCTTTAAATATCGTTCATCTATTGGTAATTTAAGGTAAGGCTGTAATTTGAACTCGTTTAATAAATGCTGGTAAAAATATCCCTTGGATGTTGTAATTGTCCTGCTATAACAGAATTGCTGAAATGTGTAGCATATTCTTTCTTTAATAATAATATAACATCTATTGTCAACGTAATCTAAATTCCAAATGTAATTCAAACCCAGCATGCTAAGTTCCTGCCTAATATTCATTAACCAATTATCATTGCATTGTATCATTTCTTCATATATGCACACGAGTACGGAGGTCGCATAAATCGAATCTACTCAAGCCATTAGCATAGAAAGTGATTGATGCGGAATACATATGACGGATTACGTATACGTATACGCATGCGATTACAGAAAATGACAATTTGCGCCTAAGACAGTTGTGTCCCTTTATTACCTCTCAGGTCATAACTGTTGGAGAGGTTCCCCTTGTGTTAAAATTGCAACTTGTCGACACTAAATCTAAGGACCAAAATATTACGGAAACATATACAAATGTTTTGACCGTTGAATATTTCTACACCATCTAACAATTATAGGCTGTTTTAAAACATTTTGCAACCTGCCTCCCCCCCCCCCCCCCAATCCATTTTTTTTTTTACTGTATTAAATTTAAAAAAATCATATATACATACATACATCGTGTTGGTTGCTCTCCGCCACCCCCACCCCCCCATACACACCCCAATAGTGGGTTACCCCCCAATCTAAAATCTTAGCTACGCCAGTGGCAGCCCGTCGACACTAAATCTGAGTACAATATACATGTATGTATTACGGAAACATATAAAAGTGTTTTGACCGTTGAATAGTTTTACACCATCTTACAATTATAGGCTGTTAGTGCACTTCTCTGTATCTAGGGGATATGACGGGTCTACAAATGCAGAAAATAAAATTGAAAATTTCTATTCATTAAGTCAAATGACAATATCGTGTTCAAAATCCTCATCTCTGTATGAGATGGAATCGAGGCAATATTCCAATATGGTACTAAAAGCACCATGTCGTTTTGGACGTTTCACCATACAGTAGGTAATGGTGAAACAATTCGTCTTGTGAGAGTGTTACGTTAATCATATTTCGACCTGCAGACTGCAGATCGATACGGTTGATTTGTTAGCCGAACCCCGGGCTGTTCAATCTACAGTCACCTCCCTGCGAACACTCTCTTGTGGTGGCTACTCACAGCGCTACGGGCGGATTAATTTGGCGCAAGAAATTGTACCGACCTTGGATTAACCTTTGCGTATGAGACTTGTCATCGCGCTGAATGAAGAAGAAAAACCCCCATTAAATAGTGGAATATGATGAAGAATCCAGGGATGGAATCATGTAAATAGCACGACATGTTGCATATCGTTCAAATGACATGATATGAGTTCACGAGAAGGAATTCTTGATGCCATGTAATTTGTTTATTATGGATTAAAGTCGCAGAACCTAGTTTTAACCCGTGGAAATGGACACTAAGTTTGGTTAATCTACAAACCTGTAACTCATTAGGATAAAGTTACAATAGAGTAAAACAAGTGTCTCTGGTGTTAAAACGGTAACATATCCTTAAAACATAACTATCACTTCTCAAAGGTACGTGCGTTTTAAAAAAAATGAAAAATGCGTTTTGCTGAAACACATCGGATGCACAGAAATGGACAATCTAATAAATAAAATATAAGTATCGTCTGATTTCAATTTTCAAAATCGGCTGTAATAGTGAAAAAATTCCGTAGTGTTTAAAAACTGGGGTCTGATGATAATGGTGATGATGGTGGTGATGATAGTGGTGATGATGATGGTGATGATGATAGTGGTGGTGATGATGGTGGTGGTGTGATGTTGATGATGATGATGATGATGGTGGTGGTGGTGGTGGTGGTGAAGATGAAGGACATATATGACTGATCATATCATCATATTTTGAGAATCTTTAACTTGGCGTGTTTGTTTCTTTATATTTATTTTTCATGCTTATAACCAATTAAGGTTCAAACACGCTGTCCTGGTCACACACATTTCAATTCTCAATTCTCAACATACACACACCACACACACACACACACACACACACACACACATACACACACACACATCATCATCATCATCGCCGTCGTCATCTATCTAGGTTGTCTGTCAAGGACAGTGGGTTAGTGGTTAGTTGTTAATGGTTATTGAGAGAAAAGACGTTATAGTGGCCTTACACCTACCCATTGAGTCCATAAACTAGCTCCGATGGTTTAACCACTACACCACAGATGCCGGTTCCAGGCATGGCATGCTTATATCTTTATGTTATTTCCTCAGAGAAAAATGTCACTTTTTATCTATAATAAATTATTTCACGTTAGCTTTAAAACCGATTACATTCTGAACAATAATATTAAATTAAAATCGATCAACGTTTTCTAAATGGCATTCATCAAAATCCTTCTGTGTAATTTAAGTTTTGTTTTTTCATTGTGAAATACATGTATTTTTAGTTTAAACTGCAAGAAAAAAAAACCGAGAAAAAAAAGAAAGAAAGAAAGAAAAAACCACAGGACAGAAACCCCGCAAGCTTTTATAGAAAGATGATTTTATTTATTTGCCACTTGCCGATGCGATCGTGTTTTATTGGCTTTTTCTCGGAATTGAAATTTCGAATTTTTCTCCCGCGATGAACAATAGCGTCAGCGATGACTTTGGCGCAAATACAGCAGCCTAAAATTCCATCGATGTTTTACGAGCACATTAACTAACCTTAGACAAGCATAATAGGTTATATTTATTTGCCAGCAGTTCAAACGTACATATCCTGGCGCACAGACCTCGTTGGAATCCCTTCCCATCAATCGTGGCCCGTGTGAGTGTAGGAGGGCGGAAATGCCAATTCAATTTTTATACGTTGTTCTCTGCTTGCGTAAGTCTTCTGAACCAAGCGTGTAACCCTACTGGGCGCCCGTGGTCTTTCTCCAGAACGTGATCAGTAACGATCACTTGTGCTAGGCTTTCGTCTCATAAAAAAAATACCCAACACCATTAAGGTTAATGGGCTGCAAATTTCATCACAATGGTTTCCTATCAATCACTAAAAAGAAGAAAAAAAAGAACTTTTTTCGGGCCACCAAGAGAAGTGGATATTATTTTATGCAGTGCTATGTCGCTGGAACTGTCGAAACGGTGTAAATGTTCCATTTTGTATTTTACATGTCTTCTAATTTTAACCCCAACCTTATCTCTAAAATAACCCAAGCGATGGAAACACCATTGATCCCAATATAAATCTGGGATAGAGATGGTTCTAAAGAGCACGTATTCAGCAATAGCAAAGGGAACAAATATTATGTTCGTCTACCATTCGACATTTTTTAATTAATCAAATTAATTGATTGGTTGATTTAAGGGGTCTTCATCATTCCTTCTAAAAGTGTTGTTTTTGCAAAGATATTTTCAGTGACTTTTCTGTTTTAAAAGTGAATGCTGGTACAGCCACACACACACCACCACCACCACCACCACCTCCGCCATACTCCACGACCGGCACCACCACCACACTCCACCCCACCCTACCTCAGCATACAGTTTGTTTGTTCTTGGAAATGCTCATGATTACGAACGGGCCCCTAATAACAAGGACTATGTATTTGTTAATATTACGACATATATAACGTGCATTGTTAAACGTGATACGCGTCCGGTGTTTACTTTTGTGTCGTCTGCTTCTGACTTCCGCCATCTCTGGGCTGGTCAAGCGATCTCTACCGAACGGCTAATTAAGCGCGCGATCCCCGAGATTCGCGTCTGCACCTGAGCCCGGCCCGCGCTGTAAGACGACACCGCCACGGTGTCGCCATTTTCTCACAGAACATTATGCAGTAGTGGAGGATTATGCATATTTACATTTTGTATTCCAATTAGAGGCCGGTGGACATTGATCATGCTTGTCAGTTCGTGTGAGACGACGTTGTTACTGGAGCTCCGACTATTAGGATGCAGCCACAAGACAAATGATCATGGCGGAACCATCAGTGGAGAGAATCTGGCTAGCTGCATATTCTTGTGTCGAACTGCTCTGTTAGCTACACGTTCGAAGTCCAACTATTGGATGCCAAACATTTGGTAATTTTAGAAGTAAGGGATCTTTTATATGCACCATCCCACATTCAACATAGCACCAATCTAATTAAAATTAGCTCCACTATTACATGTGGATCTAACACTAGCCAGTTGGAGCTCATGTCCACCAATCAAAACCTTACTTGCAGAATCCTGCCAGTGATTTAAAACTAACAACACTGCGTAGTCCCCAATGTCCAGGTAACATTTCGTCTGTAAATAATAATTTAAATATTGACCAATCACACTTTGCCGTTTATAACGTTATTTGGGAGCATACAAATTCTAAAAATATCGGGCGAGTCTATTTTAGTGGCCGCAGTACAGCGAACAATACCAATACGTACGGGGTGGGTTATCAGTCTTCAATTTTACATTAAAAATTATTTATTTATTTATAAAAAAACCCAAAACTAAATCAGTCTTCAGTTTTACATTACAAATTATTTATTTTATAAAATAAAACATGTTTTAAGGCATTCGTAATTCACACGAAACATGTCGTATACCCTCAGGATAATTCGGAATGTTTTCAAATTATTTTTAAATCACTGGCAGGATTCTGCAAGTAAGGTTTTGATTGGTGGACATGAGCTCCAACTGGCTGGTGTTAGATCCACATGTAATAGTGGAGCTAATTTTAATTAGATTGAAATAGCACATACCTCAGCCTATAATAATATTAATATTCCACTCGTGGTAAAATAGCCAAATGGGCACAACGAGCGCTTTTCAACTAGGCTACGTCCTGCCCGTTTTGATGGAGGATGCAACATTTGGTTTTATCAACGAGGTACTTTAAACACTAATTTTTTAATTTTATATACATGTATATATTACATTACTTACTGTTAAAATGCTCTATTAGGTCAAACTTAGCAACTACTTTTCCATCTATCAACGAGGTACTTTAAAAATTAAATGTATGTATATGTATATGTATATGTGTATGTGTGTGTGTGTGTGTGTGTGTATGTGTATGTGTATGTGTATGTATATGTATATGTATATGTATATGTTAAACTGCTCTATTAGATCAAACTTAGTAACTACTGTTGAAAGATACAGTATGTGGTTTTGTCAGCGATACTCGAAGAATTAAAATAATATATATTTAGATTTGGTTCTAACGACAAATCTGGCTAAACGTTCCATTGTTAAAATGGTCTGTTACGTCTAACTGCTGGTGGAAAATGCAATGATTGATACTACCAGCGAGATATTCTAAGAATTCGAAACATTATAACACAGATTTGATTCTGAAATCAGTAACAGCAATATCAAATTACAAACGAAATATACTGTCTTACGTTGTCTAAATGCGATTTATGAAAGTAATGAAAATAGGTTTTAGGCTGGTGTTACAGCACATTTATATAAAACAAGATTTGCATATTTTAGTCTAGTTAGTAGTGATACGAAGTATGGTTTAGTCGTTGATATATATTTACGTGCATAACTTACGATGTTTTGTGCAACTGGTCCTTGCTGTGTATGTGTAAAATAAATTAAAAGGTATCTTTGTGAACGACTGACGAACACTACACGGAAGACCGCAACTCGTGGTGTGCCATCGGAAGGACCGACTTACACAACATAGCATGCTAAACTATAAATGCTTTGTCTCACAAGCCCTCATTCAGCATTTATGTATGTATCTTTATCTGGTAATTTTAATATTAATCATAATCAGTGGCCTTTTTCAACGAAGTCGAACGAACAGAACAAATACCAACATTATTGTAACACTATATTTTGACAGAAATTGGTGTAAGTTACATAGATCTGCAATATAACATTTAACGATGTTATATGTTATTTAAAAAACAAAAATGTATTAGGTACACCTAATTTTAAATACTTTCATGGACATGCCTCACCCCAGCTCGTATAGTGCCGTCCATTAAGCCACTGAGATGGAAAGCAGTATATTTGTTTAACGATACTTGGTAGAAAAAAGACAGGGAATTCCCTGCCGCAAAACATTTTATATACACTTTCCGATAGGCAGGACAGTGCATACAGTATCACAGCCTTTGATATATCAATACTGGAGAAAACGTGGGTCTATCAAGTCTGTGATCCATCGCTCCTCAGGCGAGTGCTCTACCACTGCGCTACATTCCGTTCAACTATCTATGTCTAGATGCTGAAAACGAAACAAAATGTTAACCACTGGAACTAAACAATTAAATTAAATTAATTTAAATTTATTACTACTGCTGCATTTGTTTAACTTGATCGGAAGAGACAAGACAAAGAGGTTTATAACCAAATTATATCATACGGTTGAAAGTGGCAGCCCGAATCTGAAAACCTAAATGGACATATTTAACGTAATGAATGCCGACGACCTACGTGAATAAAGTAATTAAGTCTGACCGAATCAAGCATGCCCCTGCGACCACGTCCAGACATCAGCCACGACGTCTTCATACCCACTCAACTGACACGTATAAATTGCATTTGGAAATTCGACTCCACCGTTCACTCCTGGCTTAAAGACCCTGTCATTTTAATTGCTACTTGTTTTCCCCGTAAAATCCTTGGAGATATTTAAATTAGATAGTGTCGCCAGTTTAATAATGCCTTTTCTTTTAGTCACTTTTAAAGACAGTCTTCCAAAACATGCGATCGTTATTGCAAAGAGAAACAAAAAAGATGCAAAAGTTGAACTAGTGATATTCAGAAGAGAATTTCTCCTTTTTTGCTTTAAAACTGCAGTTCCGTCTTCTGCCATATTACATATTTTCCTAATACAATACAAAGACAATGGCTGTTTTAATAAACGTGTGACTTTTCGATATCAACATAATATACGATCAAATGCCATGATACAACAAAGAACCACTTCGCTACAAAATAGTACATTTATACAAAGAATAGTATAGAAAGCGCTCCGAGAATTCACCATTTATGGTGGTTAATACATTTTTAACTAAAAACATATCGAAGAATGGTGCGTAACGGGAAGAAATATAATGTGGATACTATTTGTACATTGTTAAATAATAAAAATATTCTCGAGATTGCAATTTAAAAAAAAAGTTATTAGAGTTGCCGTCACGACATTGTCATATATGCAATAAGACGAGTTGGTGTATAGATGTGAAGCATGGCAGTACATACTGACAGCTGATACCTGCAAGTAACTTGATGCTCCTGCTTATATCTAAAAAGATTCAAACACGCTGTCTTGTCACAGTACAGCTATCAAGGCTGTATGTCCAGGGCAGAGGGTTAATGGTTAGTTGTTTATGAGAGTCATTGGTGTAGTGCTCTTGGGGCCTCTCGTTGGAAGACTGTACCATGTACTACGTAGCCCGAGTTCTCTGCCGTTCGAGAGCTAGGCGGACATCTGGACGGTTATGATCGCTCTCTACTCGACACCACTCCGTTTTCAATAATGAAGGTGCTCGCGGGTTTCATCCTGTAGTGTGTGAATTATTGGTTAATATGTGAAATATTTGTTATCGGCGAACTCGAAAACGATCAAAGTAATGGTATTTAGCGTCAAACATAGAGTTATTGTTGTATCAGAGCGGGAATCTTTGCCTACCCGGTGGTAGAAAGCAATTCCGTGTTTTCACAATGCAGTTATCTCTGACGGCAGATATAGACGAAAATCGTTCAAATGCTTGTCTAGCTCTCGAACGGTAGAGTACTTGGGTTACGTACCATGATACGAACTCAGAATCTATTTACTCTATAACTAGTATTTTTATGTATTAGTCTGTTAAATTGTAGTCCGTTGTTATTTTTATTCCATGCCTCTGTGTTTGCTATTTTGGACTTTTTCTGTACTCCCGGGCCACTCATGTTTAGAAATGTCCGCGTGTATTCCCGGTTATTATCTTGTTCCCGCATACTATCGAAATAACTGATGGACCGTGTACCCGTATCAATCTATAATTACTGCGGATGATTTGTGACGTGATCATTTGTCAGATATTACAGGAAAATTAATTTTTTATCACAAAGGAAGTAGTCTGCCATTTGATTTGTTAGCTATCTGCCAGGTGATTTGAGAGCTGTAGCCAATTAACTTGCAGGGAATATGAGTAAATTGAGATTTATGACATCACGGATTTTTTTTAGATCTACATACATGCACCTACATGCCATTATACTAGCGGTGATAAAACAAACAAAAAACCAGTTCTTTTTCACAGCTATTTCTATATTGATTTTTTTTTAATTTGTAAACATTAAAATATTATTACGGCTTATAGACGAAATCGGATAAAAGCCAATTAAATCGTGGGCACCGGAAAGTATGACTGTGGTGTGCTACGTTTCTAGGGGTTCGAGTCATGCTTTCCTGGAGAAGAAGTGTTTTTGTTTAACAACACCACTAGAGAACATTGATTAATTAATCATCGGCTATTGGATATCAAATCTTCCCTGGAGAAGACATAGGCCTAAATTGAAAACAAGAGAAAATTTGCTTTGAGAATTTAACAAACAAACCAATATATAAAAAGTAAAACAACTGATTTATGTACATTAAAAAATTATGCCGCTAAATAATACTCCTATCTTTTGTCAATTATTAAAAAATATTGTCAGAAATAATGTTTATACCTTAAATTATATCAGTCCAAACACAAAAAAAAAAAATAGAATCAAATAATTTCATTTGCTTTTATTTATAAATTTATATTTGTGTAAAATCCAATAGACTTCTTCTCCGTATTAAAAGCACCTCTCCACATCTGCACCAAGAACTGCGTCTGAATAGATATTTTTATTTGGAATGGGATTTAGATTTAGATTTAGATTGGAGTTCAAGCAGCCATTATCGACAGGTTAACGTTTGACGTCACATTTTGAACTTGAACAGCGTTTCCACAAGAACAAAAAAAAGCAACAAAAAAAAGCAAGCTGCTATTTGAATGGCTACTGTAGGACTATTTTGTATTGCATATGTTTAGCCAAGGATAGTTCGAGAAAAGCACTCTTTACGCCGGGGCCGGACGTAGCTCAGTGGTACAGCGCTCGCTCGATGCGCGGTCGGTCTGGGATCGATCCCCGTCGGTAGGCCCATTGGGCTATTTCTCGTCACAGTCAGTGCACCACGACTGGTATATCAAAGGCCGTGGTATTTGCTATCCTGTCTGTGGGATGGTGCATATAAAAGATCCCTTGCTGCTAATCGGAAAGAGTAGCCCATGAAGTGGCGACAGCGGGTTTCCTCTCTCAATATCTGTGTGGTCCGTAACCATATGTCTGACGCCATATAACCGTAATTAAAATGTGTTGAGTGCGTCGTTAAATAAAACATTTCCATCTTCCATCTTTACGCCGAGTAGCAAGACATTACAATGTTGATATCCTTGAGTTTAATTAGGTCTATATGGGATAAGTTGATTTGTAGTTATTTATCATAAAGAAATATAAGAGGAAAACGCGAAATAAGGCATTTTAACATTGAGAAAGAACCGTTAAGGTAATATATTGAATGATACAAGCAAATTCAGAACATAAAATTAGATTGACAGAAGAAAATTAGAAATAAAGAAGGAGGAATATTTTATTTAACGACGCAGTCATCACATTTAATTACGGTTATATGGCGTCGGGCATATAGTTAAGGACCACACAGATATTGAGAGCAGAAACCCGCAGACAAGATTGTACCTACCACAGCCTTTGTTACACTAGTTGTGGAGCACTAGCTGGAATGACAAATAGCCCAATGGGATCCTAGACCGACCACCGGCCTCAGTGGTGTCGTGGTTAAACCATCGGACATAAGGCTGGTAGGTACTGGGTTCGCAACTTGGGTACCAGTTCCCACCCAGAGCGAGTTTTAACGACTCAATGAATGACACCCTCTTCTTTCTCACTAACCAGTAACCCACTGTCATGGACAGACAGCCCAGATAGCTGAGACGTGTGCCCGGGACAGTGTGCTTGAACCGTAATTGAATATAAAACACAAAAATGAGTTGAAATGAAATGACATAGACCAACTGCGAGTCAGGCGAGCGCCCTACCACTGGGTTACGTCGTGCCCCGGACAAATACAGAAGAGAGAAGAAAGATTATTTCGAAACCAGCCGTTATGACGATTTAATTATACTAATTAAGAAACATTTTGTTTAATATATATTTTAGCAACATGGTCGCGTAACTGCCAGTAGCAAACTTGATAACCCCTCTTCATTTGTTTTGTCGTGTTACAATAATAATATACATTGTTGGAATGACTAGAATTAAGATGCATTACTCTCCATGTCTCGGGAAGTTAATGCGTGATTTACTAGTTAGTTCTGGTCGGCTAAGCACAAAGCCGTAATTTTAGAAACACAAAATAATCGTTATAATTAGCGGAAGAAAAAACACACACTGTCACTGTGCACGGGCCACATCAATCTGCATTGGGTGCACTGGAATGAGTAACCGACCTCTCGGTGGCATTGTTTGATGTCTAATGCCCCACTGCGCCGTACCGGAAGTGACAAGTGTCTTTTCATACTCTGGCAGCCGTTTGGTGCGCCCCGAACGCTTGGAGCGAGGCGTTGCAAGCAAATATTGAATTTGCTTCATTAGAGGATATTAAATTTCTCATCCTCATTAAGAATATTACCAATTCTCGTGCTGCTAATGACAATAGGAAAAGAACCCAGCGGTTCGTGGTCGTACCAAGGTCTGATTTCATCATTGCAGTAACGCATACAGATGATCGCCGTGTTGGGGCAAAACCATCCGAGTTCAAAATGTCATCCCGGTGTTGTTAGTATCTAATGGCTTTAATATGTGTGGATTATTTCATGTAAAAAACAAATAAATAATAATAATAATAATAATAATAATAATAATAATAAACCATTCGTTGAGTTTGCACTGTATTGACTATATATTAAAATTTATATAAGTAGCTTATTTTTCAACAAAACAATATGGCACCACTACAAGTTTACACGCGTTTTTACACCCGCACGCACGCATTCACACACATATATTGGTGTTATATTCTTCGATTCCTTTCTTTATATCAATCCACCTAACTTCGGAATTATTCAAGTATTTCAAGTTCAATTTAATTGCAGTTGCAATCTGTAAGAGTTACACTATGTCTTACATATGTAAGCATTAGTAAGCTTCAAATTTCAAAAATTAGCGACGGACAGTACATTGGTAAAGTCTTTTGTATGGTTATTCAATGCAAGCAATTTTACGGATAGTTAAACATTTAATCTCATAACTAATTTTCTTTGTAGGAGTTCTTTGTTTTGAAATCAGAAGAGCGGTTTTTTGTAGTTTACTTCTTCATTTCTCAGTATTCCTGCCATGGCACTACCAGGGTTATAAGTCTGGTATACGTCGTTCGGAGTTTTCTTTAGCTCGAGTTTCCTGTAGCCCGACAACATATAAACAGAGGAGGGCTAGAGGACACTCGAACTATGTTTCCTTTAGTATCAGGCTGACTTTCATAGATCACTCTGGTCAATAAGATATAATAACATTTATACTAAAATGACTTGATGGGTGGTCCAATGAAGAAGAGTCTTGGGAAAGGTCTTTATAAAATGTTGATGATGTTTTATTTTCATTTTGCCATCAAACATTCAGCTATCCATAGACTGCTCACTGTTACTAATTCGCCTGCCGTCTGTCTGACAGTTGTTTTCAGTATCTTCCACTCGACTAACAACTAATCAATTAGTTTCTGTAAAGCACATCGATTCCCTGACGTGCAAGAAAACGTACATATTATAATATAAATTGATCACCACTCGGGTCAAACTAATAACTTGTATTTACTGCTAATTCCGTCCTGGTCATCCCTCCTCTGAAATCGGAACTCCTGTCTGTGGTGCGCTGTGAAGGAAATTGTGTTTGAAGCACAAGCGACGCTGTTGGCGTGGCCCGTTATTGATCGCTAGACCGCCGAGAACGCTGTGCAGATAGTTCCACGCCGCTGTAGTAGAGTCAGCACTGTCAAGGTAGGCGCTGTGACATCGCCAGGTCTGTGGTCGCGAGTCGTGTGGTGAATCTCTCGTCACGACATCAAGCATGGTGATAAAAGTTCATTATCCTCACACTGGATGGACAATACGCCGCGAGCCGTATTAAGCCGCTGTGACACGAGTCGTCGTTCAGCCAGCAAGGTGGGTGATGTTTTAAGTCTTAAGTCTTCTCATGTGTGCAGAAGTAATCTCGTTTCCAAGTCTTAGTAACCCTGGAATGTTGTGATGCAACTGTATTATATAACATTAATAGGCTGTCAATGTATCAAACACTTCTTTTAGGGGATTAATATACTTTCTTTGAAACAGTCCGAAAGAACCACCATATATAAATTATTATAGTGTTTAATGCATACTGGAACATAGAATGGATTGATCGTCGTGAGCTAGAGCAGAAGGAATATTACCTAAATAGAGATCCACCTACTTACTGTCAATAGTTATGATAAACACTTGATAGACCAAGCCGGCTGTATAACACACTGAACATATGGATGTAAACTGTAGTTACTGTATTACATATACAATAATCACATATGTATGAACTAAATTGAACTTTATCCACAAACAGGCCGTAGTTTGCGTAATATGAGGATATTTATACACAATACTCGCTGACCTAATTTGAATGAAATACCAAAGCTATGTACGTGATAAGTAAACGTGCTTTCTCAATATAATATACACAAAACACACATGCACGAACGTACACACATACTAGAATCAACCAAGGGTTCCGTGTAAGTTGAAACTGTGGTATTCTTGTATAATCAGTCTCAATCTAAATCAAACGTTTACACCATTAACTATCCTTTTTTAAAGTTTAATTATTGTTTTTATATATATAACAAAGATACTTAAAGAGTAAACCATCTTTCGAGGATCAAGGCAATATTTTAAAGATGAAAATAAAGAAAACAGACATTTGTCTTTGATAATATTGATACCAAATTTGAGAAGAGAGACAGCCGGGAAACGGGCACCATCTGTTAGTGGCTGCACTGTGTCGCTGTACATTTGAATATAAACTTCTAACAGGGGTCAGTTTGCAGACCTTAACATCGCTCTGAAAGAAGGGGTCAGTCGATATCAGCCACTGTCGCGGCCTCAAAGTTCCAACGAGGGGTATGGTGACAGTATACATTTAAAGACGCGACTTCTTTAGAGAACCAATGGTATTTTATAGGCGGTTTTTATCTGCCAAAAGAGGGGAGAAAGACAACCCGTTGGATCTGCACCTTTAATATGTCACGCAAGTTCAAAGTCAGTTTCCGCTAATTGTTTCAAACATTCAATTTTTAAAATATAAATCCTAATCCGCATCCGTTAAAAAACTGATCAATATTGTAACCTTTTGTAGGTTAATCTGGCGTATTCTTCATAAATACAGCGACATCTCAATTGTTCTTCACGTTATTATTAAAAGGTTTTAGCATAAATAGACATTAATATTATGGACTTTTCTTAACTTTGGAAGTAACGCTATATATTAAGCGACATGCAAAACAACTCGGTTAGATAACAGTGAACGGCAGTGCGAGAGGACTGCTGGTAAGGCTTGTGTTGTGACGCCGCGGTGTGTTTGGAAATGTAGCCATGTCGGGCTCGTTTGTCGAGAGAACACCTGTCCAAATGTACGCCAGAACGACGAGCAAACACATCGATCTGTACACAGCGTCAACAGATCGGATCCCTGGCTTTCTGCTAGTCACACCTGTCAGGTAAACCGTTCTTCTGGTCCGCGTCTTTGTGCCAGGGCGACGCACTGTTTACAAATATGTAAGACTCGTCTGTAGTATGAGTATAAATACTAATACACTATTTGCTGTCCTTGACTAGTAAGGTGAGAATCGGTGCTGAGGAAGGATGTACTTGAGTCTATGTATAGTGAATGGAAATACCTGCTAAACAGTTAGATTGATTTATAAACAGTGTGATGAACATTCCTTTATTGGCGCAGTCGTAGATCGTATCTCAGTGTTCCTGGTTCAAATCTCCTTAATACAGGATTAGCCACTTGTTTCATTTGGAAAAGAACGGAAGAAATGTTTTGTTTAACGAAGCGCTTAACACATTTTAATTACGGTTATATTAATTGTGTCGGGCATATGGTTAACGATCACACATATAATACTCTTTTCGGATATTTTATATGCACCATCCTACAGAGATGTTCCACTTAATGCCTTACTTGTTGACGTTCTTAAAACTTAACATTTTCTTGAGCGGGTTTGGAGTTTCGAAGCTCCGAAACCCTTCGACTGCATACGCGTTTAAAGAATAAAAATCACAAAAACAAAATATTAAAGCAGAAAAAATAACTCAGAATCATGATGCGGATAGTGATGATGATGGTCGGTATGTCATGGGAAAGATTTCCGCTTGTTACCTCCCATTATATTGACACATGTATAAAGAGGGAACCTCACCCTAACCCTAAAACTAACCTCAACACTAACAACGGGGGGGGGGGGGGGGGGGGGGGGGGGGGGGGGACGACGGTAGGATATTTCACCATGCCACGTTTCGTACAGTTCGTTTCCATGATATTAAGTAATAAAAAAAACCCTCTAAATTAATGCGAGTTTATTTGTTACTTTGCGAAACAGACCGTTTCAAATTGTTCAGTCGCCAACTGTTAGATGCCTAAGGGCAACTGGCAAATAACTCTTGATTGAAATAGCTAATGGTCTTGGGCACACAATGCGGAACACGAATCAAATAATTTCATCGCAAGATGTCATGTTTAATTCAAATGAAAGCTAATGTTTTCTTCCATTATGCAGCGTAATTTCACCCACCACCAGTCTTAGCAAATTTGCATCGTTTTATTTAAAGTGTGCGATATAGCTTTGCTGTTGTTATTATTATTATTGTTTGTTTTGTGTGACGTACTGATAGATCGCTCACCTGGGGTGCGAAGGGTGATAGAATCAATCGTCCTTTAGTGACCCGTTGGCTCCACGACTAGTATATTAAAGTGCGTGGTATGCGCTGTGCTGTGACACCCGTCTGTAGGAAAGTATATATGAAAGACGTCAGCTGTGTGGTCTGTGTCACTAAACGGGTTTCCTTTCTCACTGTCTAGTTTAAGTGTCGCAATAAATAATTTTGAGCACTAAGAGTTCGTAAAATATTGGTGTAGTGTATAGTACTGATAACCACGAAATCTCGATATCTTTCCAAACGGGCGGATACATGAGTTTGTAAAGGTGGGTAACAAAATTCCAAAAATGGCAATTTGAGTTTGTCCGCGGCAAATGAGTCGAGCTCTCAAAGGGAACGAGGTCTGTCATGGCCGGGTGGGGGTGTCATGGCCGGGTGAGGGTGGATTCAGTGGCATGCTTCCCGGAACATTTGAAAAGAAAGATGTTCGGAAACGCATTTTTAGGTCAAATTAATGTTGTATATTGTGGATGATTAATTTAAAAGAAATGTAATTAAGAAGGGGACTTCAAACGTGTGAGGGTAACCCACCTCTGGGTCCACCATTAGTAAACATGAGTAGTCGCCAACTTATACACAAAAACTGATGTACAGCATCCTAGATTAACATGCAACAATGTGATTAACAGCATTCTCCTCATCCTAGTAATGCATTACATGCTTAAACAATCGAGGTTTTATTTATCTAAAACGTTCATTGGCTGACTCTGCATACGGGCTCTTTGATCTGTTATTTTAGTTCCTGACATGAATTAGTTGACAGATTCTCGCGTGTTGTAGTCCGCTGTTTACACCGTGTAGCTCGTCTCTGAAGTCTTTTGATGTTGTGTCATTGCTTGGATGGATAGTGGGGTTTTTATATACAGTATATAATTATATATAGTTTATGGTTCGTCTGTATCGTTAAATAAATCTATACACTCTCCATTTCTCCAGTGTCTAGTGATGTCACGTTTTATTTTCCGTCTTATGACATTGAAAGTAATATAGGCCTACTTCAGTGAGAAAAGAAAAAGGAATGTTGATAATACGGGAGCACGTTACAGTAACTAGTTTGGTGTTTAAAGGGGCTATGTCAAAGTTGAAATAATGACGGTTTCCACCAAAAGTATTTATTAATTTTTGCTTTGAAACATAAAGTTTATACCTTCATCCATATATCTATAAAAAAATTTTTACAACCAAATACTTCCATTTACTAGTAGAAACACCCATAACATTTTAGGAGGAATCTTGAGTGTTACACGCATCAACTAGTGACGTCACTGTTTTACAAGTACACATTCAACAAACTTAAGTTTACCCATAATTCTTTGCAGTCAACTAACAAAGAAACAAATATAGTGGCCTTACTACCGTATATTTAGCCACAGTCTTCGGGAAACCCCCTCTTGTCCACCAGTACAAGACTTTTAAAAATTATTATTCTTGAGTTAATCAAGGAAAGATTATGCGTGAGATGGATTAATTTGTAGTTATTTATTAATAAATGTAAAAATAACGAAATATTGTATTTTCAAGATTAACATAGGACCTTTAACATAATGGCTAGTTTCACATTCCGTCGAGAGCGGGGTGGGAGGGGAACGCCGCTACCGCTACGTAGACTACTCGTGCCAATAAAGCAGCTGGGTATCTTTTATATGCACATCCCCATAGACAGGGCAATACAAACCACAAACTTTGATGTACCAGTATACTGAGGGTGCCAGACCCTGCGACCTATCATACCGCAGGCGAGTGTTCTACCACTGATATACATCTCACTGTGATACAATCGTTCGTACGATCAGTAAACCTCAGCGGACCCGTTGAAGTATGTTCCGTTACAACCAATGATCCACCACTAGAATACCAAAATCCGTGGTATGTGCTGTCCTCTCTGTTTATACAAAATCCCCTTGCCACCAAGAGCTTTTCCAGAATTGATAACATGAGAGGCTCTTTGAGCGTTCAGAATCTGGTGTCGGCTGTAATAACGTTATGTTCGTATTAGTGTGTGATAAAAGCAAGTGGAATTAAATAATGAAAAAAAAGGACATCATTCCTACGCAGTTATGTATAACTCGGCCTATGAAGGAAAAACACCCACAACACAAAACCAAACGAAATGAATTCTGTTTCTTGTCTGTATCAGTGATTAATTATTTATTCTGTATCTTTATCACCATGGGAATCCGACACGAATGTCCATCCGTAGGTTATTAATGAATGCATCTCTCGCCGTTCCTCTTGCTAAGCACTATGACATTTTCAAACACAAAGGACACTTTAATATTTCCACCTTGGACTGCAATTTCAAAGTTTATTGTCAGCAGAGAAAACAAGATTGATTGATTTTCTTATTTAGACTGCATTAATAAACGCGAGCCGTCAACAGAACTCCAATTAAGCAAGAGTTCGCTTGGAATGGTATTGGCATGCTACCGATCGGTGCCATCGTCCTTAATGGCGGTGTGTTTGTCACAGAATGCTGGATCTCTAATATGTGTGGTGGGATTTTGAAAACAGAATAACACCCGCACAATAGAACACAGTTGGTGAGATATTTTATTCATGACATAGTTAGAAGTGTTACACATAGTTACGACCAAACGTATCAGTTAGTTTATACATACGTACATAATAGCAGTTATTATTAATTGCATTTCGTTTTGAGCAACATTCATTCTGCTCCAGCATAACAAGGAAAACCCCATAACACTGATAGTTAGTCGGTTCCTAGTCTATATAACCCAGAACAATACATAGCCAACATAACTGGGGTTGGGACGATAAAAAAAGGATCAAGTAATGTAGGGTTTTCCCCAATTAGGCAAACGTGTGGGGGAGTGGGGGTGGGGGTGGGGATGGGGGCAAGGGGCCCCCAGTTTCCCCTGCTACTGTCCCCAGAAAGCTCAATAAGCCATGTTGTATAACCTGAAACTCATGCCACCGAAACTCCCTAATGCATGTACTTTCACCCCCAACCATCGAACTGACAGTGCCTCCACCCCCAAACAATTTCAAATACACTCCGCGGGTCCTGGCAAAAATGGCACTTACAATAATAGTTTTTTTCTCTCTTTTGAATAGGGCAAGTCTCGATAATTTAGACTGTAAATAAGTGTACGTCTAGAACACATTGGTTGTGAGTTTTCTCTGAATGTTACATGTCAAAATTATCACAAAGTTTAACATTCAACACAGTATTCGATGATTAATTAATCAATGTGCTCTAGTGGTGTCGTTAAATAAAACAAACTTAACTTTATAAATGATCCCTTGCTACTAGGGGCGAGACGTAGCCCAGTAGTAAAGTGCTCGCTTGATGCACAGTCGGTTTGGGATCGATCCCCGTCGGTGGGCCCATTGGGCTATTTCTCGCTCCAGCCAGTGCAACACGACTGGTACATCAAAGACCGTTGTATGTGCCATCCTGTCTATGGGATGATGCATATAAAAGATCCCTTGCTGCTAATCGAAAAGAGTAGCCCTTGAAGTGGCGATAGCAGGTTTCCTCTCTCAATATCTGTGTGGCCCTTAACCATATGTCCGACGCCATATAACCATAAATAAAATGTGTTGAGTGCGTCGTTAAATAAAACATTTCCTTCCTTCCTTGCTACTAATGGTAAAATGTAGCGAGTTTCCTCTGAAGACTACTTGTCAGAATGAACAAATGTTTGACATCCAATAGCCGATGATTATTTAATCAATATGCTCAAGTGGTGTCGTTAAACAAAACATTTACTTTTGTCACTGCCATAGGGCAACGACAACAAGTATGGCGCTTGCACGTCACTGATCACGTGCGTAATGTGTTAATACTTTTTTTTGGACACCACAATGACCGTCCATTCCCCGTTACGCGAGGTGTCAATACCACGTGCTAATGAAATCCATTTACCTCGCTACCCGCACGTAATAACGGGTTTCATACCACGGAGTTTTTGTATTGCTCAGTCCGCCCGATTGTAACAGTAATTGTTACCGTTCTTCCGACACCGCAATATGGCGACGGAAGCCTACCACCAGTCACCGTCGGTATGTTGCGTCATAATAAAAGGTTGGCAGAGTATCAGTTATTTACGGACTATAATGTAACGTGTCGTGTTATAAAAGAGCTGAATCAGAATAGGATGAATTACTGATTATGGCCAACTAACAACTAACCCACTGTCCCAGACAGACATCCCAGATAGCTGAGGTGTGTGCCCAGGACAGCGTGCTTGAATCTTAATTGGATATAAGCACGAAAATAAGTTGAAATAAAAAAACCGATTACGGTATGTGATGTGTTAATGGCGCTGACAATGCAAAAAGCTTTTGACACTTGAGAACAAAACGACAATGGAATAGTTAAAAGTTTGTTTTCTTTAACGACACCACTAGAGCACACTAATTTATTATTCATCAGTTATTGGATGTCAGACATTCGGTCATTTTTGACAAGTAGTCTTAGAGGAAACCCACTCCATTGTTTTCATTAGCAGTAAGGGATCTTTTATATGCATGTTCCCCACATATAAGACAGAACATACCACGGCCTTTGATAGACCAGTCGTGGGCTACTGGTTGGGGCGAACACTAGAACAAAAACAATAAGAGAATGGGTCCACCAAGGTGGTTCGATCCTTCAACCCAAGAATCTCCTACGAGCGCACAACAGACGTAGCTAGACCCAGCCCCACAATGGAATAGATATCATCACAGTAGACTGGTACTAGTATAGCACAAGGGGAAACCTCCAAAAACTTCTTGATGCCAAAGAATCTACAGTTTAAAACAACACATTTCCTGGTCAGGTGCACGCATTATCCCTGCCTCTTACCTTATTATTTAGCAGAAACGAGCGAATACCTGAGAAACTAGCACAAAACGTTTATTGAAGCTCTCTTTCAATAATAGTATGTATTGGAATATATGGAAATGCACCATAGAAGTCAATGATTTGTTTTTCTATTTAATTTTAAACATATTTCCTTATCAAACATACAAACAAAACAAACCCCACACAAGCAAACAAAAAAATAAAACAATAAACAATGCAAGCTAAACAACAAAAACCAAAGTAACAAAAACATGGCGTGACGTCACATTGGTTTGTATCAAATGGAATATACATTGTATTTAGTGTCAGTGAATGTTGTTTCTTTTTTCTACCATGCTGGTTCTTCAAGGCTGATATCTACAGTACTGCTATATAAAAAAAAAGCCACGATTAATTCATGTTTGACTCTAACGATCTATTAATAAGCTAATCATCTAAAAACAGTGTTCTTTCTCGAGAACATCAGTCCTTGGGGTGAGATTTAGTGAAATGTGACCTCGAAAACTGAATTATGTCCAGCTAACAGACCAAATTTTCTCCCTAGGGCTTTCGAGATAAAAAGTGAATGTCCTTTTATGACAACGGCCCCGTCCCCTCCCACTACCAGCATTAAACTATTAAAAGGCTGGGTACGACCGTTGTTATTGCAGATTACTAGTTGAATGATCTTTGTAATTATGCAACCCACAATCCACTGCCGAAGTTAAGCCATGATGTTTTACAATAACTATATATAAAATATAGTGAAATGTTATTACTAACATGGTAACAATATATAGAACAAAGTTCAACTCCCACGCGAAAAGTTTGTTTGTTTTCTTTAAATACACCACAAGAGCACATTGATATATTAATAATCAACTATTGGATGTCAAACATTATGTCATCGTGTCAGAGGAAATCCAATACATTTTTTCCATAGCAGCAAGGGGTAATTTATATGAACTTTCCCACGCACAGGACATACCGCGACCTTTGATATACCAGTCGTGGGGCAGTGGATGGGACACGTGTCCACCCCCACGCGTAATATTATGTTGCGATTCGTGACCTTTCAAGTTTATTGAATGCTATATTTCCTTGTACTCTTGTCATGAACAGGGCTTCCTTCATAACAATGACAATGAAGTCTCGTCTTTTGTTCCATAACGTGGCGATTAGAGCGATCGACATCTGTCTGTAGTTGGGCTGACGTCTTGAACTGACAAGTTTGTAGAAGAGAATGTCATTATTCGCGGTACGGCTTGATAGGCTGGGGATGCACACTTGGAAACTAATTGCTAGTTCACTCGGTCTGACCCCGGAACTGGCCGTCCACGCTAGGTTTCGCTCCAGTCAGATGAGAAGACAGCACGGTTCTTGCTCTGACTATTGCTCTCACTGCCGTAACCCAATTACCACGCTGTTTCCAACCTCGATAACGGGCGATAAAATAATTCGACACGTTTTTCATTGTTTTGCCTGAAGCCTCCTTTGTTTTTAATCATTGCTGATATTGCTTTTGCACCCCAAAGTCACCTTAGCTTTTATTCACTCAGCGTTTCAGGCTGGAGACTCCAAATATTGAGACTTCCGGCTGTATGCAAATTACGGTCTGAAGCAATTTCCCACAATGTAAAATAGATTGAATAAACACAAACGTCTTACTCTTTCGCTATCTCTCGGAGCTAGCCGCGTCTAGGAGACAATCAGAATTCACCGAGTGAGATTGTTTGAAAACATTAATCTTTAATTCCGCTCAGAGGAATTAGTTTTACAATAATATCTGTCTGAGGGATATTGATTCCATTTAGAACGGCCAATTACAATCGGTAATCCCACCCCGACTCCAGTACAATTTAATTAACCGTAAAGTTTTGCGTTTTATTTGAGAATGTTTCTCACAGCACGAAGCGACCAGACATAATTAACAGCTTGAACGTCCTCCTCCGCCGCCATTGTGTCTTTTGTGCTTTGTGAACATCAACACGTCCAACATTAATGTAATGATGAATGTAATATGAAAACACGCCCGCTTCGTGTTCAGAAAACTGCCTTTTATTAGGCATTGTATATTTAATTTCACTGTCGTTCTTATTAACACATTTAACGGACGTGGCAGAAAGCATTGCTGTTTGACATCACCGGTTTTCGTCATGTTCTCTTTGTCGTCACGCCGAAGTGAACGTGTAAATCAATGTCACAGAGATGTTCAAAGTCTGCAGAATCAGATAGAGTTAGGCATGTGTAGCAGACGAAGACTGATTATGAAAGACATGTAAATATCAGGTTCCAAATAAACAGTACATAGAAAATTTCGGGGTTACGTAATTCTGTCTTATTTGTTGTTTTGTCTGCTCATATCAGACAAAACTCAGAACATATTGACGTAACATTTTAAAGGGACATTCCTAAGTTTGCTGCAATTTTTAAGATGATATCGACTAATAGAGACTTTTTAACGATTGTAATTACATGTCAAATATATTTTTCTGCTTAAAATATTAGTGGCTGTATATGTTTCTGATCGTTCTAATATTTGTATTAAGTTAAATTTCATTTTATTTCCTAAAATATTATTTGTTCGTACGTATGAAATTATTTGAAGTCAAAATCCAGTTTGGGCTTCTTACAAATATTAAGACGACCAGAAACACATTGAATATACTGACACTGATATTCTAAACAAGAAAATATATTTAAATGTAAGTTTACTCGTAGAAATATTTTATTAGTCGGAAACATCTTACAATACAGCGAACTCAGGAATGTCCCTTTAAAGACTTCCTTTTTATTTTATTTTCCCTTCCATATGTATAAATATATTTAGAGATGCAATTTCAAATTTTTTAACTTTTGTTTTCTTTAACGACACCACTACAGTGCATTGATTTATTAATCACCGGCTATTGGATGTCAAACATTTGGTAATTTTGACATGCAGTTTTAGAGGAGAGACTCGTTACGTTTTTTTATTAGTAGAAAGGGATTTGTTTTTTTGCACAAACCTGACAGGATAACATATTCCACGGCCTTTGATCAATTTTTAAAACTCAAAATGCTCATACAAATATCGCACGAGTAGTTTTAGTCAAATGCAGGCTTTCAAAATTTGTCTGCGTCAGATTGTATCTCAGTGGTTATATCAATATGCAATAATTTGTAGCATCGATTCTCCTTCCTTATCATCATCATCATCATCATCATCACCACCACCATTATATCATCATCATCATCATAATATCACCACCATCCATCATTTTTGTCATCATCAACGTCATCGTCCTGGCTGCCATCAGCCAAGTTCTACAGATGGCAGTATCTAGCTGCAATGTGTGAAGACTTCAGCACACACGGTGTTGGCTTACCTCGCTTGCTCTCTATCAGTTCAGAGGACGAAGGAATGTTTCATCACCGTAATGTGCAGGGGCATTCTAATATGACCGCCGGGGGCGACGTACTCCCCGACTCGTAATAAAAAGCCTTTAATGATGCTCATGTCACGGGGACGCGTTTTACTGACAAATGCATCAAGGTTTTTGCCACCTTTTGTTCATTAGATAATTAAGTGAATCTAGCCACTTAGTCCATTTTTGCAGGAATTTGTATTTTCTCAATGATGACTAACTGCGCAAATCTCATTGTTTCTCGGCTTAAAACACGTGATTAACGAGAAGACAAGTGACAAGTGTTTTTATTTGAGCTCGCCTAATATTGCACGCGTCAGAATGGCAATCTGCGTTTTAAAACCAACAATGAATGGGTTTTAGAGCGCTCCAGCTTCAAGACATGCCTAAAAGCCGGACAACAACACGCTCGGGGAATTGGCTTTGATAGAAATACCAAGACAGCAATAAAACAGAAACATGGAACAAAGCTGCGACACAAGACTTGTCACGATTTAAGACTTGTGCAAACAATTCATTTCTGTTACAATGTCTCAGACTTTTCTTTAGATTTATGGAAACTTGATCAAACATGTTGGTGGATAAAAATACCACTACAATGAATGGTGGTTCATCACCACCCGAGCACACTGTTTAAGCTGTTAGGTTTCAAATGAGGAAATAGTGACACTTTGACCAAACAATGATGTAAAAAAAAAAACCCACATTGTTGACAAGCAAGTTACTCAAGTTAAGCAGCAAAATGTCTTTTGTGTGCATTTTCCAAAACCTTTCTTGAAAGATACACAATTTACAAAAAAACACATTTCATTGATGAAAACACCACAACATTTCTGATATCATGTGTCTGAATAAAACATTTTATAGAGATTATATTGAAAGCTACAAATCAATAATCACTTTAAAACCTATTATACTTTCACTTCAAATATTGAAAGAATTAATATCCATTAATTCGATAGTGGCATTTACAAATTTAATAAACTAATACGCGACAGTGTATCTTCAAATTTCATCTCTTATTAATATTAATAAATCTTATATTATTATTCACAATCCTGTAGGGTCGGATCTAGGATTTCAAAAAGGGGGTGGAGGTTCAGGGCTGTGGCTAGCGGGTGGAAAAATCCGGAATAAATTATAGAAACTTAAAGAAAATTCTCTTCTTAACCGTTTAAGGAGTTTTAGACTATTAACTACTCAGTTGCTCCCCCCCCCCCCCAACAAAAAATCCTAGCTACGACCCTGAGGTTGCATCTATGCATGCTTGCAGACCCATATATCTCATTGAGCGATGTGTTTGTGTGTGTGTGTGTGTGTGTGTGTATGTGCGTGTGTGTGCGTGCGAGCACGTGTCTATTTGTACTGAAAAAATTTGCAAAAAATTAAAGGTGCATTTATTTTTTACTTGGCAGCTAAAGTTTTTTTTAACCCCCCCCCCCCCCCTTGATCCGCCACTGAATCCTTTTTTCTAAAAACTTACAAATGTAATATTGAGCGAATGTGATAAAATCCGGTATTTAAAATCTATATTAGATACCAAACTGCTTACTACATATTTGATGACAGTTAAGGAAGTCTTCAAATGACGTGCCACCGTACACGTTCTCGCTAGACGGTTATTTTAAAGCCGTAGTGTCTGGTTTCAATCGTATACAATCAAGTTCTAAGTTCAAATGCAAGCATAACTGCACTTTTAATTCACTCGCGAGTTGTCGTCATTAACGCAAATCGTCAAATGCTTACTAGCCAGTTTGAACAATTCTCGCCATTTTGTAATACCGAGCGGATTCTAGCAGCCACTTCCTAGCAGCCAATTACGCTAGCAGCCAATTTCAGCAGACACGCATGGCGACGTTCTAAACACCGGACTCATACGCCTTTTATAATGTGTTGTGGTGTGGTCTATACAAAACTAGTTGGACATCCTATATTACCGTAGTACAGAAGGATTTTTAAAGTGATACTTCAGATATTATAAAAGTGCTTAATAAAACGGTTAAGTTGTATTTATACGGACATTAGTAACAATAAGACTGTGAAAATGAGTCTTGGTTGTTATTTTGTTTTTGTGTTGTTTTTATATAAAGATACTCTTTAAAACTCTAAAATTCTTAAGTTGTAGTGAACAATAAAAATTAGCATAACAGTGTGTTTAAAAGTGTGAAATACAGGTAACAATCGAAACGTGTATGAGTCCGATGTTTAGAACGTCGCCATGAGTGTCTGCTGATATTGGCTGCTAGCGTAATTGGCTGCTAGAATCCGCTCGGTTTTTGTAATGCAACAATAGCCGAACCATACTATTTTTAGCCCAGTGGGCGCCCGCCAAAAGTGTCCCACTTTCAAAATACTGGGTTTATTTTTAACTTGGAAAAGCCAGTGTAGTGAAACCAATTTGGAGTGCGGCGTCTTATATGCACCAAACGTAATGGGATTTTCTGTTCTAAATGCTTAAATAAAAAAAATATTCCAGGGAATGCTTCTTTAAATTCCTGCCAACTCCGCCATTACAAAACGTTTTTTTTTTGTTTGTTTTTTTCACAACTGAAGTTCAGTACTGTGCTGCTATTGATCGTGTGTCACTTGGAAGTCTCGGCATTCTAGGGTGACAGCGCGAATCCCGGAGAGAAAGCTCCGTTTTATTGCAACGAGAGAAGTAAAATTTATGAGATGAAAGCGACCGAGACGTTTTGTAGCAGTGTCGTCCATCGACTGACAATCGAGGCTTAATTGCACGTGGAGCGCGCGCGAGCGAGTAGCGCTGTACTGGTTCCCGTCAAAGACTGTCACAATGACCGTCTGTGCCCCTCACTAATCTAAAATCGAATATTCAGTTTGAGATGATATAAACTTGTCATTCATGACGAATTTTTACGTGATATAATATGAACATTTGAAACATGTTCCATGATCGATTATCCAGGCAGGGCACGCCTCTCACTCGCGAACGGACCATGTCGGCAAATAGAAAATGCGTCCTTCCGCCGCTTCCGTACTATATGGATACGATTTTGATTATCGTATCTGGTTTTGTGCACGTATTCAGTTATATTTGAATTTGCCTCCTATTCATGTATTTAAAATAACAGATTTTCGCTTCATTACATTAAAACACCATTTTCGTTTTCGTCTCTATTACTCTCCACTGGTTTGAGGTACAGTTTCGTAGATCTGTTAATTAGTGGTATGGGGATCTAACGATTTATATAAGCATTTAGTCAATGTATAATTATGGGCCGAATTTACGAAGCCTGTTGTTTTAATTTATATGCATGTAACTACATTATTATATGTAAGAAAAACAGTCTTCGTACATTCGGCCACTATATGACGTGTAAATATTTTTTCAAAATACTACAAAGCACCTACCTGATAACGCAAATCATATTTAGTCTACACAGTTTGAACAATCTCAGTTTTTATGAACGGTGTCTCATGACGTACTAACGTCGTGTAGCATATAACGAAGTGAGTTTATATTACAACTCATCAAGGTTCAGATCAGTACACCAAGAAATGTGATGGGCCATTGTCTGAAGTCTTGAAATCTGGTCTACAGTTTACGTGTGGTTTTCTCGTCCCGACGATACGAGGTCCAGCTGGATCAATAGACTTTTCATTATCTCTGCTCATCTAATTAGACCTCGACGTAGTACATCTTGGACTGTGTTTCCGCACAGTTCCCAGTTCTGAAAGCACTTGATACGTACACACAGGTCATATTCAGGAAACATCAACCGTCACAGATGTCTCGTCGTCCTAAGAATACTAATATATCTCAGCAGCATAGGCCCGTACTTACAATAAAACTTGAAGTCTGGGACTCTATAATTAGAGTCTTGAGTCTGGACTCATGCTTATACAACTTAAGAGTCAAATCTCTAATGACGTCACACACATATAAGTTGTGTCTGAGACTCTGCCTGAGTGTAGACTCCAAACGCATGATACCTTCTTTTTAAATATAAACATGTTTTAATAGGCTATTAACTTGATCGACCAACTACCAACATAATAAAAAAAGATAGCCTGGCCGATACTCGGGGACATCCGCTTCACGACTAGTGGTGACTCGGGTGACCCTGAGGCTTATATAGCAATGACTTTTGTCATCCGTATGAGTGGCGCATCCCTTCGGATGTAATGCTCACGAGTGCTGGAGGAACTCCTTGAGGACGCCTCGGGACCAGATAATAATCTTCAATCCATTAACTCCTTTGAGATACGTTTCCACCAACTCTCTGGACGGCGGCTGGCGGGCTCTACACTATCATCATCATTCCTTTCCCATCATTCCCTCCCTTCCTACCCTTATCATAACCATACTAAACAAAGCCCTTACCTGCTGTATGGATAACTTGGGGGTGGTCTGGATGGGGGGGGGGGGAGGGGACGCCGTGGTAGGGTGCTTTTGGGTGCGGTAGGGCGTAGGCGGTTTCGACCGATAGTAAGGAGGCCTCCCTTCCCCGGCACTTCCATCCCATGGAAATCCAGACCAGCTGACCTGGGCCAACCCGCTTGTTGGACCGCGGAACCGATTGGGCTCGAAGCCCCCTCTTTGCGAATCTTTAACCTCCAGGGCTAGTAATTAGTAATTATATGTTTAAGTTGTATAATTTAATAAATATATTGTAATACTATCTAATTTTTTGGCCAGCCCGACTTAAATTTGCACCTACTAATTTAATTTTAACTTTCATAACCTGATCAGCCATGATTATAACTTATTATTTGTATCCCTTTTTTTCCCCTGGTGCTCCTAAAATTTAAAGTTTTTATATTAAGATAAGTCTTTGTTATTTACTTTAGAACACTGGTCTTACCATCTAAATTCTTATAACTATCCCCATCATCTCAACTGCCCCCCCCCTTCCCCCACCCCCTCCTGCCACGGAACCCCCCACTGGCGAAGTCAGAGGTCGGATCCGTGGTGGGCGTGCCTGAACCTTTGTGGATATGGGCACGTTAAACGAGTTTCCATTCCATTCCATTAGACTCCAAACGTTTGAGAAGCACGATGCCGGCCCCCAAGTTCAGCCAGCAAACGTTTCGCTAAACCGGCCTCGGTGGCGTCGTGGTTAGGCCATCGGTCTACAGGCTGGTTGGTACTGGGTTCGGATCCCAGTTGAGGCATGTGATTTTAAATCCAGATACCGACTCCAAACCCTGAGTGAGTGCTCCGCAAGGCTCAATGGGTAGGTGTAAACCACTTGCACCGACCAGTGATCCATAACTGGTTCAACAAAGGCCATGGTTTGTGCTATCCTGCCTGTGGGAAGCGCAAATAAAAGATCCCTTGCTGCCTGTCGTAAAAGAGTATCCTATGTGGCGACAGCGGGTTTCCTCTAAAAACAGTGTCAGAATGACCATATTATGTTTGACGTCCAATAGCCGATGATAAGATAAAAAATCAATGTGCTCTTGTGGCATCGTTAAATAAAACAAACTTTACTTTTTTTAACGTTTCGCTAAGGTTCGCGAACTATTTGATTGGTTTCCGACGTGGCCAAATGGTTTACCGTGAAGCGCACAAACCAGTCTTGCGGACGTTTTTCGGTCGCTCTGGCTGAACTCCCCTCTGGTCTGCTTAAAGGGCCATTCCTGAGTTCGCTGCAATTTTTAAGATGTTATTGACTAAAAGAGACTTTTTAACGAGTGTAATTACATATCAAATATATTTTTCTGCATAAAATATTAGTGGCTGTATATTAAACGTGTTTCTGATCGTTCTAATATTTGTACTAGGTTAAATTTCATTTTATTTCCTAAAATATTTTTTTTTCGTACGTACGAAGACAAAATCCAGTTTGGGCTTCTTACAAATATTAAGATGACCAGAAACTCATTGACTATACAGACACTGATATTCTAAACAGGAAAATATATTTAATATGTAAGTTTAATCAATATGTCAAAAACATCTTACAATGCAGCAAACTTAGGAATATCTCTTTAACGACTGTTCTCCGTGTGCGCAGCGTTTGATATGTGTTGTCCTGTCTGTATGAAATACCAGTGCACTATTGGGAAAGGAATGTAACGGTTTCTTGTGAAGAGTATGTGTCAGAATTGCCAAACGTTTGACACCCAATACCTGACATTAAATTAATCTGTGTGCACCAGTTGTTTGTTTGGTTTGTTTGTTTGGTTTGTTTGTTTGTTTGTTTTAGTGATACCACGACTAGAGCACGTTGCTGTGCACCAGAGATGTCGCCAAACAAAAGAAACATTATATTACTGTCTCGAGGTCTTCAAGGCTACAAGGGGTCGCCAAACAAAAGAAACATTATATTACTGTCTCGAGGTCTTCAAGGCTACACGGGATAAAAGGAAAGAAGAAATGTTTTATTTAACGACGCTCCCAACACATTTTAATTACGGCTATATGGTTAAGGACCACACAGATAATGAGAGAGGAAACCCGCAGCCGACACGCAATGGGCTACTCTTTCAGATTAGCAGCAAGGGATATTTTATATGCATCATCGCACAGACAGGATAATACATATCACTGCCTTTGTTACAAGGCAGGATAGAAGTTACTAAAATGTATTTGTAGTATTTTGGTATTCCAGAGAGGATCACCAGTTAAAACGGGATGAGCGTTAAGCCCTTTAAAGGGGGTGGGAGTGTGGAGGTGGTGGGGATCTAAAATCTATTATAAGACTGGAGAGATTCTACAGTTACCAGAGACCACGGCGATACATGCAATCTGATTCTTTGAATGTGACCGCCAACTGTCTGTCGCCTCGTGCAATCAACGTTCATATTCTGTAGCGTACATTCCTCCAGGTTTCTCGTGTGACCACTATCGGTACGTCTGCCTGAGCTTCATCGATTGGCCTGTCGTGTCTCGGTGGCGCGTAGGGCAGCAGTGGACTTGAGATAAGCGAGCGAGCGAGCGAGCTTCCAAGGTGTGAGGACAGAGAACATCTCGGCATTGATCTGGTCGAGGATATCGACGGGTCAGGCGATCGGATTATTATGGCCATCACTGATGAATGATTCAAAGTCTCATGGGACCCAGGGCCAATCAGCCAGCGAGAGGGAGCGCGAGCCAGCGCGTGCAGCAGGTAGTTCTCTTAGCAGGCAGACCACGCTTGGACATGTTCTGACGGATTCCAGGAGATTCCAAACACAAGCAGACGACTAGAATTTAATTTTGGTTTTCATTGTCGGTGAAAGTGTGGATAGTTTGTTGATGGTGTTCTATACTTGAGGTTATTTGTGTGGCGACTTTATTGGTGAATATAGTTTATATATCGGTGTTGGTGATTTCTTTGAATAGCACGAAAAGGTGAGTTGTCACGTTGTGCGTCACGTCTGAAAACAATAAATCACCAGTGTAGTTCGGAGTACATCATACTTTGGTTTTCTTCTTTATACACATGCAAGCACCGCACACTGCGATGAAATCCTATACACCGTTGGAAATTCTGTTCACTGGATCTCTTTGTATTGTTACTTTATATATGATGACCTGTTTAATTTTAACATCCATTCATGTTGGACTATAAATTGTAGTAAATATTAGATAACTGAATTCTTGATACATATTATTATTACGTAACCACCGCTACTTGTAGTACTCGGTGTGGGGTGTTAGCAACTGTATAGCTCAGTGGTAGAAAGCTAGAGGTGCAGTTGGTAATACGACCGACTCCTCTTCACGGACCATTGGGTTTATCGTCATTCCAGCACGACTTTTAAATCAAACGCGGTGATATGTGCTGTCCTGTGTGGAGAAATTGTGTAAAATTATGTAGCTACTATTCGGAAGGAGTAGCATAACGGTGTGGATTATCGCCCCCCCCCCCCACACCTCTCTCCCTCTCTCTCTCTCTCCTCTCTCTCTCTCTCTCTCTGTGTGTGTGTGTGTCTCTCTCACTATGTTGATCAATTAAAACGTTTGTTTACGTTTAACGACACCACTAGAGCACACTGATTTATTAATCATCTGCTTTTGGGTATTCAAAAATATCAAATATAAAGAAATTATGTACATTTATTAATTTGTTTAAGTTATTTATTTGTAAATTTGATTACATTACCTGTATATTATTGTGTGCATGTGTGAAAGTGATTAACTATGTATTGTAAATTTATTCGAATGTTTAATTGTATTATTATTTTAAGCAGTATACTTGCTGCCGAAATGTTTGTAAACCACCTTGAATGTAACACCGATGGTGTTCTGGGTGAATACAGTTCTGTTCTGTTCTTCTGTTAGAGAAACATTGTCTCATCAGTAGCAAGGAATCGTTTATATCCATCATCCCACAGACTGCATAGCACATATCGCGGCCTTTGATATACTAGTCGTGGAGCACTGGCTTGTACGAGAAATAGCCCAATGGACCCACCGACGAGCATCGATCCTAGACCGACCGCGCATCAGGCGAGTGCTTTACCACAGGGCTACGCCCAGCCCCTATCTAGACAAAGTGTTGCAATATTTATATACTTGTATGACACAAACTAACTACAAGTAAGAGCTGAAGTGTCGTTAAAGATACATTAGTATCGTTAATGTGTTAGTAGATAACCACCAGTACCATTAATGTGTAAGCAGATAACCATCAGTAACATTAATGTGTTAGTAGATAACCACCAGTAACATTAATGTGTTAGTAGATAACCATCAGTAACATTAATGTGTAAGTAGATAAGCATCAGTACCATTAATGTGTTAGTAGATAACCGTCAGTACAATTAATGTGTTAGTAGATAACCATCAGTAACATTAATGTGTTAGTAGATAACCGTCAGTACCATTAATGTGATAGTAGATAACCATCAGTAACATTAATGTGATAGTAGATAACCATCAGTACCATTAATGTGTTAGTAGATAACCGTCAGTACCATTAATGTGTTAGTAGATAACCATCAGTAACATTAATGTGTAAGTAGATAACCATCAGTACCATTAATGTGTTAGTAGATAACCATCAGTACCATTAATGTGTTAGTACGTAACCATCAATACCATTAATGTGTTAGTACGTAACCATCAGTACCATTAATGTGTTAGTAGATAACCATCAGTTCCATTAATGTGTTAGTAGATAACCATCAGTACCATTAATGTGTTAGTAAATAACCATCAGTACCATTAATGTGTTAGTAGATAACCATCAGTACCATTAATGTGTTAGTACGTAACCATCACTACCATTAATGTGTTAGTAGATAACCATCAGTACCATTAATGTGTTAGTAGATAACCATCAGTACCATTAATGTGTTAGTAGATAACCATCACTACCATTAATGTGTTAGTAGATAACTATCACTACCATTAATGTGTTAGTAGATAACCATCACTACCATTAATGTGTTAGTAGATAACCATCACTACCATTAATGTGTTAGTACGTAACACCAACTGGGGCGGGACATAGCCCAGTGGTAAAGCGATTGCCTGATGCGCTGTCGGTCTAGGATCGACCCCCGTCGATGGGCCCATTGGGCTATTTCTAGTTTCAGCCAGTGTCCCACGACTGGTATGTGCTATCCTGTCTGTGGTACTAATGGAAAAATGTCACTTAATAAATTAGTATGTATTTAACAACCACTACCGTTAATACTTTAGTACTTAACCACATTTACTATTAACACACCATTAATACATTAATAGACTAGTACTTAACCACAGCAGCTCATCAATTGTGTTTCTTTGCTAATTTTCTCTTACACATTTAGTGGAAGGCATTATGTGACCGCCGCTGTATAATTTGTAACGATAATACATTTAAAGCCTTGGTGACAAGTGCTGGAACTGGCTCAGCCCGGCAGGAAATCAATACAATGGTCAACGACTGACCAGACACTCCCACACACATTCACTCCCGCACGCTGGACACGGCTTGTCGCTTGGTTAGTCCGTGGACAGGATGGACAGTGTTGTAGTTGACGTTAGCTGCCATTGAGTTGGTGCGGTAAGACCGGGGAGTAGGGATTTGCACTTTTTGAAGGGTTGGGGCGCCTTACACTATTGCTGTTCTTTTATTTTGTATGTCATGTCGTGGTTTATAATTAATGTTTAAGATTGTTAATCAAGAATAACAAATCTGCGCCTTGTTTGTATACTGTTGGAAAGAAATAAGGGACCATGTGGTTTGGGTGACCAAAGCTTAATTCACTATTAGAGTACTCAGTAGTTATTCTCTATTCTCGTATACAATACAGAAATGTAATGTGGGACTAAATGTCAGCACTGTGGGACTGAATGTCGGAACTGGGGGACTGAATGTCAGTACTGGGGGACTGAATGTCAACACTGGGGGACTGAATATCAACTCTGGGGGACTGAATGTCAGTACAGGGGGACTGAATGTCAGCACAGGGGGACTGAATGTCAGCATTGGGGGACTGAATGTCGGTTATGGCAAACTGAATGTCGGCACTGGGGGACTGAATGTCAACACTGGGGGACTGAATGTCAACACCGGGGGACTGAATGTCAGCATTGGGGGACTAAATGTCATCATTGGGGGACTGAATGTCAGTACTGGGGGACTGAATGTCAACACCGGGGGACTGAATATCAGTACTGGGGGACTAAATGTCAGTATTGGGGGACTGAATGTCAGCACTGGGGGACTGAATGTCAGCACTGGGAGACTGAATGTCAGCACTGGGGGACTGAATGTCAGCACTGGGAGACTGAATGTCAGCACTGGGGGACTGAATGTCAGCACTGGGAGACTGAATGTCAGTACTGGGGGACTGACTACTTGTAACATGATGCTATCAATGAGAGTTTTGGTTGCAGTCAGTATTGTCTGTTTCTATATATGTGTTCCCTTATTTCTTTCCATCAGTATATATTTTGATAAAATTAGTTGACTTATTATATTGGAAGAGTATTTATACTAGAACTAATAAAAGTAGCTGATTTATTACTTTAAACTGCAAAAATATATGTTCCGATGAAACTAGCAGATGGTGTAGATAATGTATATTTTATTAACGTTATTTTAATCATATATTATCATTGCTTTGGATAATAAATGTTCTGTATGACATTATGTTATGTTTACAGTACTAGTATTTTAATTCTCTGTAACAAAGTTTACCTTCAACTACACTTTTCAAATATGATGTCAAAACTAACCCGTTTGTCATAGATAATACAGTTAAAATGAGGCGTGTTTAGGAGGCCGGGCTCTCGTGGTTTGTCATAGATGATACAGTTAAAATGAGGCGTGTTTAGGAGGCCGGGCTCTCGTGGTTTGTCATAGATAATACAGTTAAAATGAGGCGTGTTTAGGAGGCCGGGCTCTCGTGGTTTTTCGCTAGTCTTGTTATGGCTGTTTGTTTTTAATTTTTAATATTGTTTTAATTCTAATCTTAAATTAATATGATAGGATAGAATATGATGGAAACCAGTCAAATCGTTCACGAGCGCCCACCTTCCTGACGCGCCATATGTATAGTTCCACAACCATTAGTCCTTTCCACCATCCATGAACAATGGGTTTTTTAAAAATAATAATTTCAGTTTAATTTGCCTAAAGAAGAAAAGTAAAAGAGTTTTGGAAATAACAACAACAACAAAAAACCCACACTATTTTTGTGTGCAATTTAGAAAAAGGTTGGCTTAGAAATATATAAGTTGTAGTACATACCACAGTAAGAAAAAAACCGTTATCTGATGGGAAGAACTATAGCTGATAAATTTATATATCTGTATTATTTACACTGTATTTATCGAATTGTGACTGTGTGATCTAAAATAATTACATGATATTATTTCCTGTTATATCACAAATATATGGACGTTAAATATATTGAATCTATATATTATTTTAAGCCTTCCACTTGTTTTGATACAGTCGCAGATTTAACGACTGGTAATCATCTACTTGTGTACTAAGCCGCCATTAACATCGACCACGATCCGCTTACTTGGCCTCGTCTATAAATAATTGATCGCTCTGCCTGCAGGATAAGGTAATTAATTACCTACATTTACAATCCCCTACTATACACTTTACGAGAATAAAACTCGACGTGATTATAACGATTTCAATGGTCGCCGGTGTTTTGAAAAAAAAAAAATTGCAATTGATTTTGAGCTTATTAAGTTTAATAAATTCAAATCGTTTGATAGCAGTTAGGTTTAGTGAAGTAAGTTACGGCATAGCTAATGAGTACGTAAAATATCTATAGAAATATATTTCAAATGGTCTTTAAGAACATTTGAGTACAATTGTGTGTACCGAAACTTGGATGGGGCACGTTAAATAACTAATTAAATTCATTAACAACCTTGTTGTAATTATGAACTTTATGTACTTTTTATGGTAAATCAAAGCTTGACTTGTTTTTAGTATCAAAGAGCCAACAAATTCCACTGCCATACGGTTATCATATAGTTATGCATATATATTATGCATATCTCTGAGTGTCGGGAGGCATTCTATATTGTATTTAAGTATCTCGTCTAGCCTGAGTAAGTTTTCTGGCACATGTCTAAATTCGTGCGCCGGGAGGGCGTACCTGAACCGTAAGTGAACATCAGCACATATAGCGTTCGACTCTACCTGTATGTCTCGATCAGGACGGATCCACAATTCAATTCAATTCAATTCAATTTATTGCATAATACCAAACAAATAGATATTAAAGCCGCACACCCTAGTTCCATCCAGCGAAAATAAATTATAATTTGGTTAATCTACAAACCTGTAACACACTTAGATCACATTTTTATCAAATGGAGTGAAAAAGCAGGTTTTATATCGATAAATACCATGGGAATCCCCATGTCCCAATTGCTTGAAATAATTTTGAAAGTTAGTATTCTGATGTCACCGGTAGATGTCGCTCGAAGCACAACAATGCCTACGTCACGACAAATTTCACAGACTTGGGGTGCGTTCGTTTCACCTCTCCTGGACATGTTCCAACTGTTCTGTCCTGGTTGTATCCCCTCTCCAGATATCGTAGGACTTAGCAAAATTATTGGTTTTAAGGGTTTGTAACGTTTTGTATTGAGATACTTACTTGTCTGAACTTTATTGTTACTGAAATCGGATGTTGATTGCGCGAACCGTGCACGAGAAAACAAACCGAACCAAAATGATAACGGTCACGTGGTATACCAACGTCTGTGACATTGAAATGGAAAATATCCCGTCTAAAAATAGATTAGACCTTGTCTGCTCAACGGTTTTTTCTCAAACGTGCGTCGGTTTTTCAGAAATACGAAAAATGCATTTTGTGGTATTACAAACACCAGGATTACCAAAAAACACTTCAGGTGAATGGAAATGTATATTCTAAATAATAAACGGTAAGTAAAGTGCAATTTTATTTGTGAAAAACTGGGTTTAATAGCGAAAAACAACGCTATAATGGTTAACAACTAGCCGTAACCAGGGTGTGTCCCTTTAAATGGAAAAAAAACACACAAAAACTACTACTACTACTACTACTACTACTACTACTACTACTACTACTACTACTACTACTACTACTACTACTACTACTACTACTAATAATAATAATAATAATAAAAACACCATAAAACAATAAAGATGTTAGGGTGCAGGTCTGTGTTGGCGAGACCGTGCTACGCTACCGGTTCTATAACCTGTCCGTCTGTTGAGCCAATCAAATGACAGAGTGCCCACGTATAGGTTAACCGAAAGTACCTAGTTTACTGCACCATTCACACTGGCTATTTCTCATTTGTCTTCTTTAACGGCCTCTATTCATTGTAAATGCATAATACCACTACATACAAAGCTCGGTAGTGTTTAATATTGGACTATTAAAGGGACACACCCTAGTTACGGCTATTTGTTAACCATTAAGGCGTTGTTTTTCGCTATTAAACCCCATTTTTCACAAATAAAATTGCACTTTACTTACATTTTATTATTTAGAATACACATTTCCATTCACCTGAAGTGCTTTTTGGTAATCCTGATGTTTGTAAAACCACGAAATGCATTTTTTGCATTTTTGCACAAGACGTTCTGTCGAGGATAAAACCGTTAAGCAAGCGAGGTCCAATCTATTTTTAGAGGGGATATTTCCATTTCAATGTTACATACGTTGGTATATCACGTGACCGTTATCATTTTGGTTCGGTTTGTTTTCTCGTGCACGGTTCGCGCAATCAACATCCGATTTGTTGTTGTTCATTAGTGAGATTTTTCTTCACAGTTCGTGAACATTTTCAGTAACAATAAAGTTCAGACAAGTAAGTGTCTCAATACAAAACGTTACAAACCCTTAAAACCAATAATTTTGCTAAGTCTTACGATATCTGGAGAGGGGATACAACCAGGACAGAACAGTTGAAACATGTCCAGGAGAGGTGAAACGAACGCACCCCAAGTCTGTGAAATTTGTCGTGACGTAGGCATTGCTGTGCTTCGAGCGACATCTACCGGTGACATCAGAATACTAACTTTCAAAATTATTTCAAGCAATTGGGACATGGGGATTCCCATGGTATTTATCGATATAAAACCTGCTTTTTCACTCCATTTGATAAAAACGTGATCTAAGTGTGTTACAGGTTTGTAGATTAACCAAATTATAATTTATTTTTGCTGGATGGAACTAGGGTGTGCGGCTTTAACATACATTGTATTTACTTATCCACCAACACGTTTTTATTTTTATTTAATTTATTTTCTAAATCTACAACAGAGGGAATTTATAACATCCTCGGTGACTTGAAATATCTACTGATCTGGATGTAAGTTCCTTTTAAGCTAAAAATCAAAGTGTTTTTTTTTAATTATTGTTAATGGCTCCGAAGCCTTAAATCAATTATATATACCAAAATATCGTTAACAAGCGAGATCTGACGACTGTATACCTCGCTGAATAAAACATTTTTCTCTACAAATTGAATACACATTTTTTGATGTAACATTTTATTGAGCCATTTAGTAGCGAGTGTTCCTTTAAACTAATACAGTGTGTTCCACATGAGTTGTTTGTGTTTTTGTTTCAGTTCACACGTCTGAACATATTACCGTGTATCGTATCAAAGCACACACCACACAATAATCCACTCAACCAGTAATAACGAGTACCACGCCCCTGTTGTTTCATAATATTTATTCAGCATCCCGGGCTGGTACGTAATTAAATTCGTATTCCCCGAACATATCGCAATACAAAGCCCATCTTCCATATCGTGTCTTTACCAATAAAGCGCTTTGTGTCAATTAATCATGATTCATGAGAATTACTAAGTGATGATACATATCATCTCGAACCAAATAAATATTATATCTATCAATTTGCCGTGACAGTCGGGATCTTGCCGGTAATCCCCAACTTAGCCCAGGCATAAAGTATTACCGTGGTGCTTTAGATGAAATGGCGGTGATAACATCGGCTACAGTAGATTTCATTATTATTGATCTACAGACTGGTTTCTCGGCGTAACGCCAATCTCTTACTAACGTAGACTGGCGAGAACGTCTCTTGGTACTAGTGTTTGGTACCAGTAGTATAAGAATAAAGATAGGTGTTTATCATAATATTATACGGTGATCAAAACGTTTTGGACCACTGATAATTTAATGTTAAATATCAACAAATGTAAGGGTGCTGTTATCGTTCTCTTTTGAGGGCAGGGTTTATTTTCTTTCTAAAATATTTCTGAAAATCACATCTAATTTGATAGAGCCATTTGAAACCTAATAAAACTTGTGGAGTATTGATAAAGAAATTATTCAGAACTGTAGACATCGAGGTATTGCCCAGCCAACAAAATGAGGCGAAGTCCAACAATTACTGTTTCTGAACTTTTCTGATGTTGGGATCATCCGACAAGCCAAACACTCCACATTCTGATCACCAACCGCGCTACCGTGTGTCGGTAAGAATGTGATATCTTAAAATATTATTTTTATCAAGTGAGAAAAATATATGAGAAATAACTCAACACCCTCTGATGGCAGTGGACTCGGGAATCATTTGTAATGTCCTACGTTGTTCTGAAATTCCAACTCTAGCTCCTGCTAAACCAATAAAACGTATATAAATTTAATATTAACACAACAAATTATATTCGTAAAAATCCCCTATAAAATCAGTTTATGTAAAGTGGGCGGAGCGCTGCCTTGTCGCTAATGACAAGAAGTAACGATGTGACTGTAGAGTCCCAGTACTCGAGAGTAAACTTGCAGACAATCAACGAACTATTTCAGCCGTCTCTTCTCCCAATAGCGTTTCCCTGTAACTCCGGGCTGCATGAATAGCGCCAGCACGTAAGTACATTGATTTTCAGATTTGCGACATGCTGCTATTTACCTGCATGTCCGCGCTGTCTGCCGTGCGGACGGTTTGTCCAACAGTTTCTGTCTAATCAGCTTTCTCAAATCCCACGTCTAGCAATTACAAGAGTTAACTACCCACCGAGAAATCAACTAACAGCTAGACGTTTTCACAGAATTTCCGAAAGCTTTTAGCTCTTAGACTAAATTCTCAACTGAAAACATAAATTGATAAGGGATTTTTCAATCTGTATTTGAATAGCGGTGAATTCGTTTTGTATCTGTGTGTTTGTGCGTTTATACTAATGGCATAACAGTTTTTGAGGAATGCGCTTTAAATCTTTCAAAAGTACTGTTACTTTTTTTTTTATTAGAAGTTATTTTTCACATTGAATAAAAAAGAGATCTGTTTATTTTTGTTGCTGTTAGATGGGATTTAGACTCTTTGTTGCTTTGCGTATTTTAAAATAATAAATATATAAACGTAGTTCTTTTATTCGTAGATTATTAAGTATAATTTAGTGAAAATGTTGAAAAATAAAAATAAAATAATTTAAATAGTGGAAAAGTTCAAAAACAAATGACAATATAAACCAAAAAACCCCAAACATGACAACTATGTTCTGACAGTTACTGAATTTAATGCTTTACAACTTTTATCAGTTAGACAAATTATAAAATGTTACTCTTTTATCACTTACATTGTGGTCAAAATGATTTTCTATGCTAACCGATCGTTATGACATCTTCCATCTTTTTTTTTTTTATTTGTTTTTCTTTTACTAGTGGGAGAGGAAGAGGGAGGATTCTTTCGTCTATTATTTCACTCTTGTAACGTAATCTCAAAACTCCACTGGCCACATGCTCATTAGACGATTCTGTAAGTGGGCAAGTTAAATATTTGACTTGATGAGGAACATTTCAACTTTTTTTGTTTTTCCCTCGTGCTGTTTTTGGCTAAATCGTGTGACATCGATAGCTCTGGTGAGTCACGATTTTTGGTCTGTTTGCATATGGGGGATCAGGTCGGCGTGTTGCGACAAGTTGCTATTGTTCCGCTGTATTGATGAGAGACGCGCACCACAATGGAGGAAAGAAAGGCACGGAATTGGACAGGGCGAAATAATGATTCAAAAAGAGAAAATATTGAATGTCTTAAGGGTGAATAACATTTGTGATAGTGTTTGGGTCATGTCTGTTATGAAACAGACCGGTATGAAGACACTAGGAAAGAAATGCGGCATGAATTTACCAAGAAACCAAAAATTCACTGAACTGGATTGAATCATAGGCTGAGAAATTGGAAATACAAGTTCTAGTATTGTGTCTTTGTGTAAAGTGAGTTACAATTAAGTTATATTGTGGGATATAAGCCAGGGTTTAGAAAAGAGGAAAACGTGGTAGCAATTCATCACTAATGTTTTGTGAAGTCTAAAGACCAGGTGGCATTGTTTTGTAGGAGAAACACAGTACAAGAAGTACAATGAAAGGAAAACCGTGTTAACTCTTACAACGACTCTGAAGTGAAAGGCGGATAACGTGTTACTGTGACACGAGGTTACGGCACTTACAAGACTTCGTTAGGAGATATTGTGCAGGGTAATGAAACACCTTCTGTGTTGGTGGCAATCGCTGTGTATAATAGAGACACCCCCTTCGTCCTATCTACAGTGTTCAATCAGCTTAGTTTTAGTGTCCATCTCAAGTGTGATATTTTGTAAGATCGATCCTTCTTAACAGACCGATTGTTTTTCTGTCATTCTACTAAGTGCTTTACGAATGTAATATTAACAAACGGTCAAACGTGCTGTCCTGTCTCCGAGAAAGTGAATATAAGACACATCTTGCTGTTGAGTGAAAATAATAAAGCACTAACAGGCACAATAAGTTCCTAAACTGCCTTCCAAGAAGAGCATGCTCGTATCTTAAGTATGAACACTGGAACATAATATAAATATGCTTTTCTGAATCAGTCAATCATTTGACAATTGTTTACATCTATTTGAAGTTGAAGCACGGCTTCGTGGGCACGCTCTCGAAGTTCCCCAGAAAATGTGTCTAAAACGGTAATTTTACCACCCCCAAAATATTCTATTACATTTGGATACATAATTTTAAAAACCCCTACAAATGAGTGCTTAATAAAACGGTTAAGTTGTATTTATACGGATATTAGTAACAATAAGACTGTGAAAATGAGTCTTGGTTGTTATTTTGTTTTTGTGTTGTTATTATATAAAGGTACTTATGGATGAGAAAAAAGTCTTCATGTCTTCTCGTCCCTGGTGACCGTCATCCTCTTAACGTCACGACCGAGACGTTACATGGTGCCACTGCATCCTTTATCCTCTTCTTTGAAAGAAATTTAAACCCGCATTTCTGATCCACTGGTCGAATGCATAACGTGTGAAGTTTGTTAATCAATATATTTGTTGCCGTGTGCTGCTCTATGGCGAAATAACCGCATGCGTAACTCGCCAACAAATCGCCTCGCTTAACGACAACTGATAACCAATTAAAACGATTTCTCGCAAATCGGATAACGTTGCGTCATCACGAAGTAAGGCCACTTGGCAGAAAGTGTCCTCGGAGCTGGAAAATGGGTTTCTTTCGACTGACGAGTCCGGGACAATGCTGATATTAGTGACAGCATCTGGTCACAGAAGGACGTTACTTCGTGACGAAGTCGGGCAATGACAGGACGGTCGAATCTTAAGAATGCGAGTTAACGGGACACCGGTTCCTGGTTACCGACTTGTTATGGCGTCCATTGAGTGCGACAGTTTCTTAATAAATAAATTAATGTGAATTCGTCGTAATTGATGGTTCTTTCCAGTTTTACGTCATTCAATTATTTATGGCGTTACAGATTTTATTGCAGCAACTTCGGGAAACCAATTTTTCAATTGCGGTGACTTTGTGGGAACCGTTTCAATTGATTTTAATCTCTGTGTGACATTTTAATTAAACTTCTGGTTGTTGATTTAAGCATTTTATTTACTTACTATATTTGTTTTGTTTTCTCTTATTTTAGTTATTGTTTTTTGTGTTGTTTTGTTCTGGATTAGACTGAGTTACATTTATTTTAAAATTTAAAAAATCTGTTTTGGTCTTAGTTGAATATATGACGTCATTAAAGAGAATGCCTGATCGATCTGTTATCGTGGTGGCTATATTGAAAAGGTTACCGAGTGCAGTCGTGAAGCCATTGTTGACATGAACACACTACAACGTGCAGCACTAAAAGACGGATAATTATAGACAGTCTGTGATTAAAACATGTCGACATAACAACACACTGAAGTGGGCGGGTATCTGAATGAACTCAGAAAACCCCATTAATACTACTGGATAAACATGTAATCTTGATGATTACAATTTATCGAACATACGCCTGTACAATTTGTAAAGAAATAGTTATTATGGTCCATGGTGTGTATTGTGGTATCGTATTTGCATACATGCAGCTCTGATACATTTGATTAAATAGCGAAATGAAACACAAGCAGAAACCAACAGCATTGCAAAAGGTTTACGACTTTTGAGAAGTGTCAGCAACAGCATTGCAGGTGTCTTGAGGTTTCCAAAGGTTTTCGACCTTGAAATGTGTCAGTGTGATTTCCTAATTCATTATTTTAATGTTTAAAAGCAGATGGAATTTAAGCAGATGAAATGTATATGCTGTGTTATTGTGTCTTGTCACGTGTCAGTGACGTTTGTCTTTATTTGTTGCAGGTCACGTCTTGAGAAGTGAACACAGAAGACATTGATTTTTACAGAGCCGGAATTTCACACTGACGCTTAAAAAGGTGGGTAATGTTGTTTTATTTGAGGCTGACATGTAGCCTGAGGAGCGATCAGTCGTAGGATCGATCGTTCTCGATGGACTCGGTGGGTTCTTTCTGTATCGACCAGTGCTCTGTGCATTGTATGTCAAAAGTCGTGATATGTACTGCCATGTTTATAATAGCCCTTTGTTGTTTTCTGTATAACGGCAGTGGACTAACTCACACACTCTCTCTCGTTCTTTCTTTCTTTATTCTCTCTCTCTCTCTCTCTCTCTCTCTCTCTCTCTCTCTCTCTCTCTCTCTCTCTCTCTCTCTCTCTCTCTCTCTCTGTCCGTGTGTTTGTTTGTCTTTCTATCTCTTCATCTCTTCCTCTCTCCCTCTCTCTGCTTCTGTTCCTCTGTTGAAGTACCGATATGTTAGCTGTAGTTTAATATGTGCTGATGTGACACATCAAACAAATATTTCATTCCATTCTTTACTAAACAATCGCCATAATGAGGTCTATTATACTATACATACCCCCCCCCCCCCCCACCCCCCCCCCCCCCCCCCCCCCCCCCCCCCCACGCTCATAACACAACTAGTAGTAGTACGTGCTCACGCCGTTTAGTCTGGTTGATATAATCCCATAAATTCACTATAATGTGATATTGTCCTCGGTGGTGTCGTAGTTAAACCATCGGACTTAAAGCTGCTAGGTACTGGGTTCACATCCCGGCACCGGCTCCAACACAAAACGAGTTTTAACGATTCAGTGGGTAGGTGTAAGACCACTACACCCACTTCTCTCTCACTAATAACTAACCACTAACAACTAACTTAGTGTCCTGGACAGACAGAGCAGTTAGCAGAGGTGTGTGCTGAGGACAGCGTGCTTGAACCTTACTTGGATATAAGCACGAAAATAAGTATAAATGAGTATTATGTGACTAACAGTCGGCAGTATTTTGCATTGCTACATTGTCTTTCGTTAGATTACGTCTGTCTCACGACATTCATTGATGTAGGTGCTTTTACCGCCAGTTCAGATAATGTCTATTCAAACTCGACTTAACAAACATCAGTGTTTATGTACGTACAGCATTGGTTAACCGCCTTGATTAATGAGTTATTTTTATTTCAGGATTTAACCGAAGTGACATGGAATGCGTCACAGGAACATAGAAACATGTTGACAGACAGAGGTAGAGTCAGAGAGAGAGGAATGTAGCTGTGGGGATACGGTGCTTTCTCTTTCCAGGATTTCTTATTGTGATATTTGACGGATGAAGCGGGGATGTAGGCGGAAACACACAGACAATATAACATGAGGAACGTGTTCGGGTTTCTTATCTTCTGGTGCTGGATCTTAATACCACTCGCCATTGGTAAGTTTATGCAGAATTTTCTGTGTCATGCTGTTTGACTGTATTTTGACTGGTACCGACTTTCTAATAATACCATAATTATTTACCCTGCATGAGTCTGAAGGTATATTACATTATCTTCATCTCTTTCAGCAAAACAAACCTCCCTCTCTCTATCTCTCTCTTCTCTTTCTCTCTCTCTCTCTCTCTCTCTCTCTCTCTCTCTCTCTCTCTCTCTCTCTCTCTCTCTCTCGCTGTTACTATTTGTATCTTATTCCTGTTTCTCTGCCCCCCTGTCTCTCTCTCTCTCTCTCTCTCTCTCTCTCTCTCTCTCTCTGACAGTCTCTGTTTATCTTCCACTTTCTTTCTCTCTTGAAGTTACATGTCATATAGCCTATTAAATGTATATTTTACAATTGCCAGTTAACATAACTGTCCAGCAGTGAGTTCAGCGCACCTAAGTTATGTACACTATGACAAAACTTTCAAAACCGAGTATTAAACATTGATTTATCCCACAACGAAAATGACGTTGATTAAAGTCAACACAGACGCTTTAACTGTTGCCTATCTGATTGACGTCATCAGGGTGTATGCTGTTTGCTGTATTTTGTTAAACTGTTAGTAGTATCTGTAGACAAACATAGGAAAGGTGTATTTGTTGTTTTTGCTGGTTCCACAATGATTACTCTTTTGTTTTTAGTGCCGGCTAGAACCATGGCTGGAATATTAACGACTTGTATGTAATAATGGTAAACTGATATCCAGTAATTAATGTTATCTCATTATATGGTGATGAGTTTGCCGTATGCTAGGGTCACACTGTCAACTGTTACTACGAAGTTGGCCAACTTGACGGTTGCGTTGTAATTTCACCAACTTATGACGAGTGCGATCAGATAAACAACTAATCGATCGTATGAGTTGCATACAACGAAAATCGAGTTGTAAGAGCGCTCAAACTAGCAACTAGTCAGTCATAGAAGTCATGAGAGCAGAATGTTGGCCAGCAATGTGCTCGCAGTTGGTAGTGACTAGTCACCGAATGCAGTACATTAAACAGCACAGACCGCTATTGGTTATATTTTGCAGCGCCATGTGAAATAGATTTAGATTTTCTGTAATCTCTATCTTATATAAGCACGACTGTTGAGTATGACATATTGAGAGAGAGAGAGAGAGAGAGAGAGAGAGAGAGAGAGAGAGAGAGAGAGAGAGAGAGAGAGAGGGGGGGAGAGAGACAGAGATAGAAACAGAGAGACAGTGATAACAAGGGGAGGAGGCCCGCTGCTCATTCATTCGTTTATACTTATTTTTGTGCTTATATTCAATTAAGGGTTCAAGCACGGTGTCTTGGACACAGACCTGAGCTATCTGTCCAGAACATTAGTGATATAGAAGTCGATGTAGTGGCCTTACACCTACCCTTTAAGTCATTAAAACTCGCTCTGGGTAGGAGCCGGTACCGGGATGCGAACCTAGTACCTACCAGCCTTATGTCCGATGGCTTAAACACTACACCCCGCTGCTGCCAAACAGGCTACGTTTCTTGTTATTTGAGAATGGTCATACTGATGGGTTATGTGTTTTGTTCACTAACACGAGGCAAACACTGCTGACATTGTACATCATTGGAGATGACGTGTATTGGATTAACAACCAGATGGTGTATCACAGAGAATCTCGCAGACGACTTCTCGGTTTATATAGTTTTTCTCCCGAGACACGACCTGTACCGAACGACTCCCGAGAAAGCGATCGTAAATTTCCGTCAATGAAATGTTTCGTGTTCTGATACTCGACAGAGACGGTTTTTCAGAACTCACGATTGTCCTAAGGAGTCCCTCTAGATTTCAATCAATAGTCTCCGCTGTCCGTCGTACTCTGCGAGAAGCTGAAGCAGGTCGATTTGTTTTACGAACGAAGTCACTGTTTGGATCATCGGTCGGTTTGTGCTGTACATGTGGTTAATGTAGCATTCTGATACTCGCGTTCTAAACACAGCTGGTATTCAAAGATATCCCAGTAGTGTCTCTTTTTAATATATTTTTTCTCGTTCCATCCATGGTCAAAGGCCGTGGTATGTGCTTTCCTGTATGTGAGAAAGTACATATAAAAGATTCCTTGCTGCTAATGGAAACATTTAGCGAGTTTCCTCTGATGACTACAAGTCATAAGTTTGACATCCAAAAGCCGATGATTAATTAATCAATGTGCTCTACTGGTGTCGTTAAACAAAAGAAACTTTAACTTTTAAAGTTATATACTGTTACGAAAGCAAATTTGTGGTATAAGTTTGTAAAGAAAACAAAAGCAAATCCCTGTAATAGCAAGACATTCTAAGGTATTTGACGCGAGTTGTGACATTCGAAACAATGCAAGCAGTGAGAAAGTTGACAATTATTCCAGTAAACTTCCAAATGTTCTTGTAACAGTTTTGTGATGCAGATTGTCATATTTCTAATCCTATGTTAATCCTTATTGATTGTACAAACCTTTGTTGACATGTCCCCGTCAAGGCTTTGTAGATTTAAATCTGTACAACAATTTATCGATTTGATCCCATAGTAAGTTTTATCGATTTGACCCTTTTAAATTTGAAACTATGAGAGCGTGCATATATAAAGTATCCCACAGTACTTATCGGTAGTCCTGTCTGTCGGCAGCTGGGTTTGTTTGCACGTCTCTACCTCTGTATCTGTCTATCTCTAGCTCTGCATCTGCCTGTAACTCTCTCTGAAAGATATTTATAAGAAATAATCTGTCTTTACAAATGAGAAGTATTAAGTTTATCATGCCAGTGTTGAAAATGAATGTATTTACATCTCTGTACAAAGCTGGACATAATTAACTTGATACTGCCATATTCTTGAACAATCTAAACATAGGAAACCCCTGTTTAAAACAACAGTGTTTTTACATGTGATACCTAATTAATTTTACAGTTGCATCATAATATTTCAACATATTATAACAAAATTTGGGATATCTGGATGAATCCATACGTAACCATTTACACCAATATTTTATACAACGGCTAAGTATTGCACACACAAATGATCTCTACCTATTTCCCCAAGAACAACATTTGATGATACTCTCTTTCAAACTCGTAAATACCTTAAAGCTGCAATGTCTGGTTTCAATCGTATATAATCAAGTTCTAAGTTCAAATACAAGCATAACTGCACTTTTAATTCACTTGCGAGTTGTCGTCATTAACGCATATCGTCAAATGCTTACTAGCCAGTTAGAACAATTCTCGCCATTTTGTAATACCGAGCGGTTTCTAGCAGCCACTTCCTAGCAGCCAATTACGCTAGCAGCCAATTTCAGCAGACACGCATGGCGACGTTCTAAACACCGGACTCATACGCCTTTTATAATGTGTGTTGTGGTGTGGGCTATACGAAACTAGTTGGACATCCTACATTACCGTAGTACAGACTGATTTTTAAAGTGATACTTCAGATATTATAAAAGTGCTTAATAAAACGGTTAAGTTGTATTTATACGGATATTAGTAACAATAAGACTGTGAAAATGAGTCTTGGTTGTTATTTTGTTTTTGTGTTGTTATTATATAAAGGTACTCTTTAAAACTCTAAAATTCTTAAGTTGTAGTGAATAATAAAAATTAGCATAACAGTTTGTTTAAAAGTGTGTGAAATACAGGTAACAATCAAAAGGCGTATGAGTCCGGTGTTTAGAACGTCGCCATGAGGGTCTGTTGAAATTGGCTGCTAGCGTAATTGGCTGCTAGAATCCGCTCGGTTTTTGTAATGCAACAATAGCCGAACCGTACTATTTTTAGCCCAGAGGGAGCCCGGCAAAAGTGTCCCACTTTCAAAATAGTGGGTTTATTTTTAACTTAGAAAAGCCAGTGTAGTGAAACCAATTCGGAGTGCGGCGTCTTATATGCACCAAACGTAATGGCATTTTCTGTTCTAAATGCTTAAATAATAAAAATATTCCAGACAATGCACGTTTAAAAAAATTACTTTGTACTTTTTCAATCGATTCTCGATAAGTAAATCCCCATATTTCAGAACCATATAGTAAAATATGGATTATTTTAGTATTAAATATATTCCGGACAATACTATATGATAATATAGGGTATCTCTTAAATAAAGTAAAAATAGGAAAAGAGGCTTTTCTGGCTTGAATAGATAAAGTCTTTTAGAAATAGAAAACTATATATTATATTTGTCATAATATAAGAATCTCTGGAGGATTGTTTCTAAATTTAGGCGTTTTTCCACATAAATTAAAAGTACAGAAAAGCAGATATAACCCAGTTATAGAAAAAAATAAGACTCTCGGCCTGTACAAAGTGAAATTTCAGTCAAGTTGAAGCTGAATATCATTTTCTTTTATTATGTCCATATGATTTAAGCGGGAAATATTTCTATGAATATTTTATAGTAAATCCTTCCAGAACATTTTTTAATTTATTAATTTTCACCAAAAATATCAAGTGTATCAAAGGAATAGACTTGTCTCTACATAATCTGCCATTTTAAATGAATGTGTATTGTAATTTTCACCAAAAATATCAAGTGTATCAAAGGAATAGACTTGTCTCTACAGAATCTGCCATTTTAAATGAATGTGTATTGTAATTTGCACACAAGTAGCGCACGATTAATTTGTTTTAAAAGTAGTTATCTTGGTCAGTTGGCCTCAATAAATGAATAAATATCTTGTCTCTGTCTGTCTCTCTGTGTCTCTCTCCCAAGTATCAAAATACCCATACCATAATAAAAATATTGCATACTACCTATGAATGTGGTGTCAGCAAACAGAGATAACAGTTATGTAACATCAATAACAACAACAATATACATTAGATAATCGTAATTTAAAATCTGCTAAGATGTCGTTAAATAAGTTTTACTTTTCTTTCCTAGTTTGACAATTTGATTCTCTACGAAGCTTTCTCTTTGCACATTAATCTGTCCTTTCTAACGCGTCTAATTCAAACCAGCAGTATTGGTATGAACACGCATTCTAGAAGCGCTCCATGCGCATAGCTTTGTCTGCCACTTGCATTCTCTGGGACAGACGTACATATTTCTGCCGGAGACGGTCGACCAGTAACACCTTTCAGTGGCACTAACCGTATAGAATGATACACACAGAATGGCCTAAGTGCAAGTGGAACACTTTCAGATGACGATAATCATACCACTAATGTTCCCGTTGATGTATTATTTAGCGCTCACCCACGCTCTTGTGACCACGTAACTCATCTCTTCGGGATGCCAGCTTAAGATGGAGGTTCATGGGTTGACGCGAGAGAGGAAACCGGTCGCCAATAAATAGACTGTTCCCGCTGATTAGAATAGAGATATTTTTTATATGCACTTTCGCCACTGACAGGGCAAGAAATAGCTTGGCCGTTGATATGCCAGTCGTGAAGCAATGGTAATGTCAGAGTTCCCAGATGTGTCATTTTAAGTGGGTTGTCTTTCTTATATTTAGTTACGGTTGAAGCACGCTGTGCTAGACACAAAGCTCGACTATCTGGGCTAGCTGCACAAGACTGGGGCTAATGTTTAATGGCTGGATGGAGTGGAGTTCACGTAGTGGCCTTTACACCTACCTCACCACTAAGAGAGACCAAGCTGTAAAACTCATTATCTCGGTTTGAACGATACAGTTTGCACAATACAGAACCAAAAAAGTTTTAACACTATCTTGACTGCTTCCACGAGTCAGTATCAAACGAGACGTAGCCCAGTGGTAAAGGGCCCATTTGGCTATTTCTCGTTCTAGCCAGTGCACTACGACTGGTATATCAAAGGTCGTGGTATGTACTATCCTGTCTGTGGAATGGTGCACATATAATATCCCTTGCTATTAATGGAACAATGTAGCGGGTTTCCTCTTTAAGACTATATGTCAAAAATACCAACTGTTTAAATGTCAGGCCTTTCGATGTTAGGAGGACTACCACTTTCGCATTTTTTAAACTTATACTTTTGAATTTGTTGCTATTTTAACAATGATTGACCTATGGGCCTCAGATGCCCATTGATGCTGGCAAATATTCGCATAATAATGGGTGTGAAATATCATTCTTTTTAAATAATTCCATATTCAGTTAGGTTACCGGTTGTTGTTTTTTTATGGGTTTTTTGGCCACCCGATATATATTCTTCATAGTTTAAGCCAGTTATAGAAGAGTGGCTGTCCTCCTACAGACAGTGCAAACAGAATCAAACTCTCTCGTATTCTTTCCTTTGGTTGCTGAAATTAACAGTGAAACGTAATAGTTTTACGAAATAATTTCCAGCCATGTTGTTGAAACATAGCTTCCAATTACACAAGCTACCAAATAAGACAAAATCCACTCGGCAATCGAGGCGGCTCGGTTACGATTACTATTTCAAGGTGGACGAAACAGATTATAAAAGAAGATTTATGAGTTCTCTAGGCATAAATATGTATCAAATAACTTACTTCATAATCTAGCACTGACTAATACAGGGTTTTTTTTTATCTTGATAGATTTCGAGATATAAATGCAGCTAATTTGTGTTTTGTCGTATAAGGTATGAGGAATGTACATGGCTGCATTGATACATTTTCTCTCAATTCTTTATCGTATAAAAACACGTCAAAGGTTTTTATATTGAAAAAACAACAACCCGAAAACAAGAGGGTGGAGGGTGGAAGAGAACAGCAAAAATATGAATGCGCTAAAGGAAATATAATTGTGGAGAGTTTCAGAATTCCACAGACACTGCTAGCTTTTAGTAATAGCTGTTGTGTTGATACTTATTTTCGGGCTTTAATCCAATTAAGGTTCAAACATGCTGTCCTGGGCACACACATCTTAGCTATCTGGACTATCTGTCTAGACTATCTGTCTAGACTATCAGTCCAGAACAGTCACTGTGGTGTAGCAGTTAATTTGTTAGTGGTTAGTGAGACAGATCTCGGTGTAGTGGCCGTACATCTATCCAATAAGTCGTTAAACTCGCGCTGGGTGGGAGCCGGTAACGAAATGCGAACCTATAGTCCGTCCCACAGGGAACGCCTTTTTCATGCTATGGAATTTACTACAAGATGAGACGATTGTTATTTAAATTGATCACAAAAAGAGTGGGTTTTTTGTTTTTTTCCAAAACACTGTTACGTTTCTTCTTATGGCCCGATCACACTGCCCCTGCGTGTGCTGTAACCTCACTGTGGTGCAGGGGTGTAACATTCTCTTTGAGAATGGCCAATACAGCACAAAATTGAAGTTTTGAGTAAGATTCAGTATCCGTAAAATTCTGTGATATTTGTGTTTTTGCACAGTTCTTTACACTGTTTTTGTTTAAGTCTTGAATTTTTATATTGATGTTGATCATCACTTTATTTATTTGCATTACCATAGTTTGACACCCAATAGCCGATGTATTTTTCGTGCTGGGGTGTCGTTAAACATTCATTCATTCATTCATTCATTCCGATCACACTGGCTCGAATGCCATTCCGTTTGTTTTCCGAATAGGAATTTGGGTGTTCGGGGAGAGAACGGATCATATTCGGGAAGCATTCGGTGTGTTCTAGGAGCATACTGGCTGTTCGGCTCAGTACGGATGCATACGGAACGGCATTCGGTAGCTCCAAAAAATTGTTGTGCATGTTCAAAATAATTTTCATCGACCATCCGAATGTGGCGTCCATGTGTATTCGGGAAGTATTCGGAAAGCATTCTAGGAGCATACGGCATGTACGGAAAACGTTCGGGAAGCATACGTCTAGTTCTTGGTGCATTCGGAATGAAAATTTGGAGGTGCTAGGTTCCGTATGCTTTCCGAACACCCCGAATGGACCTAGAACATGACGAATGCTTTCCGAACGTTTTCAGTATCCTTTCCGGATTTTTTTTCATTTATGCCGCCGAATGTATAACGAATAGCCAGAACCCTTCCAGTATTCTTTCAGAACATTTTCCGAACTGCTCGTACACTTCCAGAATGCACAGTATGTTCCGTATGCTTTCCGAACACCCCGAATGGACATAGAACATGACGAACCCTTTTCGAACGCTTTCCGAACCCTTGCGGAAAGCATGCGGAAAGAGTTCGGTCCATTCTAGGTCGATTCGCCTGTTCTGAAAGCATTCGGAAAGCATACGGAAACCTTTCGAAGTCAACATGCGGGAAGTATTCGGTCTATTCTGAAAGCATTCTGAAAGCATACTGAAAACATTCGGAAAACAAACGGAAAGCATTCGGTGATACATTGGAGAAAACACATTCGGAGGGACATTCGGCCAGTTTAAAAAATCACACCACTTTCGTATACGGAAAACAAACGGAAGCTCATTCGGGCCAGTGTGATCGCCCCATTACGTCAAACAAAACTCAATTTTTTATATTTTAAAAACGACATTTTTGTAGGTGATGGTCCGGACTATAGTACCAACCAGCCATATGTCTAATATCTGACAATATCTGAAGTATTACAACTGGTTGAGATTCCTGAACGTAGAATCCAGCAGCTGTCACTAAACACACAATGCTGAAAGCTGCACTTTAATTGTAGCGATGAATAATAGAGAAGCTGGGTGCCAGGAACGCACATTAGACTGAATGTGTCCATGGGCGTGGAAAGACAATTACTCTAGTACCGCCACTGAGTAGGGGAGAGAGCCACGGGGATGGCGGTGACGGATTTTACACCCAATTGAACACGGAGCGAGTGCTAGTGGAATTAGATCTTAATTGCTTCAAAGCTGTGAGCCGCGGCCAAAGCATTGTGATACTTTGATTTTGCTTGTGTTCACATTAAACTACGCTAGGCCAGGTTAGTACATGGATAGATGATGGTTCAAGAATACTGAGTTCGCACCCCGGTACTGGCTCCCACCCAAAGGTCAATGGACAGAGCATTGTTGGTCATTTTAAATACTGTTTTTATCATTTTAAATTTTTGGGAGAGCTTCTGTCCCATCGTAGAAATATGACATACCTGCTCATCAGGCATATGAAGGTTAATTCATGAAGAAAAAAAAAGCCTGATGGTTAAACGATTTATTCAAACTGACTCATTTGTCAGAATCTAGTGGTATACAGCATCCCTCGTACGCCTAAGTGTTTGTAGTAGGTCTATTTTAGCGTTCCTAGCTACGTTCATTACACAGGATTCTGTCGCAAGCACTCGCTGACGATTAAACTGATTTTCGACCGTTACAGGAATTAATCAGCCCGGAGGGGCGGGATTTAGTCCAGTGGTAAAGCGATTGTTTGATGCCATGTCGGTCTGGGATCGATCCCCGTCTGTGGGCCCATTGGGCTAGTTCTTGTTCCAGCCAGTGCTCCACAACTGTTGTAAAAAAAAGAACGTGGTATGTACTATCATGTCTGTGAATTACTTCATATAAAAGATCCTTTGCTGTTAGCAGTTGGTCATTTCGTGGCGGCAGCGGGTTTGCTCTCATTATCTGTGTGGTACTTAACCATATGTCTGACGCCATACAACCGTAATTAAAATGTGTTGAGTGCGTCGTTAAATAAAACATTCCTTCCTTCCTTTCGTTAATAAACCCGAGTCGTTTCTTACTGGTGACAAAAAAAAAGCGTTCGCGTTGACAGAACGCAGACCGATTCTTCGCGTTACAGACGCCCACGACCAAATTGTGACCTTTATAAGAAAGCTCTGGCGTTATCAGAATACACGTACAGTTACTGCACTTCATGTAATATTAACAACAGTTTCAAGAGGACAACAATACTGCTTTCAGCCTGATACTAAAAGTTTATCATACCGATGTTAAATAAATGATTATTTTTATGAGTTGAGAATTCATGTCGGTATCATTACAAGCTTTGATGTTCAAAAGTAGCAAATTTGGTATTTTATCACGTCTTAAAGAGAGATGTCATAACAATATAAAAACGTCTGTAATAGGTATTATTATCATCAGCGCCAACTGGAACTGGAATTTCTCATAGCCTGGCATGTTATGTTTACAAGACAAGGGAGGGGTGGGAAGGAAAGCGAAGGAACAGGAAATGAATGGAATATCAAGGGAAGGGATGCAAAAGAAAGCAAAGCAAAACAAATGATGAAAAATGAAAATGAAAAGCATAGAGTAGCATGACATAGAAGGCAAAACAAATGTTAAAAACTAACAAACGTAAAATATAGTTTAAAAAAAGGGGGGGGGGGGGGGACAAAAAGGACAAAGTACAATTTTAAATACAAATGAGTAAAATAGCATTCAGTATTAATATTTTCAATGTCAATTTGTGTAGTTCTTTACTTCAGCCTTAGTTCCTGGTTCCAGTGTTGACGGCGGTAGCTAGTATAGATGAATAAATTGTGTGATAATTTAACACCACAGAACCAGTGTATTCACTGGACATCAGTCACCAACTGACGTATAAAGTACACGGTTGGAACAGACTAAGATGAGCTTGATTCTCTAATTGTAACGTTTAATAACAAAGATGACAATTCACCATCACAGGTGAACATTGTGGACCGGAACTCGCCAGACCAATCTTCGGGTCATTAGGACAGAATCAAGAGCACGTGCAATTAATATCTGATTTGCTGTCTTGGGTCCACTCGTTAGCATGGACTGTACTGCTGATATTCAAACTGACGATGGGTGTAACTGACAATTCTCCTTTGGGCTGTGAGGAATAGTCAATGGACACAGAGTACTAGTGGATTCAAATAGATACCCAGACACTCGACACAATCGTAATGTAAGGTCAGGACCGTATCTCCACAATAAGAGTCGAATGGGCATCTGGCAAAATAGTGGTTGATTCAGTAAATCTCTAATACCTCGTCTATAGGACAGCCACTTCTGAGGAGATCATCTACTGACGATTTCATCCCTCCTACACCGCCAACATGAGGACGGCTACTCCGAGACTAGTTTACTAAATCAAAACTAAACGCGGGGTGTTCATTACAAATCACTCTTTGAACAGCTAAAACATTCCTGTTACATTATGAAGTGGTAAACTGTCATTTAATTATCAAACTTATTTGTTATCTTTACATGGCATTTTCCTCACATGTTTCAGGTGCTGTCGTACAATATATATATAGTTCTTATATGTGTAGAATACGAGATAATTTGTTCAAACGCAATGAAATATTGAAGCTATTCCACATACATGCACAATCCAAAATAAGATTAATTTGTTTATTTTGTTTTTGTTTAGTATTTCTTTATTATTTATTACCTTCTTCCTTTCAAAATAACTGCAACAATAGCAACATGCGAAATCTGCCGTTCACCCCGATAAAAACAAATGAGCAACGGCTGTTATATTTTTTCCAGTTACTGAATTTCCCCAGATAAAACACCCGATACCACCACTGTGTGGACATTGTTCTAGTGTTATGAATGCATATAATCACAACTGTTTGAATGTCCTCCTACAGGCCGAATAGAAAATATTATTATATCTCCCCAGGAAGTGGCAGTCCTCTTATGGGCGAAACACCAGACAGTAATATCACGGGCGCAGTCTCGACATGGGCAGGACGTAACCCAGCGATAAAGCGCTCGCCTGATATTCTAGCCAGTGCACCACGACTGGTATATCAAAGAACATGGCATGTGTTATCTTGTCCCTGGGATGGTGCATATATAAAACAAATTCTACTAATAGGAAAATGTAGCAGGTTTTCTCTCTTAAGTTTATATGTCAAAATCACCATATATTTGAAATCCAATAGCCGCCGATGATTAATAAATCAATGGACTCTAGTGGTGTGGTTAAACAAAAACTGTAACTTTTAATAATCACGACATTGTGAAAACATCCCTTTGACAGTTTTGTGCAAAGATACGATTTTGAAAATGTTTATTGTCATTTAGATTTGCCAGGATAAAAAGAGAATTTGCCAACAAAATATAATTCTTGTTTTTTTATGTTTCTTTGTTTAAACTCTATTAAGGATGGTTCAGGCACTGCTTTTATGGCATACGTGTGTCATTAAAAAGAGCTCAATAACTTCTGTTTGCTAAACTGTAATTGTAGACAATAATTTAATGTCATGCTGTAAAGTGTAATATATACCATCGTAGAATATACAATATATCAACTTCAAAATGCATGTACTAATTACATATTTGTAAGTGGTCACCGTAAACCTAATAACACACCCGAGTCACATGAAGCACCAGCCGGAAGTAATTACAGAATTCACAAATAGTTCTAGTGATCAACAATGGCCGTCATGTTTGTTGGGGCGCGATTTCGTATTATTCTTAAGCCAGGCTTTCAGAAATGTATGTACAATAAATATTAACTCGATTAAACGATGTGGCTTCTTAATTGATCATTCTAGAACAGTTTCAATAAGCAGACTATCTCCTTCCGCCTGACCGCACACCGCAATTATCGAATTGCAATTTGTCACCGGAAGAACGGTCGTTAAAGTACCAAGGTTCAGAGATATTGGCTCTGTTTTTCTGCCATTAAAAGTGACATTTGCTACAAAATATGCGTTATGTGCAATTGCTGTAAACGAAGAGATAGTGTCACACACAAAAAGTTAATGAAAAAGATCCGCTTTTTCACGAAACAATTTATGTTTTTCAGAATATATTGAAATCTGCCTTCCGGTTTCATTAAGTGGTATTTATGAGGAAGGAAGGAAGGAGACTGAATACATTATTATTATTATAAATAATTATTACCATTTGTTCTTACATGGCCATAAATACTGTCACGAATCACGATTCCAAAGTGGAGAGAATTATAACAAAACGGTCTCCTGACTGATATGACCGGCGTCGTGGTTAGGCCATCGGTCTACAGGCTGGTAGGTACTGGGTTCGGATCCCAGTCGAGGCATGGGATTTTAATCCAGATACCGACTCCAAACCCTGAGTGAGTGCTCCGCAAGGCTCAATGGGTAGGTGTAAACCACTTGCACCGACAAGTGATCCATAACTGGTTCAACAAAGGTCATGGTTTGTGCTATCCTGCCTGTGGGAAGCGCAAATAAAAGATCCCTAGCTGCTAATTGGAAAGAGTAGCCCATGTAGTGGCGACAGCGGGTTTCCTCTCAAAATCTGTGTGGTCCTTAACCATATGTCTGACGCCATATAACCGTAAATAAAATGTGTGGAGTGCGTCGTTAAATAAAACATTTCTTTCTTTCTTTCCTGACTGATAATCCATCAATACTTGTTTTCTCTTTTTAAAAAATCTATTTCCATTACGTGTGTATTAGTTATCAGCGAAATATTTCATTACAGTGATGACATTTTATGTTCTGTATAATATTTCACATACTGGGTGTACAGCGGTTTGTAAACAGTTCAAATATTGCATTCTGTTTCTTTGGTGTCAACATAACGATAAGCTTTTTCATGTTCGTATCTTCGAGTCCAAAGGATGTTTTAGAAGGTCGTGACTGACTCCTCCCATTAATCACTGTCAGATATTTCCACTATAAGAGGACTGCCACTTTCCAGGACGACACGTCAGTTCTACTTCCGTCTGGTGGATGACTGCTATTCTCAAGACTAGATTAACTCATACTAGTATCAACCTGCATAAGACAGAATTCAGCGGGGAATTATAATGGTATGCATTCACGAAACAGCGATGACATCTATAAAGCTTAACACTGTCATTTTTTTTATGATGCAGCTGTGACGTCATCATGTTTACGAATGGCAAGTGCTGATTCGTATTCCAGTACAGGCTTCATCTGAATGTACATCTCAGCCTACCAGGCAGGTGTAAGCCACGTACACATACACAGAATAGTGCCCCATCGCTGATACACCAGTATCAAAAGCAATGGTATGTGCTTCTGGAAAGAACCCATACAGCTAATTTGTGTGCCCAGTACTAAGCCCTTGTACCTTAACTGAGTATAAGATCGAAAATATTTTGTATGTATTTAACGCTTGATGTTTTAATATCCTAACGGTTGATTTATTATGTCCTTGGATAAACTAACACTAACTGATACACATAGGAGACAATTATACTTCATTGTTCATTTTTTGTTGGATTCTTTTTGCGACTTTCGTTTGAAGAAATGGGCGAAAACTGTCATTAGACATTAACTGAAGGCTACCAGAGATATTGGAAGCGACGTTGATTGGATTAAATTACAGATGGTATATCACAGGGAGTCTCCCAGTGAAACGTAGATCTAATTGATGATATCCTCTTAGTGGTGTGTGAAACGCTGGGGACTCCGGTATACAAATAATAGATTTTTGTCCATTGTTCTGGAGCTTTTTGCCCTTTGGCATAGTTGTTCAGTTGAGAATACTATACACCGAATTCATGTCTTGAAAAAGGTTGATTGTATTCATCTGTTACCTTTTAGCCACACATCAATTCACTCAACCATTCAGTATATCCATCCACCAATCCACCATCAGTCCGTCTATATCTATAGCTGTGTACCTAGTCTGTCTATCTAACCTGTATACCGAGATGTTGAGCTGTCTATCTATCTTATCTATCTTATCTATCGATCTATCGATCTATCTATCTCTGTGTCTCTCTGTGTTTGTTTGTCTGTATGTCTACCTAGTCTATCTAACCTGTATACCGAGCTGTCTATCTATCTTATCTATCTATCAATCTATCGATCTATCTCTGTGTGTTTGTCTGTCTGTATGTCTGTCTGTCTGTCTATCTTTTTATTAATTAATACATTTATTCATATTGGTCCGTCGTTTTGTAATGTAAACAAACATTGTAGTGGTGTCAGACGTGATTGAATGTATATGATAGTCCCCCAAAACACTGTGCTAAATATCATTAGTGCTTAATTTATTATTAATGATACGAGACTGAATTCCAATTCATGGTCAGGTTGATATATTGTTATGTTTCGTTATCAATTGTCAGTGAAATACCAGCTCATTTTCTGAACTAACATTTTAATTTCCTGTACAACCACAAAATTGCTAACGACGAAAATATATTAATTGACAGCATTTCCCTGCGTGCTTTAAAACTGGTGAAATATTTATTGGTGACCACCTCATCGTGTCTGTCGGAACAGGGGCACTTAAAACATACTGGCTTTGATGTCTTCTGTTGATGGGTTTGTTCAGGATGACTAAGTCCTGTAATGGCGTTATCTGCTGCAAAAACACGTCGCGCGCTTTCCCGGAAATCACAAGTGGCTTTGGCCCTTCTTGCCCAGTCGCGGGATTCACCAAAACGCGCCATTATTGTTTTAATGCAGCGTTTGCGCTGTTAGCGAATATTACGCTGGATGTTCTGTCACTCCGCTTGGCGAGTCCCTATGCCTGGAAGGATGACGCGAGCGTCCAGCGCTTTAGTTATTGACAAAAAGTCATTTAATTACGTGCCCTGGCAATTTGGCGACATTTCAGTTTTAGCAGCAAAGTTCAAGGGAAATATCTTTAACAATGGAGTGAATAGGTCATGCTCGGTGGTGCGCTCTCCAGGGACGTCCATTATCGCTCTGCCTTCCAGGGGATGTGCATTTTAATACATTAGTCAACCTTCGTCCCAGAACGTTGCAAAAAGGTCTCAGTTCATCTCTTTTCTGTAAAGTTTTCCAAGAGATTTTTGTGAAACTGAGCAAGAAAATGTTTTGGAAAGTTTATCCTGTTCATCAAAGGCAGGGTTTTTTTCCTTCATATTATTCGTAAAAGCAAAATGTCTAAACTATAGTCCCTTCCCACAGGGAACGCCTTTTTTATACTACGAAATTTACTACAAGTTATTCATTTCTCAGCCGATTGTTTTTTAACTGCACACACAAATGGTCTTTTCTTGTTATTTTCAAAACACTTACTTTTCTTCTTACGTCAAACCAATAGTATTGCATTTTTAATAATTACGAGTATGTATTTATTTAGCATCCACTGACTAATTTCACAAAACTGAGATGTGAAATCTATGATTTTTCTTGGAACGGGTACAACTTAAAATGCGCATCCGCAGGGCTGTCAGTTTTCGGTAAGTTTATCGTGTACATTCCGTGTACGATGGGGTGGTCTCGGGACAAAGGCGATACTCAATGGCGGGTCTTAATGTCAGTCACTCGCACAACCATTCTTCAGACCAACTAATGAACTTTAGCCCGTGTTGATGACATCTTTTAATCCGTGTAGAGGAAAGTTTTAAACTACGTTTTAGACATTTTGACTATTGAATCATTGCGAAAAGAACGTATTAAAAAAAAAAAATGCACCCAACAGATCTAAAGTTATATTAGTTTGTGATCGTCACATAAGGTTACACTAGTTACCAGCAAATAATATTAACATTCCAGCATACCTGATATCACATACCATGATATACCAGTAGTGGCATACTGTTTTAACAAATAGCACACACTGTGATATACCAGTAGTGGCATACTGTTTTAACAAATAGCACACACTGTGCTATACCAGTAGTGGCATACTGTTTTAACAAATAGCACACACTGTGCTATACCAGTAGTGGCATACTGTTTTAACAAATAGCACACACTGTGCTATACCAGTAGTGGCATACTGTTTTAACAAATAGCACACACTATGATATACCAGTAGTGGCATACTGTTTAACAAATACGGCGGGGCCTGTGGCAGGATTAATAGAATCATTCACCGTCCTGAGGTATAGACAAGGCAATTCCAACCAGAGAGAAAATGTTTAAACAAATATTTCTAAAACAAATGTTTCAACGTAAAATGACAAATTGGGGAATCAGTAATTCAACAGATTTCTAAAACAAACACGATTTCTAAAACACGAGTTATGACGTCAGACGTTTTTATAAATCGTCTAGCCCTAAGGTCAGACAGATTTATCTAGCACTGTACAAAAGCTGGCAAGTCCCGTGGGCAAGAAAATCTATTCTACATGTACAGTCTGCGTGGCTTGTCATTTGACAGTCTGACGGTAGCATAGTACGTCCGTCTGTCGTTGTTTTGAAATCATTTGTTAAACGTTTATAAGAGCCACATTTAATCACCATTAGTTGCTGCTGATATGAAGGGGAAATTATGTATGCATGGTTACTGCACAGAACAATAAACAAACGAAACGGAACAATGGTGTATGAGAACGTGTCCTGCAGTCGTTTGACCACTGCGCGGTTTTAATCAGAACACAGACTTGTAATAGCTCTGTTTTTATTCCGGAATCGATCAAAGAACACATTAATCTGAACAAGCCTCCATTTTTCCGCTTCCACGACGAAACCTTCCTCAAGTTATGAATGAACAGATGTGTGCTGGTCAAGAACAATTAGTGCAGTGGTCAGTCGAGTTCAAAATAACGGTCATTTCGCCATGCTCATGATTGTGAATTACTATTGGCTAATTTACCGAGGTCCAGAGAAGGCATTGTAAACACAAATATGATTAGTCTGGCTAATGACGTGTATGACTGTGGGATCATGTTTGTATAGAGATCGTCTGCGTACGCGCGCGCGATTTGATTTCGAGGTACTTCTGACCCGGACTTCATGTGGCACCCGCAGCTAGTAATCGAATGCGAATCATCCAAGTTCAAACATCGGTCAAGCATCTCGCTCGAAATTTAAAATTAAACATTCTAACGTAAACACTGGAAAACAGTGTTAAACAGTGTTAACTGCATCTCTGACACCAGTAACACGACGGAGACAATGGAAATTGATAAACGTTTTCTCCGGACCAGATTATTGATGAGGCACACATGACGCAGTGTCTTTCGATTGCAAAAAATTAAAAGCGTACATACTGTTAACTTGAATTTTTTTTTTTTGTCTTAAACTATCCGAGAGAGAGAGAGAGAGAGAGAGAGAGAGAGAGAGAGAGAGAGAGAGAGAGAGAGAGAGAGAGAGAGACAGAGACAGAGAGAGAGACAGAGACAGAGAGAGAGAGAGCAACAATATGACGATTCTACATGCATTACATACTTCTTGAAAATTATGATATTATACATGTTACAACAGCATTGGTAATATAGTATTATAATAAACCTATAAGAATTGTGAGGATAATAAATGCGACAATGGATCCCCGCAACTGAAGTTTTTTCATTACAGTATAAAAGTGTTCAGGGTCTATGAAACAGTTAATTTTGGTGTTGTTTTACATGGAAATTTTATCACCAATCCAATCGGTTAATCTACTCACGTGACAGCGAGTTCATTGTAACATTAAAATAGCGCACAGTGGATAAGGCAAACATTTTGCAAATGAAAGTTTTCTAACATCAAGGAATGATGTGGACAATGTACATGTATAAGAAAAAGATCAACACTCTGGTTGTTTTTCACCCACGTCTGGTATATCAAGGACCGTGGTATCAAAGATCAACACTCTGGTTGTTTTTCACCCACGTCTGGTATATCAAGGACCGTGGTATCAAATCTCCATTGTTGCTTATGGACAAATGTAGCAGGTTTCATTTGAAGACTACGTGTCACAATTACCTTGTGTATGACATCCAATAGCCGATGATTAATTAATCTATGTACTTTAGTGGTGACGTTGAACAAAACAAACGTCCACGTTAACCAAAACAGTCCTGTAAGCCAGACTTTTATCAAACCGTCTAGAATTGTTGATCAAGTGTTAAGTTGTATTAAGGATTTCAAATTGAGAAGACGAAAATAGATACCATTTTAGCTAACGGCTACAGTGAATAACATTACTGACGTCGGTTACACAAGTTCCGTAAAGGGCCTTAAATCACGCGTTTAAGAACACAAACGACATCAAAGTAATTGCACATGTCTGGTCACTTAATGTGTTAAGATTGTGTCTCCGTGACCTACAAGTTAATGGACCGAGTTAGTGGTGCGGTAGGTTCATATTCTATTGCCATGCAATACATATCGATATCTACCACCAGAGCACATTGATTGATCAGTCCAATTCAGTTTACGCCGCTTGTGGTTGGGAAGCACCACACGGGGAATTAACACTTGGAACTACCACTCTCGCCAGTTCTTCACTTTCTTGTTCTCCTCCTGGTGTAATTGTATGTCTGGCACACAGTACTTGAAGAAAAATAAACCCTTGTAGAATAATGGTTTGTTGGAATATTATATTTGTTGTGTCAGCGCGGCGGATGCTTCAGCTAGAGTTATTAACCTTGGTTTGTGATCTTTCTTGTTTCCTGAGGTTACTGTGGAAATTACGTCTATATTTAGTGGTCAATTTTATCTCCGTTATTTGACGTCGTCTGTAATATCGCTTTTGATCTGTTTTATTATGAATAGTATGTCTCTACTCGAAGCAAAACTATTTGAGATCACTTGTAGCATTCGATAAATGTACGTAGAAAACTCGTCACCATTTATAGCACGGCCTCTTTGATATTTTATGCTTTCATTCTCATTTTTATATGATACTAAGTGTCCGTTTCTAGTAACTTATTGATTCGTGACTGTATATCAAGGCCCAAATATGTGCCATCCTGTCTGGGAAAGTGCATATAAGCTGAATGACAAAGCCATTACCATATAATCAACAATCGTTTGTCTGCACAACACCGAGTCAAATGAGCATTATGACAACGTTATAACTACCCCCCCCCCCCTCCACCAAATATTGTCAGGTCTTCTGTGTATAGGTGGAGAGCTTCTTGCTGGTAATCGGCAAGACAAGACTTCATGACGATTGTAGGTTTTCTCTCTCATTCTCTAGACCATCAGTCAACAACTATTATCCGCTACTTGAGAAATGTTAAGGGACTTTAAAACAAATAGTTCTTTATTTCTTCGGCTTAATGATATAAATGATACACCAAAAAAGGTTTGTTTTGTTTAACGACACCACTAGAGCATATTGATTAATTAATAATAGGCTATTGGATGTTAAACATATGATATTTCTGACTTGTAGTCATCAGAGGAAATCCGCTACATTTTTCGTATGCAGCAAAGGATCTTTTATATGCATTTTCCCACAGACAGGAAAGCACATACCACGGCCTTTGACCAGTTGTGGTGCAATGATTGGAACGAGAAAAAACCCAGTCAGTTGAATGGATCCATCGAGGTGGTTCGATCCTGCGAGCACTCAATCGACTGAGCTAAATCCCGCCCCAAATTATACACCATGATTTGTTAAAAACGAAAAGATGGTACATAATACTATATTTGTACATAATGGCCCAAATTTACAAAGCATGTAACTACATACATTGAAAATACTTAACACCCGTGTCTAAGAAAAACAAACTTCGTAAATTCGGCTGTTTTTGGAGGGTTTTTAGGATATATTTTTTAAAATCAGAATTTGAATGTTCTTCGTTGCAGGCCTCGTGTATATCGAGGACCAATTACGGAACCTGGTGGTGGACGAGGGTGAGCGGGCGCGGTTCGTCTGCAAGACGGCCACCCACCCCCAGGACGAGCCCAAGCTGAAGCTCGACTGGCTACACGACGGCAAGGCGATCGAGTTCCGCCAGTCGGACAAGTATGTGTACAAGAAGGACAGGAGCAAACACATCCTCATCATCCGCAACACCGACATGGACGATGCCGGCCTCTACACCTGCACGGCCACGGTCGACATCGATATGGACATGTCCAGCGCACATCTCACGGTCAGGGGTAGGTAACTCAGTTAACAGTCAGGGTGGGTAACTCAGTTAACAGTCAGGGGTAGGTAACTCAGCACGGCTACAGTCGACATCGCCATGGATATGTCTAGCGCGCATCTCACGGTAACTCAAGTCAACAGTCAGGGTTAAGCAACTCGGTTAACAGTTTGGGGTAGGTTACTCAGTCAACAGTCAGGGGTAGGTATCTCGGTCAACAGTTAAGGGTAGGTAACTTAGTCAACAATCAGAGGTAGGTAACTCAGCACCCAGCCACTGTAGACATTAAGATGAACATTTCCAGAGCGCATCTTAAAGTCAGGGGTAGGTAACTTAGTCAACAGTCAGAGGTAGTTAACTCAGTACCCAGCCACTGTAGACATTAAGATGAACATTTCCAGTGCGCATCTTAAAGTCAGGGGTAGGTAACTTAGTCAACAGCTATTGAGAAAGGAAACCTACTCTGTAAAATACATTTATATTATGACCGTGTGCTATAGATGACTATATGAGGACTGTAATCTACAGATGTTATATTGTTGCAGGGGCTCCCGACCCTCCGGCCGAAGTGCAGGTTATCAGCTGTCACGGCCACTCGGCCGAGCTGGTGTGGCAGCCGGGCAGGAGTAACGGGGAGAAGATCTCGCGCTTCGTCGTCCAGTTCAACACGTCCGAGGACACCGAGGTGTGGCACGACTACTTCGAGGAGATCCGCGGCGGCGAGCACACCGCCTTCATCGACCTGCCGCCCTGGGGCACGTACGCCTTCCGAGTGCTGGCCAAGAACAAGGTGGGACTGAGCAAGCCGAGCGCTGTGACGAGGAAAATGTGTACACCTCCGCCAGACAGACCGGATGGCAACCCCAAGAACGTGAGGACGAGGACTGACGAGAAGGGGAAGCTGGTCGTGGAATGGACTGTGAGTTGTAGTTGGCAGTCACAGTCAAACCTGTATATAAACGACAGCTGTTGGACCTTCAACGATCAAGCTTTAATGGCTTCATGGGCAGATGTAAAACGCCAACGCCAACGCCAATGTCTCTCTCTCACCCTCATCTCTCTCCCTCACCCTCATCTCTCTCTCTCTCTCTCTCCCTCATATATATATATATATATATATATATATATATATATATATATATATATATATATATATATGTCATCTCGTTCTCTTTCTGTCTTTCTCTCATCTCTTTATCTGTCTGTCTCTGTCTCTCTCTCTCTCTCTCTCTCTCTCTCTCTCTCTCTCTCTCTCTCTCTCTCTCTCTCTCTCTCTCTCTCTCAGATAGCTGAGGTGTGTACCCAGGGCAGCTTGCTTGATCTTTAATTGGATATAAGCACGAAATAAATAAAAATAAATGAATACTAGTATATACTTTTCTTATCTTTCATTAAGCATCGGAAGATGGCAGGAACTGTAGCTAATTTAAATCTGAACGGGTGGCATCTTCGCAAGCCAACGTATCATTCCATAAATGCAGTACGCTATGTGGAATGGTATCTTGGCTGGCGAAGATGAACCGGGATATGCATCACCTTCTAAGCTAGAGGGCAGTACACCTGCGCCTTCCTACTCTGCTTCTGACTCCTAAGTAATGTCGTCTGTGTTTATTCCAGCCTATGCACCGCCTGTACCACCACGGCCCCGGCTTCCGCTACCACGTGTACTGGCGGCCACGCAGCAGTACGTACTGGAACTCCGCCGTCGTCACCGACCCCAGGTCGTCGTTCTACGAGGTTGAGGTTGATGACGTCTACCAACCGTACGAGGTTCTCGTGAAGGCCGAGAACGACCTCGGCGAGTCGCACCAACCAGCGTTCGTGTTCCTCGGGTATTCGGGCGAATCGGGTGAGTCTTAAAGGTGCAGTCTCGTATGTTTGTCGTATTTCATCCTATACCAAAATACAAATGTAACTACACTTTTAATAAATTCGTGTCTTTTTGATGTTGTCGTATATGGCCAGGAAACTACCCTAATACAACATATGATATCATCTTTGATTCCATGAGTGCATATCATCACAACTGTACTTATTTCAACGAATTCTGTCAACGTGCTAGTTTTAATTTAGTAGTCTGGGAGTGGCAGTCTTCTTTGTGGCGGTACAAGAAGAATGGGATCTTCAGTAAAGGATCTCCTTGGGAGTGGCTGTTCTAGATAGAGATTCATGGAATCAACCACTATTTTTTCAAATATTTGCATTGTGCGGAGATCACGTATTACGCTGTTGTCGTTCAGACGAGCTATAGTTTCTAATCTATTATGCTACAGAGATCAGTAAAAAACAAACATGAATGTCGAATTATTCATTAGTATTTGACTTAGATTAACAACTATATCAATAGGATATTGAAGAACAGGCTGGATTAAAATTATGTGGATTATCTAAACGGTTAGATAATAAACATAGACTTGAGGCAGCATCTTTAATTGTCAGTCAGTTTTAGTTTGTGAGACAGGCTCACGTGCACAGAGAGCCCCAACCGCAGCCACCAGAGACTGATACCATATATAAAGTCTTCGATACATTTTATCATGTGCTCCTCAAATACCTTTGTAGTTGCCAAACATATATTAATAATTTCGTTTTGCAAGAGTGCTACGTGTTTCTGAACTCATGATGAGCACAATTTGTCAGTGTGGGTAGTTTGTGAAAGGAAATAATACTAGAACAGTTTATCATGCCCTGTTGCCATTACGATTTTCAAAACTAAGTCTTGGAATCTGTAAGCTCACAGTCGCAAATTTATTATGCTCTTGGTACACTCAGTGCTCATATATTTGCAGACCATATACCACTTTTCCTGGAGTAATGTAAAGTGAATTGATTTTTAAATCTGAATCTATCAGACAATACAAAGACAGGTATTTCTAAATACAGTGTATTTTTATAGCAGAGACATGCAGTTTGGCTCACAATTCCTATGCCACTGTTCTGATTCCCCCCTCCCATACAATTCAGACAAATCGTATTAAAACCATATAGTCTTGCTGAAGTTGCAGCTGTGCCAGTTTAAACTGTTCTTATTTGTATATACACTTATCTAAGTGATAAGTATGTTTCATCTTCAGTTACCATTCTATTCACTGAACTACTCCCCGCCTTAATGGTATTTTATAACGAACGTGTAGACACAAACACTCGAGTAATACGAATAGTAATACATAATTTTGTTTCGACATGTTTGCAGAGCCACGAGTGGTACCAAACGATTTCCGGTTGGATCCTTCTCACCCTGTGGAGCCTCACTCTGCACATTTCATCTGGGAGTCGATCGACACGATGGATGACAAAATCAACGGCATGTTCAAGGGATACAAGGTAGCCAATCTGGCTTTAGACGTAACAAATTATTGGCTTAGGTGAAGACATAAAGCTGACTGTTCAGCAATAACAAATGTTAGAACCAGAATCAGCAACTCTGATCACGTGCCTATATCCAATTAATATCCGGGTACGTTCATCTCTGCCATAGACGCAGACGTCGCCGGTGATCGTGACTAAGTCCAGGAAATAAAGGGGGAATTCAGTCCTCGACTATCAGTCTGGCTGCTCTGAGACTAGTTCAAAGACATGAATTAAAAAACAAATTCAGTATGATAATATTTTTAATGAATTCCTATAAACTAAGTTAGGAATGCAATGAATCACTTATTTCATTTTTTTACGGTGAGGTTTGAGGAATTTGAAATAGTCTGAATGTTTAACAAAATGTAATAACAAATGTAGTTTTATTGATATGCTATGGGCCATGAGAGACTCAAGAGACAGACAGAGACATAACGTACAGCGTATTCAGAATCGGTCTGATAGAGTCTCATCTACTCTGCTTATATATGTGTGTAACTCCACAACCATGACAGTTATGCATCAGAAATCAAAGGAATCTCGTTACTTTCATGTTAGTGGTAACGAAACGTGGCATAAACATTTCTGGTAGACATTATCGGCGAAGCATACGAAATGATCAACACAGTTTGCTACGATCATAATTACATTTTGTCTCGACTAACATAAAAGTAACTTCTCATCCGTGAAATATGTTTAACGAAGAGCAAAGGTACATCTTTCGTATTTGACATATTCCACAAGGAAACATAAAATCAACTTTCAGTAATGTGTGATTTGCCAATATTTTATATGCTGTTTACGTCATGCTAGACCAGTCTTCTTTCAACATTTCGCGACAATCGAGGTAAACGAGTGCACTGGTTCACAGTGGTGCGTTATTGATTTAATTAATGATTTTTTAATTGCTAATTGCCTGGTGATACCAGAGTGAACGAGGTGTGGATGTTGAGATCGACTATGGCTCGCATAATGACGATCTGGGACGGTTGATACAGTGTGACATTGATTTTATGAAAGCAGCATAGCGGCGCTCTGCCATTACACCATTATAGTCTCTAAGGCAAAAGCCTTTTTTTAGTTTGTTAAAGATTTTTTATATCAAATTCCCTTTCTGCTATTCTCTGTATTGATTGGCTAGTTATAAGAAATGTCGTGATGCGCCATAATCAAATACATTATAATATCCAAAATCGTATCACTGTACAAGACGATGGGGCATGAATGAATGAATGTTTAACGACACCCCAGCACGAAAAATACATCGGCTATTGGGTGTCAAACTATGGTAATGCAAACAAATAAGGTGATGATCAACATCAATATAAAAATTCAAGATTTCAATAAAAACAGTTTAAAGAACTGTACAAAAATACAAATATCACAGACAGATACTGACTTTTACTCAAAATTTCAATTTGTGCTGTATTGGCCATTCTCAAAGAGAATGTTACACCCCTGCACCACGGTGAGGTTACAGCACGCGCAGGGGAAGATGATTGGGGCATTAACATGACTAAGGGCAATTAAAACTAGAATTAGCGACATAGTAATATAGAAATTTCTTTGAGACACAAAAGGCTCCTAAGATAAAAGAAGTACGTTTTCATACTTTTCTGTCCCCACCCAACCTCGCTTCGTATGGCTTAGACCGAGTCAAACCATTTTAAAATCATTTGTACAGTTACAAGCTGTATTCAAAGTCTTGAGAAAATACTGTTTGTGTGGAACTTACAGACCTTATTTAAACTCAGTTTTACTCGAGTAAGCTGCAACGTCAGTCACGGTGTTCCGGTCCAGATCACGCAGTCACGACTGATGACACAGGATGTTTGTATTCCAAGAAAACCTCATTGTAGCTATAGTTTAATAATAATAATTGTCGCGTGTATTCTGTACTATTTGTAGCTGAAATACTGGAAGTCCAGCGAAGGGCGGTACAAGATGAAAGAGGTTGACATTGACATGGTCAGTCAGCGTGGGGTTCAGGATCCGGATGTGCGTGTCTCGGTTTTGGATCTCCCGGCATACACAGCGCTGCGCGCACAGGTTGCCGTAATGAACCAGCATTACACAGGCCCCCCGAGTCAGACGATCGATTTCTTCACCCCAGAAGGAGGTATGTAACTGTGTTTTATCAACAGACTGCTAACATTTATGGTCAGCCCTTTCAAAGACAAAATTTATTGAACATGTTTAAGAAAGTCGTTAAATGATTTCAATACCATTTACCTGTGTGTACTTTCATGAATTTTCTGCTTCGTCATAAAACTATTAATTAGACTGTACTGTGTTTTCAAACATAAATTCTAAGACACCAGAATTGAATATCATATTCGTTCCTTAGAACCAGTAATATTTAACAATATTAAATGTATCACACATTTGAAATACAGGAGCAAAAACAATATTGCCTGCCAAGTAGGTTCAAAATAGTTTACACAAATACTGAGATGTCTCTATAAAATAGTATAGCAATATTTGAAACAAATGGTGTTATCACGTTTTTGTGTATCAGTCCTAACTTACGAGCACAACAATGAAACCGGTTTAACGTTGGGGACCGTAGCGCCACTCCTTTCTCAATAAATCCAACCAGTCACATTCCATTTCTCTTGCAGTTCCTGGACCAATCCGTAGATTGCACACAGAAGCACACGGGCCAGATCACGTGCTGCTACGGTGGCTCCCGCCAGAAGTGCCCAACGGTATTCTAGTAGGATATAATATTGGATATCAAGAAGGTGATTAATAGTCTTATTACACTTGCATTCAATCTTGTTATTTAATAAAGTTAAATGTTACTATGACACCAGTTATTAAATGTTTAATATAAAATTATAGTCGCACCTTTCAAGTTGCCGGCCTCAGTGGCGTCGTGGTTAGGCCATCGGTCTACAGGATGGTAAGTACTGGGTTCGGATCCCATTCGAGGCATGGGATTTTTAATCCAGATACCGACTCCAAACCCTGAGTGAGTGCTCCGCAAGGCTCAATGGGTAGGTGTAAACCACTTGCACCAACCAGTGATCCATAACTGGTTCAACAAAGGCCATGGTTTGTGCTATCCTGTCTGTGGGTAGCGCAAATAAAAGATCCCTTGCTGCCTGTCGTAAAAGAGTAGCCTATATGGTGACAGTGGGTTTCCTCTAAAAACAGTGTCAGAATGACCATATGTTTGGCATCCAATAGCCGATGATAAGATAAAAACAGTGTCAGAATGACCATATGTTTGACGTCCAATAGTCGATGATAAGATAAAAACAGTGTCAGAATGACCATATGTTTGACGTCCAATAGCCGATGATAAGATAAAAACAGTGTCAGAATGACCATATGTTTGACATCCAATAGCCGATGATAAGATAAAAACAGTGTCAGAATGACCATATGTTTGACGTCCAATAGCCGATGATAAGATAAAAACAGTGTCAGAATGACCATATGTTTGACATCCAATAGCCGATGATAAGATAAAAATCAATGTGCTCTAGTGGGTCGTTAAATAAAACAAACTTTACTTTACCTTTCAAGTATTTTCCAGTGATGTCAGTTAAGTTACTAGAATTAATATACCATGATTTCAAAGGAAATCGCCATCCATCAGTGTTTTGTATTGTACTATTGAAATAAAACTTTTTGATTGTAATACACAATAGATTCCAGATGTGAAGTGTATTTGTATATTTTCTTGAATCTGGATTATTTGCTATTTCGGCTGTACAACTGCTCTGGGTATTGTCTGTTCTACCTAAAACAAAGTGCATGAAGTAGCCCATTACTTCCATTGTTATAAAACTTTATTATGACGTGAACCACCCATTCATTATTTTCTTGGTATTTCACTTGCACAGATTAGTAAAATTGTTTATAAAATAATTGGGTATGTCCTGCTATCTAAAACTCTGCTTAGTGAATGGGCCTAATTCACAAAGGTCTCTTAGGCCCTGCTAGACAATAAAGCATCCTCTTCGCAAGTCTTTTAGCATTTGTACTGCGAGATAGTTTAGTGAATTAGACCCCATATCTTTAGAGTCGCATAGCCTTCAATTTGTTATACCACACAACTTACATTCATTGACTCCTTTGTGTTCATTTTGTTTACAGTGATAAATAAAACAGTAGGACCGCTGACCCCGATCAGTCCCCAGATAGACAGTCCGTCCACCCTGGGCGCTAGGATCACTGGGCTCGACCCTGGGCGGCGGTACCGCTTTTACGTGTCGGCGAGAACCAAGGCCGGGCAGGGCAGCGCGGAATTCATCGACATTACAACAGAAACAAGTAAGGCTTGACAAACGCTAGGAATCCAGTGTTTAGTATTAGTTGTCAAGACAGGCGAGATACCTAAAACATGTTTGCTGTATAGTAAGATTTACCATCTTATTGTAAGATGTATTATTTATAAAGTCTTTGTGACATTTGCACTGTTCTGATAAGCTTAGCTTAGCTTAATAATTGGTTTAACGTGCCCATATACCACTAGGGTTTCGAACATGCCTATCCCGATAGGATCGGGGGTCTGGCTCGGGACAGGGATAACCTATCAAATACGGTGAATTTTGAAACTTTGAATATTACCACCGAAAGTATAAAAGGGGAAAATTGGGGTTAATAAATTTTGACTGCGCCCTTAAACATTCCTAACCTATATTAATTATTAATATAATATAATGTCAACGTAAATTTAAAGGTGCGGGTCTAAAATTAATAATAATAAGCAGTCGGATAAAAAAAACCCAATAATCGCTCAGGGCCGTAACAAGATTGAGAATACTATATGAGTTGCCGTTAGAAAACAGTTTTATCTCACAATAATCGCTCAGGGCCGTAACAAGATTGAGAATACTATATGAGTTGCCGTTAGGAAACATTTTTATCTCACAATGAGCGAAAGCCGTAACAAGATTGAGAATACTATATGAGTTGCCGTTAGGAAACATTTTTATCTCACGATGAGCGAAAGCCGTAACAAGATTGAGAATACTATATGAGTTGCCGTTAGGAAACAGTTTTATCTCACAATAATCGCTCAGGGCAGTAACAAGATTGAGAATACTATATGAGTTGCCGTTAGGAAACAGTTTTATCTCACAATGAGCGAAAGCGAGTTGAAAGAAAGAAATGTTTTATTTAACGACGCACTCAACACATTTTATTTACGGTTATATGGCGTCAGACATATGGTTAAGGACCACACAGATTTTGAGAAGAAACCCGCTGTCACCACTTCATGGGCTACTCTTTCTGATTAGCAGCAAGGGATCTTTTATTTGCGCTTCCCATAGGCAGGATAGCACAAACCATGGCCTTTGTTGAACCTGTTATGGATCACTGGTCGGTGCAAGTGGTTTACACCTACCCACTGAGCCTTGCGGAGCACTCACTCAGGGTTTGGAGTCGGTATCTGGATTAAAAATCCCATGCCTCGACCTACCAGCCTGTTGACCGATGGGCTAACCACGACGCTACCGAGGCCGGTAAAGCGAGTTGAATGCGTTTTTAAAACAAAAACTTCTAAGATAAATGGTATCTAACAGACACAAATGTAGTATTTTATATCTTACACATCATCAAAATAAATGTAAACGACTTTTCCTCTTTATTTACGGCCCTAGTATTATTAGATGGTGGAGGGGGATAGTATAAAAAAAAAAAGCATCAGGGCATAAAGTTTATAATAGTAACAGATGCCTTCTCTAGCTACACAAAGCATTTCTCAACTAAAATAGCACTTTTTTAAACGTTTGTTTGGGTTGGGTTTTTTTCTTCTGGTTTTTTTTATTTGTTTTGGGGGGGGGGGGGGTTGGATTTCCCCCATTTTCCACTAGACACTGCTAACTTTGTAGTAATAATGAAAAGAAAGAAACAGTTACCTTTTTAGTCCACTGTACATGTACTTTGCCTTGAGGCTGATTTCCTTACAGTCTGATCTGCGCCGATGTGTTACAAATTGTATTGGAACCAGGCTTTACTTAGAACTATTTCGTAATTCAGTCTCACGACACCATCAGACTTGTCACCTTAGTCTTGCTCTCTTGTCTCAAGTTATACGGTAGTCAGTCCTATGCACGTAATTTCTTTAATTTCGACAAAATTACTTTAAAATATCCAGAAATATGTTTTGAGTACAGTTGTATGGTGATATATTTGGGTACGTTCTTGTTAAAATCAGTTTGGTGATCGGTATACGAAATCTCCATTTAAAATCATCTGGTCGTGATCTGCCAATACCATACTGATTAATCAACAAACATGTTCAAATATAATACAAGAAATAATAAAGGCAGTTTGCAAATATTTTACAATATATACATCACAATTTCTTCTTTGTTTTGTTTTTAGAGAAAAGACTTACACGTAAGAAGACTTCCGGCAAAGGGAAGAAACTACATGACACGTCATCAGTTGAATCTTCCACAGCGAAAACAAAACACAACAACAACAATCTCGTGCTGTGTGCGTCACTGACTCTTCTTGTATTACCACTCATCTGCAGGTGACACGGAATACACCTAGATGGGGAGGAGTCCACGTGAATTCTCACTGGCTGTATATATGGCAAGTTCATAACTGTTAGACGTACTGCTCATCACCTGGTTACCTTGGTGTACACAAATAAAACAATTCGCAGGGTAAATCTTATTCCTGTATAAAGTGAAGAAGATATTGAGTTCGTATGTGAAATGTCAAGTGTGTGCCAAGGAAACTAAATGCAAACATGGTGAAACCTGTATGTATGCAATCATGGACTAACAACAACAACGTCTCAACATTGATGACGTAAAGCTCATAATATCATGACGTAATGTGATAAACCAATGGGATTCAGTTCTGGAAAGAAGTTTACTTTGGTCCTGTTATGCTCGCTCGTTCCACCGATATGAAATTTGACAAATGTTTTAAAGTTCTGCCACATGAGTTGGCAGAATTAACTGATGTCAATAATAATAATAATATGTGCCCAAACTTATTTAACTTATTCTTCATTCCATGTTGTGAAAATGTTCTGAGGATCCTTTTGTGGATAGTTTCCAGATGTTTTATTGTGAACTGTCATTGCTGTGAAGAATATCCATACAGTCTTTATAAATTATAACTGATAAAGGATTTCTGTGAAACGTGTTCAGGTGTTCATAATACATTATGACACTAACCAAGGATTTCCGTTCAGTGTCCATATGTGGATAACAGTAACACAGCAAACTATTGACTAAGGATCACTGCAGTAGTTTCCAAATAGTCTAATGTAAATAATTCATCGCATGATAGAGTTTCGTTCCAGGACAATGTTGATTGAAAATTGACAAACATTGCCAACAACTACATCAAAATAGTGATATCATATTATATCATTCCAGTTGGGATAAAGGCTGCTGAATTATATTGTAATTCGACAGACTGCATGGATTTAAGATTTGATGGATAATCTGTTCTATTAAGAGGGGGTATCAGAATAAACAGACCTCGTGGAATACATACGTTCTTCCTGAATACTTATGGACAGTACACGTCGTTGACGTTTCTGTTAACATGATGGTACCTCACTTATCAGTACTGCTTATGTATATCAGTGATATTGCACATGGCTATACTAAATGCATCACTACCCGGCAAGTATCAGTGGTATTTCATGTGACTGGAATGTATTAATGTTCTGGAGTGTGAAGTGGATTTGGATTCTTAAACTACTTTTGAAAATGGCCTAAAACGATTACTGTGTTGAGCTGAGCTATTGTTTGTCCACATGTCCTGTGGCAGTGTGTTGGTAATCCAGCTATGCTGAATCTGTCAGTATAATGGCAACCAAATCAGATGGTTCAAATGTTAAATACCATTGCACGAGTTGTTCTATATCTGTGTGCAGTAAGAAGTTTGCCAAACCATCTTGTCCTGTTGGGAAGTACATCAACATACATCTCAGTTCCGCCTTGTAACATCGGATGCTGCTGCTAACAATACAAATAATATGATGATCCGAACAAATATTCGACTAAAACATTTGCAAAAATAGATTGAAGCATAATAAAGTCAATAACTGATTCAGTTGAAACTTGTTCGCAGAGTGAAATCGACATAAATCCCATCAGTTTATGAGAACTCGCCCTCACAGATGCATGGGTGTGAAACCCATTTTAAAATGGAAGCTGAATTTTTTTTTTTTACAAACGTGAAGAAAATTATATACCATACTTAAACAAAAGGAATATTTCAGCCTTTCAAATCAAATCCAGTTTACTTTGTGAAAACGATTTTTAAAAAACCAAAACAAATACCAACCAACAAAAAAAGAAGATTGAAATCGGATAAAAAGCCCAAAACAAATGGCATCTCTGTTTATGTGTTCGCTACTCTTCTGCCGAGGTTTTCATACAAGCTGTAAAACAGTTGCTTCATGCTCTCATACTAATGACAAAGAAATGATAAATGCTTAGCTATTCAAAGCGGAAATTTACCAGACTCATTTGTAATTAATTTCTTTGTCAGAGGAAATAAAATAATTGCTACTGTGGTGATGCGTTATATCCTCTGACAAAGATACTTCGTTACATACTTCGCATTTTTTTGAAAGTTCAGATTTCATTTTAACGAGAATCTTATGCATACAACATCAGTATGCATGACATGTTGAAAAATAGCTATGTTTTTCTAGTCCTCTCAAAAACATATCGGTTAACATATTAAGACAGTCTTTTTGATGACTTGTATTTCTATACTCATGTCAAAAATATATCGTTTAACAAACGGTACTAGTATGAGGACGTTTTCATGGTAACTAGTATTTTTATAGTCATAACAAAAACATATCGGTTAACACATGAGGACGTTTTCTTGATGACTGGTAATACTATTTCCATATACTTACCTTTTTGACACCCAATTGCTGATGTGTATGTTTGTGCTGGGGTGTCGATAAATATTCATTCATGCATTCATTGGTGACTGTTATTTTTATAGTCATCTTAATGGCATATCCATCGTTTTAAAAATATGAAGACGTTTTCTTGGTGACTGGGATTTCCAAAGTCATCACAAAAATGTTTCTACAGGTTAACATGGTGATGTTTTCTTGGTGTTTGTATAGTCATCTTTAAAACATATCTATAGTTTAACATACGAGGAAGTCTCTTCTTGGGTAATGGAATGGCCATACTTATGTGAAAACCGTATCGTTCAACATCTAGACAGTGCCGTTAAAGATCACCCAAGGCTGGACTGGGTAGTCGAGCATGGTCAAGATTTCGGGTCTATGAAAGATCCACTGCTAGCAGGTTAGTACAGCATGGCATTTGAGTGCGTCCATTGCATATTGTCGAGAATGACCCATGGATGAACTGAGCAGTTGGGCATGGACAGTGAGCTTTGATCATTAAAGGACCCACAGTCAAGCTGATGTATGAAAAATGTGTTAACACGTTCCATTCACAGGACCCAATTCGTCAGTTTACTGTGAAACCGACCATGTAATGAAAAGAAAACATATACGTGCTGTATGCTATTCTTCACACGTCCTCTGGATTTATGACAAAAAAAGATGAGATGAACATACGATTGTGTAAAATATTATCCTGATGTGGAATTAATATAGTATGTACTATGAAGTGTTCATTGTGCTTTCCTGAATTAAAGTACAAATGTAGTTGATTTTCAGAAACCTTTTCATGATGACGATACTATTTTTACTGGTATTGAGTGATTTGAAAATCAAACGTCTTTTATAAAAGAATATCGAAAACACTACTTATCTTTACAGCAGAATGTATTGTTATCTGTAATAAATATTGAATCCAACCATATCACATTCATAAATAATAGAAACGAAAAACATATGACGCTATGTTAGAATTGAGAATGTTGAATGACATAATGAACGAAATACGACGCAACGTCTGAATTCTGTGCATTATTCATGTGAATGGATATTAAAACATTGCACAATGGTTGTGAATATAGTGAAACTGTACCATTATATACATATAGATATTGTATAGAAATTATTTATTCGTAGGTATGCGCATGTGCCAACATAGTAGTGTGTCGTACACGTTTTTGTTTTCCTAAGTTACCAGGTTTTGGCGAGATCATGTCGTTACCATGGTGACATTTCAATTGACTTGACTATCTTTGTAAATGGCATGTTATAAAAGTATGTAAATACATTATGTGAATAGTTTACATGGTTTTTCACTATCTGTTCAATACTCTCCAATCTTACGACAACATATTTTAAAATTTACTATGAAATATATATGTACAATTAAATAATATTAATGATATAAAAAGTATCTAAAAGTCTGCGATTTGCACTTTTACTTTTAACGGCTGACATGTATACAATATACATTATACAGATATACAGTATACATTATATTATACAGGTATACAATATACAGGTATACAATATACAGGTATACAATATACAGGTATACAATATACATTATATTATACAGGTATTTAATATACATTATACACGCATACCATAAACTCAGGCCTATGTATTTCATGGTTGAATAATAAACGCAGCAGACAATAGAACGACGTCTGTGGACTTATTGATTGGACATCTGAAATGAATGGAGGAATTTTTATTATTTTACTGATCGACATGTCGATATTTCTGGAGTCTTTGTTTCTGACTTTTTTTCCCTCGTCTCTGTGGTAATATTTATTTCGCAAATTACAGTCGAACATATTAAACATTAAAATTTTCGGGAAATATATAGGGCAAAGTTAAACTTATATATTATTTATGTTGTCAGCCGTTTTGCTCAGTTCGTGTACATTTATTTTTCAGTATGTAATACTGAACACAAATACGTTGAAAAATGTGAAAAAGGATTTATGTGCATTGTAGTCTTGGCATGATTATTGTCACCACACACATTGTATAACAACCATCTGGCTGTAACGGACACTCCAGACAGTTTTCCTTCACATACAAATGTATGTATTTTACCTCTCTATTATGGGAACCTTAATAAAAATAAAAAATAAACATTTTTAAATATACCTTGATTACAGGTTCCCCAAAACAACACCCCGAGGGTAATGTTATGGCTATAATATAGTTTATGTTATACAGTACATGTATATAACAAAAGCATTACTCCCAGAGTTGATCTGAGATACCTGCGACTCTGACAGCCCGTTAGACCCAGGTTGAACTGCACGTCCAACAATAGCAAACCAGCGTGACATATTTGGCATTTTTGGTATTACTAATCCAGTAACAGACATCGGTGGGGAGTCGTCATGGGGGTTCGTGTGTTGAGAACATCTAAACGCCTGCCCACGACGGGCATGCTTTATAACGGGTTTATCTGAGTAACAAATAACTCACCTTGACCTTGACCTACGTAGACATCGCGGTGGTTTTCATCTAGTCATTTGTTCGATTATGGTTATATTGTATTTTGTGTTTTTGTCATCAGTACTCACAAATATATGACGTCTTCTCAAGGTCATTTCTCTGACCTGTTGCTATGCATTCGAATTTTATTTGTGTATTTATATGCTGCTTTTGTTTTCTCTTTACTACATAACGACCATTATTCTTTCCGTCAGTTTTAAGGGGAAGGGAGAGTAATTTCAAGTTGTCAAAATTTGTCTTTAACAAATTTAGTTATACAAATATGTTTTTCTCTATACATAGTTTTGTCTTTTGTGGAGGAAACCTTCTGAACCAGTTTTCTGATAAATTAAATCCAGATTCTAAAATATACTGACCTTTTAGACAGACGGTTTATGTGGCATTGAAGTCTGTACTCTTAAGATTAATATCTCTAAATAGTCTTAATCCAAGATTTAAAAATAATATTGTCTGGGATTATGGTCTCAAAGTACATGCGTCAAACTTTAGAATCTGACTCGTATTCCCAGTGAAATGTTGTAAGCAGACGGCCATAAAGTATATTACTGAAACATTTGATGTGGCGTGTGGCTGTCAGACGGATTCCAGTTGCCCGCATTGAAAACGCTCAATACAGGAAATCCATTATGCGCCAAATCCATATTTTCATTTAACTTTTTGAATACAGAATCTTACAATAGGTAGTAATTGAACACTAATGCTCCACCGTTTGTCAATTCGTGTAGCTCTCTTTTCTTATTCACTAATTGTCAAAAATAACCAAGAGGATTTTTTTTTCATACATCTTTATAAAGAAACCTCATTATGGATAGTACTACTCACTAAAGCTGGTTTTACATAGATTTGAGAGATGGTGACTTTGTAAGTTAAACAATTCGACACATATCAACCAAAATTCACTCGATATAACCAGACTCGAGTACAGCTGTCACCAAAATGGTTACAATTTAATTGTATTCCATTTAAAACAATGTTTTATTTGTGTGTACGACAAAACGTTGTTATTCTCATGGTAGGATGCAAATCGATCATATTTATTAGTTTTATTATTTCAAAGATTTTCTTCGTACATTTTTGTTGTTTTTCTTTAAACATGTTTTATTATTCTCAACTGTGCAATAGAAGAGATTCAGTTTATTATCATTGTGAATAAACAGTTACTTTTCCTAACCGTCGTCTACGTTTTTATGTTGTTTCCCATAATTTCAATACGACAAGATATCAACTTGTGAAGGGGCGGAGTTTAGTTCAACCGGTAGATCGTTCACTGAGGTGTTGAGGTCGTAGGATCAAACCTCCTCGGTGGAACTATTGGTTTTTCTTATCCTCAACAGTGCTCCACAACTGGTATACTAAAGATCATGATATGTGCTGCACTGTCTGTGCATATAAAATATCCGTTGCTACTAGTGTAGAGAGTGTCCTCTGATGTCTATGTGTCAGAATTACTAAACGTTTGACGTCTAATAGATGATGAATAATTAATCGATGTTCTTTATTGTTGCCATTAAACAAAATGAATTAATTATAAATAGGCCCACCGAAGTGTCTTGTGGAGATCTGAAAGTGCACGTCTGCGAAGGAGGTGTTTATAGTAGCCTATTTACTTATACGTTTTATGGAAAACAGAAAAAAAGGTATCTCTGGAACTGGGGTGAGTGACTTTAATTGAAAATAAATGAAAATGAAAAAAGAAGAAGATTTCTCTGCGTGTTACAGAGAATTGACAGCAAATTGCCACTTGGCATTACTGCTGTTCAGTTGTGTTTCTAGTTATAACATCTCTAACTTGAACACTGTCGCTGGTATCAAAGTAACGGTTAATAACAGACGTCGCTTGTTGGTGCTTATTAGTATAAACTTGAAACTTGGCATTTTGCTGCACACGAAAAAGATTACCGATATTACTATTAAGAAACAAAAATAGAAACGTATGAATTGTAATTTCAAATAGAAATATTCAGTTTAGCCTTTTTTTTCCCACGAATTTAGGCTAACACCAAAATCATCCTTCAAAACATAGGCCAACAATAAAAATTATTTCTTTACTGTCTTTTACGAAATTTTTTACAAAATCACAATTTCGACAATGAAAAAGAAAACTTTTGAAAATAAGAAATTGAAATCATAATTGACAAAACTGTCACGCCATCAAACATCGCGCACTGTTTTCCCAATATCAGAAAAAAAAATCACAATAACATTATTCTTTTGAGATCTGTCGTTTTTATCTTCTTCTTTTTTTTCTTTTTCGGGGGGGGGGGGGGGGGGGGGGGGGTAATTTCCTTATTTTTCCTGGATAACCTTAGCAAGGTGTTTACTATGGTACAGTAGATGACAATGATGCATTATTCAAGAGGAAGTGCCCGAGACTGTAATTATATTCGACTGTTCCTCGTCAGTGTTAGACTGGTTTTCTGACTGATAGATCGCATCAGAGCCGTGAGCCGACTCTGAGACCGGTCACGTGATCTTCCCAGTGGCTCTCTTGCTCGGCCTTTGTCCTTTTTCACTTATTGGAAAGAAAATACGATGCCCTCAACATCTCTTTCCTAATATAATAATATATAATTAAGACGAATGCCAAATGTCAGCGTATCCAGGCAACTTTGAACGAGAAGATCCTAAAGGATAGTCTAGAAGCCATATGATGCGTGTTTTCCTTCAACAACAGATGGAATGGAAGTCGGATCTGTGAAGAAAAAAGATTACACTGAAATCACAGTCATTGGCAGGACACGAACTGGACATATAACGTATTAACAGATTACGGAGCATTTAGTTTCAGTGCAAAGTAATACAGACCTGTTGTAGCCGCCACCTGCGTTTGGAGAACACATACTTGATATCCAAAATAATCTAATATAGTATAAACTGACCTGTATTAAGCAGCCACCTGTATAAACGGCCACTTTTTATATCCCTTTTGGTGGTTGCTTAACTCTAGTTTGACTGTGTCATTTACGTGTTGGCCATCACCGGTTTATAGCTGACCATAACATGCTGCTTTTCAATTAATCTTACAACAGTGGACGGTATAATTTTGCAGTAGGTGCTCCATAAAGCAACAAATCACGTTTGACTATATACGTAACCGCAAATACAGTAATGTGTTGTCAAGCCAACTTAATAAAAAATAAAACATATAATGCATTTTATTTTCAGTAGTGCTATTAAAAATAAAACGCATTATACTTATAGCTCTTTAATGTATGTGTCTGAAGTACACTGTATTTCAGAATTATACCAACATGGAGTGGGGGGGGGGGGGGGGGGGGGGGGGGGGGGGGGGGGGGGGCGGGGTAAGAGTTTGTAATTTGTTTGAAGGATGCAAACCTTCTCCTTCTTGGCAAAACAGAAAGTGCAGAATAAAGTAAATTAATAGAAAATTGCCAATAAAACAGAACCAAAAAAGAATGCAGAAAAGTAACTTAATGGGAATATTACAATAAAAAGAATATAAAACAAGTACTAAAAAACATATAAAAGAAAGGAGCGAAGAATGGAAAAAACGTCTTTCCGGCCCAGTGCTTATAAAACTTTAGAGTCTAGACTCAAGACTCTTATTCTAATAGAGTCTGACACTTTAACGTCATGGCAACGCCATACAAATTGTATGCGTGTGGCGTCATTAGAGATTAAATCTAGACTCTAACAGTTTTATAAGGACGGGCCCTTGGGTTCAAGTTGCTGTCCAGTCATCGCATTCCAATCTATTTTCGCGATGATGACAGACGTTAGCCCTTGCTCTCTCGATCTGCCCCCCCCCCCCCACCTGGGGGGACTGATGAAGACTTATGGAATGCTGCTTGAATACCGGGTCTCGTACACCGGGTCACGGGCAACCGTGACCTTGGTGTACGGAGACCGGATTCAGAAGAAAGGAAGGTGGAGGAAGAGGAGACGTGTGCCAGCGGCGGCGCAGGGGGGGTCAAAACCGGTGGCTAAACCGCCGGCGGCGACTCCTTCTGTTAGACCGCCGAACACCGCTCACCAGAGGAAGACGACCCAGATAGAAGAGGTTTCGGCCCCGGCTGTCTCGGCTACCGTCCCCTTGGAAGAAGACGAATTGGACGAGCCTGACACAGCCATTTGTGCCACCCCGCCCAATCGGCCTCCTGCACCTACTCCTACTCAAGCGCTTCCGGACGTGTCGCCGACCCTACCGACGACACCCGTTGAGGCGCAGGCCCGGAAGGAGCCAGTTGTGAAGAGGAGGAAGGCGAACACTCCCCCGAGTTCAACTCCACCCAAGCCAACTCGCCCCTCTAAACCGCCGCAGCCGGAGACAGAACCAGAGGGATGGTGGTCACTGCAGGCCGGCCGTCTCCAACAGCGTTACCAACAGCTGGTGAAGACCAATCTCACAGATGTACGCCACCTGATTAGCCGCCCTAAGGAGCAGTCATATCAACCTCTACCCGACGGACTCAACGAGGGGGAATTCGCGGTGCACCGGCTCAAGATGCGGGAGGGACAGAACGCAGTGTGCGTAACCATCCGCCGGAACGGAAGATTTAATCAAGGTCTGCTACTACCGGAGATGGACAACCCGACATTACATCGTGTCCTAAAAACCGTCGCGGGTCCGCATTACCGTCCAATCACCAAGTCGCTAGCAGACTCCGATTACCGGCAGTTCCTCCCGCACCTTGACATCCACGACTACATCGGAACCCCCTAAATACCAACCTTTACCTCCGTGAGTACCAACCTCTTTTTTGGGCTAGTTAGACTTTAAACGTTTTGGAAGCAGTTCAAAATTCTTATGTTTATTTTTTTATAAGTAGTCTAACGCATTTTATTTTGGCGCCCGTTCAATTGCTCAAAATCACCTTAAAAACCTTTTGGCTGAGCAGTCTTAACTATTTTGGGTTAAATTTTAGAGTCCGGACATGTTTTGGATGCACTTACTCTTTGTAGACTTAGGTAAAATACAGGCTTCACCGAGGAATCGAAATTCAGCCAATCAGAGCACGGCTCCCACTCGGTGTACTTCAAGTTTACGAAGTGTCTGCTATTTGGTCCGCGCTCGCGTTGACCTTACTAAATGGCTTTATTCCAAATTCCGCCCACCTCAAACTTACCCCCCCCCCCTCCTGCTCCGGAGTTAGTCACTGGCGAAGTCAGAGGCTAAATCCGTGGTGGGCGTGCCTGAACCTTCGTGGATAGGGGCACGTAAAAAGAGTTGCCCGTTGCCCGTTGTCCAGTCATCGCGTCCTGGAGACAACGCTGGCCAACTCCACACGTTTACACACAAACTAAAAATCAATGTCACCACGGAGTTCAGATCGGTACTCGGTTCTTCTGGTACAAACTGTGGACCAGTCCGCCACAGTGGATTCTTTTACCCACTTCTCTTACTATTAGCATGAATACAGCCTTTTAATGAACAGATACATACCGCGAGATTACCCTGTAATGTCCACGTGCCTTGCTTGAAGGGCGCTCTTCGATTTATTGGCGTCCTAATAGCAAGGACGATAACGAACGAATCAATTATTTGGCGTGAACGCAGATGGTTGTTAATGAGAGATCCAGTTGGACGCCGCCCCTGCAGCTAGTCGATAGCGTATTGAACTGAGGAGCACTCGTTCACACCACCCGCTCGCCGTCAGTGTTAGTTTAACGCCTGTCAGAGCACACCGATCACCCGTTAGAATGAAGATACTAGTATTTACCTTTCAGGTCATTTGATCTCAAAGTAATATGTATGTGTTTGATTATCGCATGCATGGCGAATTTCCATGAATGGTAGAGCGCAGCCTGTAGGTGAGAAACGTGAAATTTACCTAACAAATAAAAAGTGGTTTTAATGCTGCAGTGCTTACCCTAGTACAGTAGTCTCGATTTCCAATAAGTACTAGTCAGGTGGCACCTACCGGTATTAGTCTTCATAATGTGTAAAAGGGCAATTCATGGTCATACCCAAACTGAAATAACCGGGGGACGCGGTAAAAACTAAAAAGAGGAAGACAAGAAATGAGAACAGTAATATGTAAGAAACGATTCAGGAGAGCGAGCGGTCGCGACAGAATGACAGATTGTTAGACTGGGTTTTACCCCTAACGTCTGATCAATGTGATCTGATAGAAAACGATAGTATCAGTCAAATTGTTTGCGAGCGCTTGGTCTTGTGAACACGCCAAGGCTTTTCCATGTGTACATAAAAGTCACACTTCTAAATTAAAAGGGCAGGTATTTGTTTGAATCTTTTTTCTATTTTCTGGAAGACACCTCCCCAACCTACCTCCACCCTTACTTACCTCCACCCTTACTATTGCTTTTAAATATTTGCTATTTTCCCCTGGATGCTGCCTCTAAACAACGTTTAATCATCGACAATGTCGACATTAATTGAATAAGAGGGTGGTGGTTAACACAAGTAACAGTTATATTGTTGTAATAACCTTCAGTAGCGGACATAATCTCTGACCTTTGCTACAGACTGTGCCCGTGATGTACAAGCCTAAACCTAAAAGGGACATTCCTGAGTTTGCTGCATTGTAAGATGTTTCCGACTAATAAACTATTTCTACGATTAAACTTACATATTAAATATATTTTCTTGTTTAGAATATCAGTGTCTGTATATTCAATGTATTTCTGGTCGTCTTAATATTTGTAAGAAGCCCAAACTGGATTTTGTCTTCAAATAATTTCGTACGTACGAAAAATATATTTTAGGAAATTAACTTAAATTTAACCTAGTACAAATTTTAGAACGATCAAAAACACGTTTAATATACAGCCACTAATATTTTATGCAGACAAATATATTTGATATGTAATTACAATCGTTAAAAAGTCTCTGTTAGTCGATAACATCTTTAAAATTGCAGCAAACTCAGGAATGTCCCTTTAAGTAGATCAGGTTTCTCTTCCTATGCCAGTAATAAAGAAGTGCCCGTGATGTACAAGCCTAAACCTTAAGTAGATTCAGGTTTCTCTTCCTATGCCAGTAATAAAGAAGTGCCCGTGATGTACAAGCCTAAACCTTAAGTAGATTCAGGTTTCTCTTCCTATGCCAGTAATAAAGAAGTGCCCGTGATGTACAAGCCTAAACCTTAAGTAGATTCAGGTTTCTCTTCCTATGCCAGTAATAAAGAAGTGCCCGTGATGTACAAGCCTAAACCTTAAGTAGATTCAGGTTTCTCTTCCTATGCCAGTAATAAAGAAGTGCCCGTGATGTACAAGCCTAAACCTTAAGTAGATTCAGGTTTCTCTTCCTATGCCAGTAATAAAGAAGTGCCCGTGATGTACAAGCCTAAACCTTAAGTAGATTCAGGTTTCTCTTCCTATGCCAGTAATAAAGAAGTGCCCGTGATGTACAAGCCTAAACCTTAAGTAGATTCAGGTTTCTCTTCCTATGCCAGTAATAAAGAAGTGCCCGTGATGTACAAGCCTAAACCTTAAGTAGATTCAGGTTTCTCTTCCTATGCCAGTAATAAAGAAGTGCCCGTGATGTACAAGCCTAAACCTTAAGTAGATTCAGGTTTCTCTTCCTATGCCAGTAATAAAGAAGTGCCCGTGATGTACAAGCCTAAACCTTAAGTAGATTCAGGTTTCTCTTCCTATGCCAGTAATAAAGAAGTGCCCGTGATGTACAAGCCTAAACCTTAAGTAGATTCAGGTTTCTCTTCCTATGCCAGTAATAAAGAAGTGCCCGTGATGTACAAGCCTAAACCTTAAGTAGATTCAGGTTTCTCTTCCTATGCCAGTAATAAAGAAGTGCCCGTGATGTACAAGCCTAAACCTTAAGTAGATTCAGTTTTCTCTTCCTATGCCAGTAATAAAGAAGTGCCCGTGATGTACAAGCCTAAACCTTAAGTAGATTCAGGTTTCTCTTCTTATGCCAGTAATAAAGAAGTGCCCGTGATGTACAAGCCTAAACCTTAAGTAGATCAGGTTTCTCTTCCTATGCCAGTAATAAAGAAGTGCCCGTGATGTACAAGCCTAAACCTTAAGTAGATCAGGTTTCTCTTCCTATGCCAGTAATAAAGAAGTGCCCGTGATGTACAAGCCTAAACCTTAAGTAGATTCAGGTTTCTCTTCCTATGCCAGTAATAAAGAAGTTTGTTTTGTTTAACGACACCACCACTAGAGCACATTGATTTATTAATTATCGGCTATTGAATGTCAAACGTTTGGTAATTTTGACATATAGTCTTAGAGAGGAAACCCGCTACATTAGCAGCAAGGTATCTTTGATATACACCGTCCCACAGACAGGACAGCACATACCACGGCCTTTGGTATACCAGTCGAGGTGCACTGGCTGGAACTAGTCAAGTAATAAACAAATGCCATATACGTTGATCGCTTTATTAAATAAATGTTTTAAATGGGAATGTTTACCTCACTGCAGTGTATTTGAATTTTGATAATAGTAGGATGACATGTGCTACTTGATGCCAATAATTGTAAATACATGAGTGAATGAATAAATGCATGCATGAATGAATTAATGAATTGCGACAGACCAGCACAAACGTACACAGGCTATTGGTATGCACTCTGTTTCCTATATGTTAGCTCTAGCGATAGATCTGTAAACTGGTAAAGACAAACTGTGTAAGTAACACAAGAATCATCCCATACATAGGCATTAATGCAACACATACATACTTAATACATGTACTGCCATGCAACAACGTACAATGGAAACAGAAGATTAACCGAAATATAAAAGCTAGATCACAGTACTTATTGGTTTGAAATGTTCTAACATTAATGTGGAATAGAATAGAATAGAATAGAATAGAATAGAATAGAATAGAATAGAATAGAATAGAATGTTTAACCACACCCCCAGATGAATGTGGAAGACTGGAATCAGATGAAAAACAACCAGACGATCATTTGCACGAGGGTGCCCTAAAGGTCAGAGATAGTGACTAGATGAGTCTTACAAAATACGATCATTTGCACGAGGATGTCCCTAAAGGTCAGAGATAGTGACTAGATGGGTCTTACAGAATACGACCATTTGCACGAGGATGTCCTAAATGTTAAAGATAGTGACTAGATGGGTCTTACAGAATACGACCATTTGCACGAGGATGTCCTAAATGTTAGAGATAGTGACTAGATAGGTCTTACAGAATACGACCATTTGCACGATGATGCCCTAAAGGTCAGAGATAGTGACTAGATAGGTCTTACAGAATACGACCATTTGCACTAGGATGTCCTAAATGTCAGAGATAGTGACTAGATGGGTCTTACAAAATACGATCATTTGCACGAGGATGTCCCTAAAGGTCAGAGATAGTGACTAGATGGGTCTTACAGAATACGACCATTTGCACGATGATGCCCTAAAGGTCAGAGATAGTGATTAGATGGGTCTTACAGAATACGACCATTTGCACGAGGATGTCCTAAATGTTAGAGATAGTGACTAGATGGGTCTTACAAAATACGATCATTTGCACGAGGATGTCCCTAAAGGTCAGAGATAGTGACTAGATGGGTCTTACAGAATACGACCATTTGCACGATGATGTCCTAAATGTTAGAGATAGTGACTAGATGGGTCTTACAGAATACGACCATTTGCACGAGGATGTCCTAAATGTTAGAGATAGTGACTAGATAGGTCTTACAGAATACGACCATTTGCACGATGATGCCCTAAAGGTCGGAGATAGTGACTAGATGGGTCTTACAGAATACGACCATTTGCACGAGGATGTCCTAAATGTTAGAGATAGTGACTGGATGGGTCTTACAGAATACGACCATTTGCACGAGGATGTCCTAAATGTTAGAGATAGTGACTAGATAGGTCTTACAGAATACGACCATTTGCACGATGATGCCCTAAAGGTCAGAGATAGTGACTAGATAGGTCTTACAGAATACGACCATTTGCACGATGATGCCCTAAAGGTCAGAGATAGTGACTAGATGGGTCTTACAGAATACGACCATTTGCACGAGGATGTCCGAAATGTCAGAGACAGAGACTAGATGGGTCTTACAGAATACGACCATTTCCACGAGGATGTCCTAAATGTTAGAGATAGTGACTAGATGGGTCTTACAGAATACGACCATTTGCACTATGATGTCCTAAATGTTAGAGATAGTGACTAGATGGGTCTTACAGAATACGACCATTTGCACGAGGATGTCCTAAATGTTAGAGATAGTGACTAGATGGGTCTTACAGAATACGACCATTTGCACGAGGATGTCCTAAATGTCAGAGATAGTGACTAGATGGGTCTTACAGAATACGACCATTTGCACGATGATGCCCTAAAGGTCAGAGATAGTGACTAGATGGGTCATACAGAATACGACCATTTGCACGATGATGCCCTAAAGGTCAGAGATAGTGACTAGATGGGTCCTACAGAATACGACCATTTGCACGAGGATGTCCTAAATATCAGAGATAGTGACTAGATGGGTCTTACAGAGTACGACCATTTGCACGAGGATGTCCTAAATGTCAGAGATAGTGACTAGATGGGTCTTACAGAATACGACCATTTGCACGAGGATGTCCCTAAAGGTCAGAGATAGTGACTAGATGGGTCTTACAAAATACGACCATTTGCACGAGGATGTCCCTAACGGGCAGGGATAGTGACTAGATGGGTCTTACAGAATACGACCATTTGCACGAGGATGTCCCTAACGGGCAGGGATAGTGACTAGATGGGTCTTACAAAATACGACCATTTGCACGATGATGCCCTAAAGGTCAGAGATAGTGACTAGATGGGTCTTACAGAATACGACCATTTGCACGAGGATGTCCTAAATGTTAGAGATAGTGACTAGATAGGTCTTACAGAATACGACCATTTGCACGAGGATATCCTAAATGTCAGAGATAGTGACTAGATGGGTCTTAAAAAATACGATAATTTGCACGAGGATGTCCTAACGGGCAGGGATAGTGACTAGATGGGTCATACAGAATACGACCATTTGCACGAGGATGTCCTAAATATCAGAGATAGTGACTAGATGGGTCTTA